>NC_090319.1:142046646-142368918 GCF_040869045.1 Eurosta solidaginis | reverse complement strand
TGTATAGATCCATTTCGGGAACTGCTAAATTCCTTCATCGGCAACGTTTAGGCGCCGCTGCTATAACCATTCAGCCATCACAGCGGTTTTTTGTTTGTCTTCATTAATTCTACTTCTATTCTGGTTCGTGCCAATTTTATATTCACAACACTGCGACATCTGTTGCAGAATGCCCGAAATGGATCTATACAACGAGCTTTGGCAGTTGTCTAAATTTTTTCTTTCTTCTATTCTAATTTAAAAATTTTTTCAATTAAGAAAAAAATTATCATAACAATAATAATGATAAAAAATTATTGTTAGGCCTTGAGCTCGATTCGAACCCGCGATCTTAAAATCAGTAGGCCGATATAACAACAAAAAAAATTGTTAATACATCCCAGAGCACGGGGAAAAAGTGTCAATAAAATATGACACTATGGCGGCATTGCCATCAAACAAGTCCAATTTTCACATCCATTCTGCAACAGATGTCGCAGTGTTGTGAATATAAAATTGGCACGAACCAGAATAGAAGTAGAATTAATGAAGACAAACAAAAAACCGCTGTGATGGCTGAATGGTTATAGCAGCGGCGCCTAAACGTTGCCGATGAAGGAATTTAGCAGTTCCCGAAATGGATCTATACAACGAGCTTTGGCAGTTGTCTAAATTTTTTCTTTCCTCTATTCTAATTTAAAAATTTTTTCAATTAAGAAAAAAATTATCATAACAATAATAATGATAAAAAATTATTGTTAGGCCTTGAGCTCGATTCGAACCCGCGATCTTAAAATCAGTAGGCCGATATAGCAACAAAAAAAATTGTTAATACATCCCAGAGCACGGGGAAAAAGTGTTAATAAAATATGACACTATGGCGGCATTGCCATCAAACAAGTCCAATTTTCACATCCATTCTGCAACAGATGTCGCAGTGTTGTGAATATAAAATTGGCACGAACCAGAATAGAAGTAGAATTAATGAAGACAAACAAAAAACCGCTGTGATGGCTGAATGGTTATAGCAGCGGCGCCTAAACGTTGCCGATGAAGGAATTTAGCAGTTCCCGAAATGGATCTATACAACGAGCTTTGGCAGTTGTCTAAATTTATTCTTTCTTCTATTCTAATTTAAAAATTTTTTCAATTAAGAAAAAAATTATCATAACAATAATAATGATAAAAAATTATTGTTAGGCCTTGAGCTCGATTCGAACCCGCGATATATCAAATATATAAACATTAACTAATTTATCCAACAATAAACATGAAAATTTAATCTTGACAATTGTTACTTACATTGATTGTTTAACTAATTATAATATCACAGTTTAAAAACACACATACATATTTACATATTATCAAGTAGCACTGATTTGCGATTGTTTCTTTGCTCTTTGTACAACTGCGGTATAGATAGATGTTGCGTATATTGTTAGCGTCCTCTTTGAAATTCATAACCTGGTGTATTTTTTGTTGTATTCTTAAGCTCTCCAAAGTTAGTCGTCTTTTTTCTCTTTTTTCTATGTCTAATAATCTGTAATAATGTGTGGGATCTTTCTGTATCTTTTTGTATACATTACGGTCATCTAACAATTTGTTCATTTTTTCCTCATAAATATTTTTGTACATACAGACTGTCTTGTTTCCTTTGTCAGCCTGAGTTAAAACTATCTCATCTTTGTATTTAGATATGAACTCTTTTGTGTTCTCAAAAGTTTTTAGCAAAAGTTTATCTTTTGCGTTATTGTTGCGCCTACTCTGGTAATTAATTATCTTCATTGCGATATGGCTTCTTACACTGTCCTTAGTTCTGTCATCTTCGATTTCTTGTACTCCTTGTTCCAGTTCCGCGATAACTTGCAATGGTGAGAAATTTTTGTTTGAAACCGGTAGTGAGAATTTGTAGCCTAGCGACAACAAATTGTTAGATGACCGTAATGTATACAAAAAGATACAGAAAGATCCCACACAACAGCTTATGAGAAACAACAACCTAATTATAAATGAAATGTTTAAGCAAAACGAAATCGAGCTAAAACAGAAATTTCAATTATCTAGTGTTGCAGCCATCGCTCCTAGAATATACGGTCTTCCAAAAATACATAAGAAAAACATGCCCTTAAGGCCAATTGTATCGTCGACAAAAGTACCATGCTACAACTTATCTAAGCATATTGGAGTTGTACTGAAGAATATAATATCTGAAGAATATAATATAAAGAATTCATTTCAATTAAAAGAAAATCTCAAAAATATCCATATAGAAGATGACGAAATTCTAATATCTTTTGATGTACTTTCATTATTTACGAACATCCCAATACATTTAGCAATACAAACAATAATGAAAAAGTGGCCAGAGTTGAAAAAACACACAAAAATTTTAAAGAAACGTTTCCAGACTATACTCGAGTTTTGTCTAAGAGAAAATAATTATTTTATGTACAACTCGACTTTTTATCAGCAAATATACGGCATGCCCATGGGCAATCCCCTATCGCCAACCATAGCTGACATAGTTCTTGACAAAATACTTGACGACAGCATAGCTGAACTTAAAACCCATGACATATATATCAGATACATAAAAAAGTATGTAGATGATATATTCGCAATTATAAAGAAAAAGGACTCGGAAGACATCTTGAAAATATTGAACGCACAGCATACTAAAATAAAATTCACAATGGAAATAGAACAAGAAAATGAAATAGCCTTCCTAGACCTAAAAGTAATCCATAAAAATAGAAAATGTACAACGAAATGGTACACGAAAACCACTGCATCGGGGAGAATAATTAATTACCATTCGAACCATCCCACAGTGGCCAATTTGGCTTCGCTAGCGGCATTTTATTCATAGCTTCCAAAGTAAAGAAGTTATCTTCAAAATTTTTTTTTTCTCAATTCAGAAAAAAATCAAACAATTTTTGGAAAAAAAATAAAATTTTTTTTTTAATTTTTAATTTTTTATTTTTAATTTTTTTTAATTTTTAATTTTTTTTTATTTTTTAATTTGTTTTTAATTCAATAAACATTTTCCACCATATATTCATATATAAAATAAGAAAAAAATTGTCAACTCAAAGAGAAACCATATTATAAAAGAAATATTAATCAGATTCTTCAGTATCAGATTCAGAGAAATCATCTTCAAAATGATGCATTATAAGCAAGCTTTTAACTTCGTTATCGAAACGCATGTAAAACCAAGGGTATAAAGTAACAAAAATTTCGGCAGTTTCCATTGCGTAAAGTCTGAATGCCTCCGTGTTTATATCGTATCCACATGCAAGTGCTCATAAGAAGACGCTGAATCGATATATTAAATTTTCGTTCACCCCAGTTATACGAGCGGCTAAATCTGGTTGTTGAAAGAACCTTCTTGCCGTATTTCCGTTGTTGGTATTTCCAGTAACAGCCATTGGTATGTCGACCAACAAATGCATTTCTTCTCGTAGCTTCTGCTGTATATTTGTTTTATTTTGTCCAACAATATCCTTGTCAGCACCACGAGTTTGCCACTTTTTTATTGGTATTCTATAGGATATGTGCAAAATACATTCAAAAAACCTTATAAAGGCGTGGAGACTGGATAGCCCATATTGAAAGAGGTTCACTTTAATTGGAAAGCTCTTCACCAAATTTAAGTCATTCATATTTTTCGGTGTTGCCTTGCAGATTCCGCATATTTGCGAAGAAGATTCTGAAATGACGCTGAAAGTTTTACCATCAAGCATGGTCATGTGAAATTGGTGATCAATAATCAATGAGTTTACATATGTTGGTACAGTATTTAATATTTGGCTCTTAATATTTTCAATTTCCCTGCGACTCAGGTCCGCCGTTTCCTTGTCGCAAAGTATTTTGATTGGTCGACAGTATCGTGTAGAAGAAGGTGGATTGTTTTTCCGTAAAACTGTCGGTCCGTTCTGCACTTGCAGTGGTACAATACAAATTGAAAATAAATATTGGTCTCTCATGTTTCCTTCGCAGTCGTTAAATTTTTGCCTATATGTGGAATGGCCGCTGCTGCCATCACAACCCCATTTGTAGACAGCAGTTAAATGGGTGTTATTATTACTTCTAGATGGGATTTCAAAACTTTCAGAGTGTGCTTCCATGATCCTGTTTATTGTATGGTCCACAAGACTTTGTAGTGGCACTTCAGCATAATAATCAGTGACTGTAATGTCACTAGGATAGCACTTTTTTTTGGCGAAGCGTAATTTTTCGTAGCATGAATATATATCGGCGTTTTGGTTTTTTGCTGCTTTCTTATTCAAGTTCCAAGTGTATCTGGTATGTCCAAGATCTACAAATAGCGCAAGCGCTTTATCGTCCGAAAATTTGGATGGAAGGGGTTTTGGTTTGTTTATATTTTGTATTACCTTTCCGCTAAACTCCTCATCGCCATTTACCATTTCTACAACTTTGGAAGCACTGCGCTTTCCAGCTTTATATAAACTGCAGCTTGCAGCTACCAACAATCCTTCACATGACACTTCCTCTGTAAGCCCTCACATCTTATTGACTTGCGTTTTTCTGCAGCACTTGGAAAGCTCTTTTCCCGGCCGTCCAATATTTTCATTTGCTTTTTTTCCCAACAATACCAATGGTGTATCTAGCCATTCTTGGTTAATTTTTTCGAAAAACACCTTACTTCTGCCACAGGCCTTCCACTTTTGGATAAGCCTACTAACAAAATTGCGCAGTTTCTTTCCATTTTTGCACTGCTCCTTCTGAGTATAGGTATTTTTACTCAAAACGGTACCAAAAACATAATTTTCTACGGCGAGAAACTTCTTGGTGGGGATCGCTTCTTCATGCCATATTAAAAAAAGGGTGCGTTTTGACACAGACATTTTGCCTAAAAAGTACAATAAATTGAAGGCTCGCAGGTACTCCCAGTTCATTTTGGACATTTTGGACACACAATGGTTTACACATATAGGAAAATTTAAAATTACACTGAATCTAGATGAATTTTGAAAGTTCTACTCCACGAAAAACATGTGTACGTTACAATGGGCGAGTTGCTAATACACTTAAACACGATTACGTTTTATAAATAACATAAGTATACACAGATCACAACCACAGTCTTTTTATATAATACATACCTTGGCGTTAGTATATAACAAAACTTTTAATGAAAATAATAAAATTTGCAAGTTTAACACGAATACGAAAACGATGATCAAAAAGGCGGAAATATTTTGCACAACACTTGCAGAAACATGTGTGAACTTTGACAGCTCACAGCTGTTCATCAGCTGCAAGCTGAGCTTTAAAAAATCGATACAAATCTAGTGAATGTATTTGTTATCGATTGTTAAAAAAAAAATTAACGGTTTTTCAAATTTGAAAATTTTAATTAAATGCCGCTAGCGAAGCCAAATTGGCCACTGTGCATCCGTGGAAACAAAAGTTAAACACAGCGAAGAACCTAATTAGAAAATCAATATTACTCACTGACCACGAGTTTATGACAGAAAACAAACAAAAGATTAAAAAATTTTTGTACAACAACAGCTATCCACACAAGCTTATTGATAAATTAATGGAAAATGTAACAAATAAAATTCGCGAAGATAAAAAGGAAACTCAAAAATCCGATGAAATTCACCAAAAATACATCGGAGTAACATTTATCCCGGGTTTAACGGACAACCAAAATCTGCTTAAAATAATGCAAATTAAAAATGTGAACTATGCACACAAGCCAAACTTCACTCTAAGAAATATTTTTACAAAAACAAAGGATCCGGTGGAAACAGAGCAACAGAACAATGTAGTATATCAAATAAAATGTAATGGCAAAGTGGGTGAAAAATGTGATCAATACTATATAGGCACAACAAAACGACAACTGGGTATACGGCTAAATGAACACAGAACAGATGCGAAAAATAAGAAGATGACAACGGCTCTCGCACAGCACCTTACAAAGAGTAACCATACAGCGGATTTTGACCATGCACCAATATTAGACATAGAAAAAAGAGAAAAAACACGACTAACTTTGGAGAGCTTAAGAATACAACAAAAAATACACCAGGTTATGAATTTCAAAGAGCACGCTAACAATATAAGCAACATCTATACCGCAGTTGTACAAAGAGCAAAGAAACAATCGCAAATCAGTGCTACTTGATAATATGTAAATATGTATGTGTGTTTTTAAACTGTGATATTACAATTAGTTAAACAATCAATGTAAGTAACAATTGTCAAGATTAAATTTTCATGTTTATTGTTGGATAAATTAGTTAATGTTTATATATTTGATATATTTTCAAATAAATACAGCTTTCTTATGATGACGCAGTAAGCGTCGAAACGCGTCAAAGAATACAAAAACAACAAAGTACACTTTTTAAAACGACCATAAAAGCTCTACCCAGCAAACCATATAGTTTCAAATTGGTCTAAATAAAAATAGTGAAATTGATTACTATTTATACAAAAGTTCTTAGCCTATACATATACACATACTTACATTAATATTTACATACTTTAGGTGCATGACTCAATAGTGAGGAATGCTTTGTCAGCAAATTATTATATTGACCTACATATTGTCAATATGATTTCTGCTTGAGCAGTTTGGTATGACGCATCAATACATTAGGCGACCTGGCAAACGCGAATGAACTCATGGTAGTTATCTGGGTCAGTGAACGAATGTTTGTAGTGTTAAGTGTGTTTAAAGTGAGGTGAATTCCACGCGATACTACACCATCGGCCCTTTAAGTGAGCGTATATAATTGTATGCTTAATTATAGACGGTCACTCAAATGTCACTGTGATAAGTGTGCCGTATTGTTTCATTTTACGTTGAATGACCCAGTCAAATTGCTTGGTGTTACCAAAAAAAACAATTGTTTGAGTTTAGTTGTAATTTATGTCATAATTGTAACTTGATATTATGAGTTTTATGTGCTTTTTGTTTGTATTCGTTTGCATTTGCTTTACATACAGTGCCCGTTATACTGATTTTCGCTTTTTTTCATAATATGCTGACTTTTGCTATTTTTGTTTTTTTTTTTTTTGTATTTACTATGATGAGTAAATTTTGCTGACTTTATTTTTTTGTTTGTACATTTTTCTTTGTGCTAATTTTCTGTGGTTGAGTGCTTACGATTGACATTTCTTTTTGCATATCAGAATTTTAAGTTATTTTGCATAGCCGGTCTTTAAGAGCGTCGACTCACTTAAAAATCGGCATGTGTTTACAAATTATTATGAGGCAACCGTAACTTGATGCCAACATGACTATATATTTGTATATTTTGTTTTTTTTTTGTTTACATTTTTATTAACGAGTAAATTGGAATGTTTATAGTGTAGTTGTTTTTGTTTTTTAATTTTCAAATCCATTGGGGTTATTTGCAAATGTACTATACTGTTTTAAAACCTATTCTTGTGGATTATATGTGTAGGTTAAAGTAAAAATATTTCCTATTATTATTTTCTATTCTGTATGGGGGTTTGAAGTAAAAATATTGTTTTTTTTAATACTATATTCTATTCTATTTAGAATAAAAGATATTTTTCTTTTAATATTTCCTATTCTACCTGTGGCTAAAGTAAAAATATTTTTCCTAAAGTTATGACCTCTCTAAAAGCTAGGTTTCCTAACTGAAGCACCTCATACTTATATCTATTTCTTTAATTATTTCTATTTCTATCTTAAATTATTTCTATTAAATAATGATTTTCGTAGTTATTTTATTTTGTTAGGGTTTTATTGAATTAGTGTATAACAAAAATCTGTAGCTAATTGTGCAGGAATTTTGGAGCTGTGGTTGACGGAAGAGCAAGGTAGTTTATATTAGTAGTATTAGTTCGGCTAATGGGTAGGCGTCACATGCACAACCTCTTTGGTTAGTGCAATTGATTGATCGTAGAGAACTTGGGTACCAATTATTATTTTATAAATTCCCCTACTGCAGTAAATATTCAAATAATTTTTCACCAATTTGTCCCTCAGGACTACTGTGTTTTTCCTTATTTTCAAGTCCTAGATTGCCGGTTTTTTTCAGCCTGGTCGAATATTGTCCTAAGTCAATAACTTCCTCAACAATCAGGTTGCTTGAACATTTTGCTACGCTAACATTTTTCTATCCTAAGATGAAAATGAGCGCGACTAGTCCTTTGTTGCAAATTTATATAGCGCTTCACATATATTTTTATAGGTTCTCTTAATGACTTTTTCTTCATTTTTCTTTTGTTCTTATTGGCTGGTTTATTAGTGTTATTATTTTTATTTTTTTTCGTTTTTGCCTATTTCCACTGTCCTAAAATTTCCTATTGCTTCATCCATCTTTGTCAGGAGCATTCAAAAAAACCATGCAAATTTTTGATTTGCTGTTCGCTTTAGGCAGGGCTGCCTTTAATGTCGATTGTGACATTTTTAGATTTATTATTTGAGATTTACTTGAATTGTTTATTGCTCTTCCTCAGCTTTGAGTTTGGAAATTTGGGTAGAGAAAAAACATTTTAGACGCGCTGTTTCACGTTATTCAATTGCCTATACTATGGCTATCATAATGCCTTGATTGAAAGAGAAAATTCAAGGGAAAATAAAAATTTATTTCTGGTTCCTTGGGGAAAAAAATTTTCTAATTTAAGCTCTAATTTTAACGTTTCTTCAAACATTCCATTTTACTCTTGACCTTCATTAATTTTTAATAAATTTACCTCTAAAATTGTAATTTTTGTTTTATTTTATAAAATATTTTCTAATTTTTTCAAATTAATAGTTAAGTACACTTTTATTTTCTTTTGTTTAATTAATTTTACAAAATAATTAATCTTTTTCTTTAAATTTTAGAAATGTAGTTTTTTTCAATTTACAAAATATTTTAAAAATTAATTTTTATGCCATTTTGCTGATTTATTTTTCCTTATTTAATTAACATTATAGAAGCTATTGTATAAAATTTGTTTCTAAAATTTTTGATTTTCTTAAAAAAGTTTTTCTTTGAATTTATTTTACAAAGTATTGTTTAAAATTAAATTTTATGTTATTCTTATTTTTTTTCTACGCCACATCGGTCGTCAATCTTTTTCACTATTTTTAGGTTTAGTTTGTGCCATTTTCAAGGCTGACATCAAACTTTTGGAAAAAAAAATTGTTCATCCTACCATATTTAAAAAAAATGAATTGTGAGGAATGCTTTGTCAGCAAATTATTATATTGGCCTACATATTGTCAATATGATTCCTGCTTGAGCAGTTTGGTATGACGCATTAATACATTAGGCGACTTGGCAAACGCCAATGAACTCATGGTATTTATTTGGGTCAATGAACGAATGTTTCTAGTGTTAAGTGTGTTTGAAGTGAGGTGAATTCCACGCGATACTATATATGGTCTCGAGATATAGACCAAAACGCGGACCCGGATAACCCTAGGATGTGTTTGAACCACATAAGTATCCATTGTAAGTTGTTGATAAATGCTAATGAAAAGAGGGCTTTTCTTTTCGCTGGGTAACTAAGGACTGGAGATATGGACCAATTGGGAACTCGCCTTCAGGTTAAGAGATTGCATTCTTATGTACTACAACCAGTTAAAATGGTATATTCAATCACATAACAATATAATCTTTTTACCTGAAGGCGCTGAAAAGCGCTAAATGTATGGTGAAATTATTTTGAAAAACACACCAAAAACCCATTTGTTTGGTCAGATTCATCCCACTTAGCCAGCGGGTTATACGTTTTCATATTAACATACATACATCAATAATAGTTTAATCATTTACTAAACGATTTGCCACCTACTTAGCTACGCTCTTTCGCTCTTAAAATGTATATACTTTGCAGGCAGATCGACAAACAAAGTAAGATTTGAAACAACATCGAACAATATTACGGTGCATTCTATTGCATAGAGAAATACATGAATATTTTGTATAGATAGGTATATAGAGCTTTGGTTCTTAGCATTAAGAAAATTCAAATTAGGAGAATAAATGACATTGGAGTGTAAACATCGCTGGAGCGTTTTTTTTTGCCTCAACACCATTCGTTAGCAGAATAAACGAAGCAGCCCAATACGTTCAGTAGAGTCTGAAATTACCGCGGTGCAAATTATTACATAAAAATGCAAATAGTGTTTTTGTTTAATAATTATTGAAGTTTGTGTGAATTTGTGAAAAGAAGACATATAGCGCAAAGCGAATTTCCGAGCAAAAAACGATAAGTTTTCAACTGTTGAAGTGAATTACACGAATGCATGTGTGTTTCCTTATTTGAAAAAACATATGGTGTACCACCATTAATGTAGAAATTTTTTTAAATTTAATTTATTCTTTTTTAATTGAAAGAAAAATGCCACGACCCACACGGGGAAATATAGGTCGCCAAACACGTCATGCAAGTTCTGCGGCATTACAAAGGCGATCACAGACTCCAGATGAACGAGCACAAACTAATGCATCGCAGCGTGAACGTAATGCGCGAAATAGATCTGTTTTATCTGAAATTATGCGTGCTGCTTTTAATTACAACAGTCAGATTTATTACAGTATGTACGGATATATTGGAATAATGGACGCAATATGTCCACATTGTGATGCGGCTAAATTTCCAGGTAAAACGCCCGGCATGTGTTGTGCTAATGGCAAAGTGAGATTACCAGCATTAGAAACTCCACCCGAACCATTGTCTTCATTAATTTTTGGGACTTCTGAAAATTCGAAGCACTTTTTAAGTCATATTCAACAATACAATTCGGCATTTCAAATTACTTCTTTTGGTGCTACTAACATTATTAGAGATTATTGTATGCCGACGTTTACGGTAAATACTTAAACAGGATTGTCCCAATCAATCTGAATCACAAAAGTATTCTATAGTTTTAAAAATTATTATGCAACATATACCTAAAATTGCATACATTTTACAGATTCAGGGCCAAATTTGTCATCAAGCTGGTTCGTTATTGCCATACCCCGACGCTGATTATAAATTTTTGCAAATTTATTTTATTGGTGATGAAAATCGTGAATTGGATCAACGTTGTGCAATTGCTTTGAATACAAGACGAGAAATTATTTGTGAGCTACAAAGGTTTTTCCATCAGCATAACGCATTAGTTCAATTGTTCAAAATTGCTCTCGATCGTATGCCATCTGATACTCACAAAATCGTAATAAGTGCTGATAGAACACTTTTGAAGAGCATGAAAGGCGATTCAATGCACCGACAATTGATGAGGTTGCAATTGTAATTCTTGGTGATCAGTTTCAATCCCGTGATATTATACTTCATCGCAGAAATGAGCAACTGCAACGTGTTTCGGAACTTCATCGTAGTTACGACGCATCACAATACCCAATATTGCATAGGAAAGGTGACGATGGCTACCATATCAATATACCAATGATTGATTCACGAACAGGTAAATAATATTTTCAGTGTGTTGACATTTTCTCATTTGTATAAATTTCTTAAGTCACATTTTGCACTTATTTTCAGGTCTACATGAACAGAAAAAAGTTAGTGCCATGAGTTTTTATTCGTATCGATTGATGGTTCGTCCACAAGAACAAAATTATATCTTGAGATGTGGTAAACTATATCATCAGTACATCGTTGATATGTATGCCAAAATAGAAACAGAAAGTCTTAATTTTATTCGTTTCAACCAAGCAAAAGTAAGATCTGAACAATATATTAATTTGCAAGATGCGTCAGCGAATGATGCTAATATTAATGACATCGGACGTTTAACTATATTGCCATCTTCGTATATTGGCAGCCCACGGAATATGAACGAATATACACAAGACGTATTGTGTTATGTACGAAAATAAGGTCGACCGCATCTGTTCATTACATGTACATGTAATCCGCAGTGGGATGACATCAAAAACAATTTATTTGCAGGACAGTCGACAACCGATCGTCATGACATTACTGCGCGTGTTTTTCGGCAAAAATATAAAGCACTTATGGATTTAATTGTGAAATTATATGTATTTGGGGAGGTGCGTTGCCGTATGTACTCCATCGAATGGCAGAAAAGGGGATTGCCGCACGCATATATACTAATTTGGTTGGTACATAAAATAACACCGGATCAAATCGATAACCTTATATCAGATGAAATTCCTGATCACACTGCTGATCCTGAGTTATTTCAAGTTGTCGTTAAAAACATGATACATGAACCGCGCGGTGAACTAAATGTGAATTCACCATGTATGATTGATGAAAAGTGTTCGAAACTATACTCAAGGCTATTTACTTCAGACACAATAACGGGCAATGACAGATATCCGTTGTATCGACGTAGATCACCTAATGATAATGGCAAAACCGCAACCATTAGAATGCATAACCAGGAAGTTGAAGTTGATAATCGTTGGGTGGTTCCGTATTGTCCATTATTATCGAAAATATTCAATGCGCATATATAATAGTGGAATATTGTAATTCTGTCAAATCCATTAAATATATTTGCAAGTATGTAAATAAAGGGAACGATATGGCAATTTTCGGTATTGCTGGTGATAATACAAATGATGAAATTACTCAGTATCAAATGGGGCGCTATATTAGTAGCAATGAAGCTGTCTGGAGGATTATGTCGTTTCCAATGCACGAAAGACATCCTGCGGTTGTTCACTTGGCTGTGCATCTTGATAATGGTCAACATGTTTATTTTAGTGTAGCAAATGTATTGGAAAGAGCAGCGCAACCACCAGCAACTACGTTACCAACTTTTTTCAAATTATGGGAAACTGATACATTTGCGATAACTTTGTTATATTCTGAAGTGCCTCAGTATTACACATGGAATGTGTATTCGAAAAACTTTCAAAGACGTATACAAGGAACAGCAGTTCATGGGCATCCTGGCATTTTCCAAACAGATGTATTTGTGAGAATATATACAGTACATCCAAACAATGTTGAGTGGTTTTGTTTGAGATTGTCATTAGTTAACGTGAATGGGCCAAAATCATTTGAAGAATTGAGAACAGTCAACGGTCATTTGTGTCAGACATACCGCGAAGCATGCCAACTTTTGCATTTGTTGGAGGATGATGCACATTGGGATTCAACACTTCATGATGCATCTATTTCGGCTCATCCTCAACAAATACGAATGCTTTTTGCCATTATATTATCAACATGTACTTATGCCATCAAATCCACTTGATTTATGGAACAAATATAAACATTATATTGCAGAATATATTTTAATTCGTATGTGTCATCATGCAAGAAATCCTGATTTGTTGATAACTGTGGAAATGTACAACGAAGCTTTGATAATAATTGAAGATATGTGTCTAACGATCACCGTGGTGTGATGGTAGCGTGCTCCGCCTATCACACCGTATGCCCTGGGTTCAACTCCCGGGCAAAGCAACATCAAAATTTTAGAAATAAGATTTTTCAATTAGAAGAAAATTTTTCTAAGCGGGGTCGCCCCTCGGCAGTGTCTGGCAAGCGCTCCGATTGTATTTCTGCCATGAAAAGCTCTCAGTGAAAACTCATCTGCCTTGCAGATGCCGTTCGGAGTCGGCATAAAACATGTAGGTCCCGTCCGGCCAATTTGTAGGGAAAAATCAAGAGGAGCACGACGCAAATTGGAAGAGAAGCTCGGCCTTAGATCTCTTCGCGCCTTACATTTATTTTTTTTTTTATGTGTCTAACGATTGCAAATAAAACATTAGTACTATTGGTACCAAATCGTGAGATGCATGATCTGTTTGATCGTGAATTGCAATGTGAGCAGGAATTCAATTATAATGATTTGCGTTTATTTGTACAATCGAATATACCAAAATGAATATTCAGCAAAAACATATATTTGACAAAATCATGCAAGCCATTTCCAAAAATGCAGGTGGATTATATTTCTTGGATGCACCTGGTGGTACAGGCAAAACGTTCGTTATATCGCTGATTTTAGCGACCATTCGATCGGAACAGAAAATTTCATTGGCACTTGCATTTTCGGGAATTGCTGCTACATTATTAGAAGGTGGTCGGACAGCACACTCTGCATTAAAATTGCCATTGAATGTACATGTGATTGAAACTCCAACTTGCAATATTTCAAGAAATTCTGCTATGGCAAAAGTTCTGCGATTAACGTCAATTATTTTATGGGACGAGTGTACAATGGCAAATAAAAAATTACTAGAAGCATTTAATCGAACAATGCAAGGTTTACGTGGTAATCAAAAGCTTTTTGGTGGTACTTCATCCGTTCTTTGGAGATATGTACAAAAATTGACACTGAACATTAATATGCGTATTCACCTACAAAATGATTCAGCTGCCCATAGTTTTCAAAACAATTGTTAGAAATTGGTGATGGCAAAATACTAATCGACAGAACCAACGGATTGATCAATGTACCGAACAATTTTTGTACAACAACGAAATCGATAGATGAATTGATTGAATGTGTTTTCCAAATATTCTTCAGAATTACAGAAATCATGATTGGTTGAGAGAACGCGCCATTTTAGCACCGAAGAACATTCATATCAATGCCATTAATTTTCAAATTCAAGCAGTCACGACATATAAATGGAAACCCACAAATTTTACGTTTCGTGTTGATATATCGATAGATGAATTGATTGAATGTGTTTTCCAAATATTCTTCAGAATTACAGAAATCATGATTGGTTGAGAGAACGTGCCATTTTAGCACCGAAGAACATTCATATCAATGCCATTAATTTTCAAATTCAAGCAGTCACGACATATAAATGGAAACCCACAAATTTTACGTTTCGTGTTGATATATTGTCAAAAACTTTTAGGATTTTGTCTCAACTTGGATTCAATTCTAAACATATGTCAGGTTAGGTTGAACTGGCCGGCCCATGAGGACCTCACATACACTGATTGAATCCGTTGTGTTACCAGAAGTTTGTTTTAATGACCAAACTGAAGAACCCTATCAAAAACCAGGACCTATGTTATAAAATAACTCAGTCCTCTTGGCAAATACTAGAAGCTTCTTAGGACTTAAGCCATTTGCTGCTACTAGATCTGACAGCTGTATCACTCCTAATAGTTGGAGTCTAAGCCAGACAAATGCAGGGCACGAGCACAGCGTGTGCTCGATCATTTCCTCCTCCAACACGCACTTCCTACATCTGCTATCACTGACCAAGCCTAATTTAAAGGCATGTGACGCCAGAAGGCAGTGTCCAGTCAGAATACCCCTCATGAGTCTACATTCCTCTCTTTTTAATGATAGAAGCAACTGTGTTTATCTAAGGTTGTAAGACCTACACATAATCTTCGACACTTTACAGCCCCGCGCTTGAACCCACGCCTTTCCCGCTTGGTCGAACATGTGCACCTCTCGCCTTCGCTTAATCTCGCCCAATCTTATTGGGACGTCTACGGAGCAAGCTTCAGGGGATGCGCCCTTTTTAGCTAGTTCGTCCGCTTTTTCATTCCCATCTATTCCCATATGCCCTGGGACCCAATATAGTATGTTTCTCCCTGTCCTGATTCTCTCCAGAGTCTGCTAACACACATTTAGATGCTGTGCTATGCGATATTATTGCCTTAATTGTTGCTTGACTGTCAATATAAAAGTTAACACGGTTGCAGCTTAAGCTATTCTCTTCCAAGGATTCTACTGCTTTGGTTACGGCTAATATTACCGCTTGGAAAACGCTACAGTAATCCGGCAGCCTGTAGGATCTGCTTATGTCCGGATCAGCGCAGTATACCGCAGACCCTACTCCTTCCACTGCTTTGGAAACATCGGTGTACACATGTATCGCCCCGTCCGCCATTTGCGCACACTTGCGCCAACCGTCCACCACTATTGTGGCCTTAAGATCTCCCTCGAAGCGCAGATAGGGAATCAGGTAGTCTGTTCGTCTTGTGATTGATGACGCTATACTACTATGGCCATATGGTCAGCGCTCAAGCTGCCCGAGGCACCGAGCCTGGTTGCGGTCGTTATGCTTTGTTCTTTGCTACCAGGTCTACAGGTGGAATGTGGAGAATGGCATACAGTGCAGCCGTCGGGGTTGTTTTCATGGCTCCCGTAATGCTAAGCAACGATAGTCTGCATACCCCCTCTAATTTTTTGAGGTATGTTGTTTTTGTGTGGCTTTCCACCAAACAAGAACTCCATAGTATAGAATAGGGCTTACAATCGCCGTAAGAACCAAATGAGAAAGAGAGGGAGATAGGCCCCACGTACACCCCAGCATTGTTTTACATGGATAGAGTGCCGTTGAGGCCTTCTTGACCCTCTCCTCCACGTTGAGCTTCCATGACAGCTTACTGTCTAGGATGATTCATAGATATTTTTTGCAAGGTTTCTCCTGTAAGGTCACCCCTCCTAACTTAGGCCTGGTCCATTTTGGGACCTTGTACCTCTTTGTAAAGAAGACCATATCCGTCTTCTCCGCATTTTCTTTCAACCCGACATTGGATGCCCAGGTATGAATATCCCGAAGCGCCCGATTCATCAAAGAACTAATCGTTGGAAGGCACTTTCCACTTATGACAATTGCAACGTCATCTGCGTAAGCCGTAAGTTTTACGGGTCCCTCATAGAATTGCCTGAGCAGTTGGTTGATGACCAGCGTCCATAGCAGAAGTGATAGCACCCTTCCCTGCGGCATGCCCCTGTCCACTGATTTCGTGGCCTCGTACAATCCCCATTGTGATATAATCTTTCTGCAATTTAACATGCAGTCGATCCATCTGATTAAGGCATGATTTACTTTAATGTAATTAAGACCATCCATAATCGCTCATTTTGCAACATTATTGAAAGCCCCGGAAATGTCTAAGAAGACTCCTAGAGCATACTCCTTATATTCCAGGGATTTCTCTATGCTTATTACCACCATATGCAATGCGGTGTCTACCCACTTGCCTTTGGTGTACGCATGCTGTGTTGTGGAGAGCAGCTTTTCATCTATGTTGGACTTTATATACACATCTATCAGCCTCTCAAAGGTTTTGAGCAGAAATGATGTTAAGCTAGTCTTTGGGATACACGTGACCGATCTTCCCCGCCTTTGGTAGCAAAGCTGCACTAGCAGTTCTCCAAGAGTGCGGTACATGATTCAGTCTTATGCACCCATCGAATATTATTTTAAGCCATTCCACGACCGCCCTACTTGAGAGTTGTAGCATGGCCGGGAATATACCATTTGGGCCCGGCGATTTAAACTTAGGAACCGTCTTCACTGCCCACTCGGTCTTGGTATCGGTCACCAAGTCCGTCACTACTAGCTCCGTGATAGAAGTGTGAGTGATGTCTGCTGGCTCTTCTAAACCGTCTCCCGATGGGAGATACACATCGACACACATCGAGACGCACCTCAAGGGATTCCTCACTATTACGTGATCATTCCTCGTTCCCTTTCTTTAAGAGTCCCTGGACTATGTTTCCCTATGCTAGGACATTTTTCAACCATGCTGTTTCGCTGGAGCACTCTATGTCCGTACAGAAACTTTTCCATGAGTTTCTCTTCGCCCTGGTAATTTCACGCTTGTAGATCCTCAGTAGATCCCTGTACTCGTCCCGACACGCTTCGCTTTCCGCGGTCTTTGCGAGCTTAAACATTTCTTTTACCTGTCTTCTTAGAAGACTCAGCTCATTGCTCCACCATGGCGGCTTTGCTTTTCCTCTGAATCTTCTTAGAGGACAAGCTTTGTTATACGCAGTCATAAGCTTCCTTGTTAGGAATTCATTCGACTCCTCCAGTTCCTCTACATTACCAACCTCTTTGGGTTGTCCCAGTTGTGTTTCTACATGTTTCTGGAATTTAGCCCAATTCGTTGACATAGGTTTTCTAAAGGTTGCTCCCTTCTCTACATTCTTTAGGGGGATGCTGAAGCTGATATAAGCATGGTCGGAGAAGGATGGTCTATCAAGAACCATCCCATCATACCTTGATATATCACGCTCGGAGCTCAATGTAATATCCAGAACATTACTGGATGTTGGACCACTGTATGTAGGGACATTTCCCCTGTTGGCTATCTGCAACTTGGTTTGCAGGATGTAACAAAATAGAGATTCGCCTCTCTCGTTCGTATCTGCTCCTCCCCACGCATTGTGGTGCTCATTTGCATCTGCGCCTATGACCAACCACCCTTTGCGCCTTCCTCTTGTACTAGCCTTTTGCACTCCATCGGTGGAACCTCCGCAGCATGGGCCGTGTAGCAGGACGCCAGGATAAATACCTGTTTACTCTTTTGCTCAACGGCCACCGCTACGAGATCCTCAGTGGTGTAATTAGGCAGCATATATGGATGCAGCTGTTTCCTTACCATTACTACAGCTGGCACCCGTCCTTCCGTTTGCGCGTTCTAAACACCAAACCCGCGCGCGCTAAGTCCAGAGACCTTTCCTCCCGATGAGAGCCACGGCTCCTGGATCAGCGCCACGTCAAACGAACCCTCCTCAAGGGTTAGGAGGAGTTCTCTCGACGCCACTTTACTGTGTTGAAGGTTTATCTGTAGGACTCGCAGTACTATTGGGCTGTTTGTCCCCCTCCAGCACCTTCGTCTTGACGTCAACGTCCTCCCCTTGCTCTTTTAGTTTAGAGTATTCGAGGCCACTTTCAGCCTCTCATGACTGTTGTGCCGGGTGTTCCTCTGTGCGAGTCACAGCACCATTTAGCGGTTGGTCCTCTTCTAGCACGTTCGTAGTGACGTCGGGGACCTCCACCTGTCTTTTTCCCCTTGGGCTTTTGAGGCCCTTTTCGACTTCGCCCACTAGCGTGTTAGGGTTTTTATCCTCGGGACTTCTTTTCCTGAGTCGCATGTAAATTTTGCCAGTGCCAAAGGACATTTTGCCAAGCTGCGTGTACAAAATATCCTCCGCCTGCTTGTTTATTTGGAAGATGTATAAATGACCATCCTCGGTAGGCCGAGATACAGTAAGTACCTTCCAATCCTGTGTCGGTATGTTCTGGTTCTTATTCTGAAGAAGTCGCAGTGTATCCTCCGACTTCATCACGCATGGTATCCATACCTTAACTTTTGGTACCGTGGGGATTTGCGCTTTATCCACCACCTCAAACCGCGCGTTCGTGCCTTGCCTTTGGAGGTTTGGAACCACTTCCTCCAGCCACCGCAAGCTAGCGATGTTGTCGCACGCTATCATCTTCACACCATTATACCATCCCCCCGAATCAAAGGTTGGAAGGGGCTTACTTGGTTGTTCCCGCATCAACTTAAGCGTTAAGCTAATAAGCTCCTTTTCCACAGAGCTCCACCTTTCAGTAGTCATTTGTCCGAAAGGACTGCTACGATCAACCAGCGCCACAGTCAGTGACTGCTTTGCCACATCACTCATCTTCTCGGGAAAAGCAGGAGCCTTAGTGTTATCTCCCTTTGACACCTACGAGAAAGCCGGAGTCTTAACTTTAACTCCCTTTAGCGCCTCCGAGAAAGCCGGAGTCTTAGCGTTAACTCCCTTTGGCTTATCTCCTACTTCAATAGTTGGAACTTCCCTCTGAATCGCAGCTTTCGCGGTAGTTGATACCTCGCTATTGTAGCCCTTCTTTCTTACAGCTTTGCGCCTACTTCTCTTTTCTATGCGACTGCCCTGCCTCGCGGCTCTGAGACTGGGTACTTTCTGCCTCTTGAAAGCAGGCTTGTCGCCTTTCACCGAACGTTGCCTCTTCATTCTGCCATTCGACGCTTCTTCCTCCTCGTACCGGTTGCAGAACCGAGGGTTTCTCGCAGCAAACCCTTTGAACTGCCTTCTACCTACTTCTACCGCTTCATGGGCCCATTCCAAGCGCTCGATCTCCACTTCTGTGGGGTCGACCACTGCTCCCAAGCGTTGTACAATTCTTAGTGCTGCACGGTACTGCGAGAGAGATCTTTTACTTCCTCTGCTCCGTACCCTTCTCCTCTCTTCTACTCCGTTTTCATTTGTGTGCTTCTCCAATACGGAGTTCATTGAATCAGCACTACTCTCGCTCCCCGAGTCCAACGCATCGCTTAATTCGTATTTGTCGTCCTTGGATTGCGACTCAGTCCTCCTCTTTACATCGTCCTTATTACAATCAGGTAATGAGTCGTTCATCTTCGTCGTACGACCACCTGCCCGACAAGGCGGGCTCAGTGGTCCAGTATTACATACGGGGAAAGAACCGTCCGCCAGAGCAGCGCCCCTTACTGTGGTAAGGCCATAAATACTTTCCGAGGTGGCCCGGTATCGGGAACGCTCCGTTCGAATGCAGCCGAATTTATCCCCTGGCTGCAAATCGTCCAATAGGCACGGTCCGCATAACACCCTGGATTAGGGGGTAGGCAGTTCTTGGTCACTGACATCCCGCGGCCCTTCTGTGAGGCGAAACGGCGTAGATGTCAGTCCTAAACAGAGAAAATTATTCAAACAAAGTCATTTCTTAGACGGGTGTAGACTGAATGATTGGCCTCTGAAGCCGTTGTTTTATATTTTTTGTAGGCTTTATTTTTATTATTTTTTAGGTGATACATTCTGTGATTGAGCCACGGGGGCTTATTGTTGGGCCTTAATTTATGTTGATGAACAAAATTTGAAATCATAAGAATAAATATATGGGTTATGTTGTTGTATAATAACTGTGGATCATCTAGGGAGTCTAGAAATGACCAGTCAATATTATTAATATAATTATTAATTCCTGTTACATCAGCGTTATTATAGTTATGTGACTTGGTATCATCAACGAATTTCCTATCGAATTGGTAGAATTGAAATTCTATGGTTAATGGTTTGTGATGAATACTATTATTTTATAATAGTGCAATGCATTCCCCACAAGAAAAATTCAAATCAGCAGAAATAAAAACTAGGTCTAAGAAGCGATTTAAATAATTAACAATACAATTAATTTGATTTAAGTTATAAGATAATATATTCCTCACAAACAGTATATCGATATCTGATCTCAACTTGAATGGTGAGGTTAAATTATCAGATGTTGGTATCGATTCAATATTACCTAAATTCTCAATATTACCCTCAAATTCTCCAAGGTAAATAAGTTCATCGAATTGACTTAAGTTATTGTATACCAAGATTAGGTTGACTAAATGCTTTTCATAAACATCAATAGTACTATAGGGAGGAACATAAGACAATACAATAAAAATACATTTTGATTCAGAAAATTTAACTTTAACGCAGATCTGTTCAATCTTATTGCCATATGAGTTAAGATCCACAGCACTACTGCACAAGTCATTTCTAATAGCAATCAGCACTCCACCGCCACGCTCAAGCCCTGAACTTTGCGATCCAAGCGATAAACATGGTAGTAATCATCAAAAAATTCACAGGATGAAATATGTTGATTTAACCACGTTTCACATATCACAACAATATCATAATTATGAGCACATACGTTACTACGAAATTGCGTTGATTTTTTCGCATACCGCTGACGTTGTGATAATACATTGTATATTTTTATGTCATGTTACTTAAAGAAGAAGACGCATTGTTGTCGTCATTGTTCTTGGACATTTGGTTTGGCGGATCGAAAAACCCGAAATGGTTGGACCCTTACATTGTTAGGCAACTCAGCATTAAACAATGATTCATACTGAGGTTCACAAATACCCAGTTTAAAGCTTATTCTCTTGGGAGAAGCTTTTTCGGTATTATTGCTACTATCATTATCGGCGATTTGTTTTTACTAATTTAAAGCACAGCAAAGAATTCTTATCTAGATTTGTTTGTTTACAAACATAATCCAGAAAACTGTCAGCGCTAACAGTTGGTTTGAAAGATGACAACTGAACCCATTTAAATCGAACAGCAACAACCAACTCGTTGTTTATGTTCGAACGAACCGACAACAACAGTGTGTTTGTTTTCATTGTTTTTCTTTTTCGAGAAGAAGAACGCATTGTTCTTATTAGCAACTGGTGCAGGTATATATTCAGCTTGCCTGGTAGGAAAAGTTGCGCTCGCAGTAGCAGCCTTAGTTTTAGCTGCATTTGCGTAAGAAACAATACCAATATCATCAGCAGCGGCTAGAGGTAGAACCAAAGATTGATCGAAGAGTAAAGATGTTGCAGGCGCTAACTTCGGTGGAAAGCAGCGGAGCGTAACAAAATTCTAGTAGGTCACTTCTACCACACCACAAAATTTAACACAAATTTTAACATAATTTAAGGACACAAAATACACTGATTTGAGCTTTAGAGTGTAAAAATGTAAATTCTGAACACATTAGCTGAATTAAAAGTGTACAAATCATTGTTAAGTAATATATACAAACAGTTGTAGTTTTACAAATTCTGCTGTGGTAAGTAGTGAATGTGACCTACTAGAATTTTGTGAAGGTTGCTTCGCACTATTTTTCGTCCCTGCACCATCTTTATACTTCGATCAGTCTTTGGTAGAACAACCGAAGAATATTCTGCGCCCGTGTTCTGTTTGTTGTTATCAATTTTTACGTTGGAAGGCAAAGGCGAAGAAATTTGCTCACTTGCTTGTTTAGCAACAAGTTCAGTGACCTTTGCTTGTAATCGTGTCGTGACACTTCTGCTAATAACACCAGTATTGTTGGTGGGGATATTATCATTATGTATATTTACGAAGGCTTGAACGAAATCGTTAAGTAGATTAATGTTATTAAGCGCATCATCGAGTTTCTCTTTGCTAAATGGAACAATTTTGTCCCAACACTTGTCACATTTAAACACAATATTTTTGTTTGTGGATATTACGTATAAACAAGTTGAATTCAGTTTAGTGCACTTTAGGGGTCTTTTTGAACAACAAATACCACACGCAAGGTGGTCGTTGGCTGAACATTTAGATTTATATTTAATGCAGTAAGGCATTATGAAAACGTACTAAAATATTACGCACAGCGAGAGCGATCGAAAAACGCGTCCGCACTCGACGACAGACAAAAGATTACATTTATATTTGTACTTTGTAGCCATATGCGTGTGTATATTTGAGTACTACTTCGGTTGTTGATTACATGTGTTTGTAAATATCTCTCCGTTGCCTTGTATGTATGTGCGTAAATGATGATTGATTTGTTCACGTACATACGAGTGGCTGCTTAGTATCAGTTTAGTTATGCTAGTATCACTTAGTGATGCTAATATTCGTCACACTGCCCTCCACCTAAGTCTAATCGTCTCAATGGAACCCCAAATGGGCCACCCTTCTATTTCGTGGTTTCCCAATTGTTTGTATGCGGCAGGAACACCTTTCCGCCGGTGAGGGTCGTATAGCATTACCAAATCTCCCTCCCGGAAACCTTCCGAATTATTGTTCTTGTCGTACCTGTGTTTCATCCTACTACTCATTATCCTGTACCGTTCCCTCACACTCTGTTGTTTGGCCAATGAACTACTTCGCAGAGCTTGATCTTGACGAATTGACTTTGCATCAGTTCTTTGCCGTCCACATTTCCTCTGACGGTAAGACTGCTCGATTTTCTTCCGATTTGTGATACAGAGATAACGGGACATTCCACAGCTGGAGTTAGCTCTCGACCTTTACATCTGACTCGATCTTGCTCATCTCCTCCAGCTTTATTCTTAAGACCACCCATGCTGTTAAAACCACTAGGATCAAGATCGCAATGATGTGCAATGTGACCTGGCTTCCCGCATTTGAAGCATTTGATAACCCTTTCACTCCGCTTTTGCTATCCTTTCAATGCCTCCAATATTGTGTTCACCCAGTCTGGCCCTTCTACCTCCACACGGCCACCAGTGGTCTGGACTTGGCTTGCAATAAAATTAGGGAAATGAAAAAAATATTAGTTTATAACACAAAAACTTTGATGGGGATCGATTTTAAGTCTCATTACATGACGTTTTTATATATGAGTATTGTTTCATAGGCCCGGTTTCACCAACTCGACTTAACTTAGTTAAGTTATATTTTTAAATTTTTCTGTTTCACCACCAATGCTTAGCTAAGTCGCAAACCTACCTGTCAGCTGGCTTATTCTCGACTTTCAACAGTGTTGCTGTAGAACAAATTTTGAGTCGAATTAAATGGCACTATTTATACTTATTTCATTATGCAAATATAGCAACCCCCCTATTGTTGACATCTGCAATTTCTCTGAAGTGGCTTATTTTATTTGTATTCTCGGTGGAAAATTTACAAAAAATTTAATGGATCTTCGCGATTCTGGCGAAAGTGATTGCGACTTTGAAGCTCTGCAGGTAATCGTGCTGCGACGAAAAAGAAAAATTAAAGAGCGTCCTCACTTTTTTCTTCATTATGACGATGTTGACTTTCGCGAACGATTTCGTATGTGCTTGGTTTGTTTTTTCTTTAATAAAAGACAAAATTTATCTTGGAGCACGGTAAGTTTACATCATATTTTATAAATTTTGCCCTAAATTAATTCTTCGTTTACAGCAACAACGCAATGCAGCCACATCAAATGTTTTTCATCGCACTCCGGTTTTATGCTTCAGGATCTTTTCAGCAAATTGTGGCAGACCTTTCCGCAGTTTCAAAAGCAAGTGCCTCACGTGCAATTACGCTAGTTTCCTACCATCTAGCACCCTTGCGACCAGATTTTGTGAAATTTCCTCAAACGGAACAGGAGCGCTTGTAAACACAGGCTGCTTTTAAAGAAAAGGCAAAATTTCCACGTGTAATTGGGGAAATGGACTGCACCCATGTTAAAATCAATTCCCCAGGTGAAAATGCGTCAATAGTAATTGGAAAACAATATCTCTATATTAATTTATAAACGCTTCCCAAGGCAGCTGGTACTGTCCGGCTGTCATTTCAGTGTAATCCCATTTAATCTCCCTCCCACGTCCCTCCCACAAATTGTCATCCTCCCAGCAGATCCTTGCAGCGGAGTAAAAATCTAGTTGAGGGGTCGACTGCTAATACGCTACCAAAAATATCGAGAGAGGTATCAAAAGACGCGTATTAATCTCGAAAATAATAATCCGAAGGCGGAAAATAAAAATGTTATCTCAGTTCGCAGATATTTGCAGTTGAAGTTGGCGATTTTCATGTGGTTGTGGTAATGTTGTCGTACCCACAAAAAAAATTGTGAACATAAGTGTTTTGCGCGGACGATAACCACGGACAATAACCACACCCACTTTTTCAAAATTGAAAATTTATAAAAATGGAAAAACACCTAGGCAAATTAAAATTGCTGGCCGTTTCTACGGTAATATTCAGGCTGTTATTAATAATTGGTTGTATTGGAAGGTCACAGTATCGACATTGGTGATACAATTGGTGATCCTCAAACTTATAATGCAGATGTCAATTAAGAAAACCAAAAATGATGTCATTAACGTTATTCAAAAAGCGCACAACATGGAGTTGGACCAACACCTGGTGCGTTATCTCACGTGCAATACATTTTCTTTTGATCTCTTAAACTTATTTTTCACTTACAGGTAATACTTTGCGTCAAATTTCGAAAATCAAGTCAATCGTATACTAAAATATGCTCGTGACAAAACTGGTGGTTCTCCTAAGAAATCGCCTACCGAGTGTAATAATTTAAAGGCTATGGTCGTGTCGGGTTCTAAAGGTTCCAATATTAATATCTCACAGGTTATTGCTTGTGTGGGTCAATAGAACGTTGAGGGTAAACGTATAAAATATGGTTTTCGCAAACGTACTTTGCCACATTTCATTACGATTATGGCCCTGGATCACATGGTTTCGTAGAAAATTCATACCTTGCCGGTTTGACGCCATCAGAATTCTATTTTCACGCTATGGGAGGTCGTGAAGGTCTTATCGATACTGCTGTAAAAACTGCTGAAACTGGTTATATCCAACGTCGTTTAATTAAGGCTATGGAGTCTGTTATCGTTAACTATGATGGCACAGTACGTAACTCTGTGGGTCAACTGATTCAGTTGCGTTATGGCGAAGATGGTTTGGCTGGTGAAACAGTAGAATTTCAAAATCTACCTACCGTTAAGCTATCGAATAAAGCATTAGAAAAAAGATTCAAATTTGATTGGTCAAATGAACGTTATATGCGTAAAGTTTTTACAGATGATGTTATAAAAGAGTTGAGCGAAAGCGGTAATGCATTCCCTGAATTGGAAATTGAATGGGATCAATTATGTCGCGATCGTGAAGCGCTGCGTGAAATTTTCCCCAATAGTGATTCGAAGGTAAAGCATTTTGTTTACTTTTTAATTAAGCAAAAACATATGTTATAACCTATTTTAATTGAGTAGGTCGTATTACCGTGTAATTTGCAACGCATGATTTGGAATGTACAGAAAATCTTTCATATTAACAAACGCATGCCAACCGATCTGTCGCTTTTGCTCGTTATTAATGGCGTGCATGATGTATTACAACGTTGTGTTATTGTGGTCGGTAATGATCGTTTGGCAAAACAGGCTAATGAGAATGCTACACTACTGTTTCAATGTTTGGTACGTTCGACGCTCTGCACGAAATATGTAGTAGAAGAGTTTCGTTTATCGACTGAAGCGTTTGAATGGTTGATTGGAGAGATTGAAACACGTTTTCAGCAAGCACAAGCGAATCCTGGTGAAATGCTGGGCGCTTTAGCTGCACATAGTTTGGGTGAACCTGCTACACAAGTGCGTAATTATGGTGTGTTGATAAATATTTGTCTTACTTATTTTTTATTTGCATTGTAGATGACACAACACTTTCCATTTTGCTGGTGTATCATCGAAGAACGTAACATTTAAAAAAAAAACCAAAGGCTTCCTCACTAACTGTTTTCCTCAGAGGCGATGCTGCACGATATGCTGAGAAAGCAAAGAATGTGCTGTGCCGTTTAGAACACACCACATTGCGTAAAGTACCAGCTAACATGGCCATTTACTATGATCGCGATCCACAGCGAACTGCGATTTCAGAGGATCAAGAATTCGTGAATGTTTACTATGAAATTCCTGATTTTGACCCAACACGCATTTCACCATGGCTATTACGTATTGAATTGGATCGTAAACGTACATATAACAGATAAGAAATTAACCAAGGAACAAATTGCTGAAAGGATTAATGCGGTTTTTGGTGATTGAATTGTATTTCCAATGACGATAATGCAGATAAATTAGTACTTCGCATACGTATTATTTATTCATTTATTTACAGTCTTGTAGACTTAGTTTCTTAAATTACATCTATGCGATCTCTTTATGTTATTGCTAATTGATTTTTGGTTTTACATCATTAAATTATCTAAAAGGCATTTTTTTTTTTTTGATTTCTTAAATTGATTTGATATTTGAAGTTAATTATTTTGTCAAGTTATGACGGGTCGTCTCCAATAGTCGTCCATGTCGTTGGACTTTTAATATAAAGGTAAAATAGTTAAACTATTTCTATCTCATTTTATGCTTTAAAGTTTCGAACTTTAAGTTTTAACTGTGGTCTTTAGTGATATCACAACGAACCGTTCATGATTTCCAAGTGAGCTTTTCCTACATTGAGCATCTGCAACATAACTAAACTCAATTCACCAATTTAAAATAAAAAAGCAAGTATAATTAACGTGATGGCGCGACTTTCACGCGTTATTTATATTTTTAAGTTCCAATTTAACTTTTTGTAATTTAAAACTTAATATCTCCATCTCAACCGCTTGCCGCTCCCTGCATTGGAGAATATCTATCTCATGCCTCTAACGCATAAATTTCATTTGAAGCTCCACCCTCTCTTCTTCCTTCTTCGCCAAAGATACCTCTGCCTGCAATTTGGCTTCTGTCCATTTACTTTTAATTGAAGCCAAATGCTCCCAGGACGTGACTTTAGCATTTTTGTCACACTGTTTTTGAGGTGCCCACAGTTGTGTGCTCGTCTTCTTCCGCAGTGTGGCAGGACCGGGTACAGGCGTTTCTACATTCGGCTGTGGAAGTTCCTCGTTTTTATCTGCTGGAAAAGTCTAAATCAGTACTCAAACAACTACATACAAATTTTAGGCAATTTACCATAAATATCTTCATTAAGGGCATCTGAATCGGCAGTATTCGGAATACCCTCCATCTCTTTGCCATTTAACATGGACAACATCCTCTCCTCCACACCTGACAAAGTCTGCGGTGTAGCAGGACCGCCGCCAGTGCCATAAACCGCCCTACGCTCTTCAGCTGCCTTGTTTTTTGCAGCAAATTTAATATTTTTATATTTTTTTTTTTAGTTCTTTGCTTTCACGATAAATATCGTTACTTGCGTTGAACTCCTGCGCAATTTTCTTCCAAGCATCGTCTTTATCTTTCACGCTGATGCAATAGATTTTTTTCCTTCGATTATTCCCGCATATTTGCCACACAAGGAACAAAAAACACAAGGAAAGCTAGACGTCGAAAAGCTTCAATCACAACAGACTGCCAATGATTTCGCAACTCGACTCTCACACCTGCTCTCTGAGGGCACAACTCATCCTGAAGGAATACAGGAGCAGTGGGAGCATATCTCCAAAGCACTTCATACTGCCGCCGAGGAAAAAATTGGTTACCGGCGGTCACGAAAAAACAACTGGTATGATGAAGAATGCCGCGTTGCAACCGAAAGAAAAGACGCTGCCTACAGGGCTACGTTAAAAGCGAGCGCGACAAGAGGAGTGTGTGAACGCTATCGTGAGTTGAAGAGGGAAGCGAGACGCCTTTTCAGGAAGAAAAAAGCAGAAGCAGAAAGGCGTGAGTGCGAGGAGCTTGAGCTGCTAGCCACCAGGAATAACGCCCGAAAATTCTACCAAAAAATACGGCGACAGACGGAAGGTTTTAAGACCGGGGCAAACTCCTGTAGGAATGAAAACGGCGACCTTGTAACTGATGTCCAGAGAGTGCTTAGATTATGGAGGGGACACTTCTCTGCTCTCCTAAATGGAGGCAGCAATTCACCGCGCAGAGATGAAGAACCCGATCCCGCAATCGATGATGATGGAATATATGTCCCCCCGCCCGATTATGACGAAGTTAGAATAGCAATAACCAGATTGAAAAACAACAAGGCCGTGGGCGCTGATGGATTGCCTGCGGAGCTATTCAAGTTCGGCGGCGAGGAGTTGGTAAGGCGCATGCAGCAGCTTCTTAGCAAAATATGGGCGGACGAAAGCATGCCCGACGGTTGGAATCTAAGTGTTCTTTGCCCAGTCCACAAGAAGGGGGATACTGCAAAATGCACCAACTATCGTGGAATCAGCCTTCTTAATATCGCATATAAGGTCCTTTCAAGTGTATTGTGCGAAAGATTGAAGCCCACCATGAACCGGCTGATTGGACCTTATCAGTGCGGCTTCAGACCTGGTAAATCTACCATCGACCAGATTTTCACAATGCGCCAAATCTTGGAAAAAACCCGTGAAAAGAGAATCTACACACATCACCCCTTCGTCGACTTTAAAGCCGCCTTCGACAGCACGAAAAGGAGCTGCCTATATGCCGCTATGTCTGAATTTGGTTTCCCCGCAAAACTTATACGGCTGTGCAAAATGACGTTGAGCAACACCATCAGCTCAGTCAGAATTGGGAAGGACCTCTCCGAGCCGTTCGAAACTAAACGAGGTTTCAGACAGGGTGACCCCCTATCGTGCGATTTCTTTAATTTGATGCTGGAGAAAATTATACTAGCTGCAGAACTTAACCGCACTGGAACAATATAATATAAAAGCGTGCAATTACTGGCATATGCTGATGACATTGATATCATCGGCCTAAACACCCGCGCTGTTAGTTCTGCTTACTCCAAGCTGGAAAAAGAAGCGGTAAAGATGGGTTTGATGGTGAATGAGGACAAAACGAAGTACCTGCTGTCATCGAGCAAAGAGTCAGCGCACATGCGCCTTGGCAAACACGCTACTGTTGGCAGCCATAATTTCGAAATAGTAAAAGACTTCGTTTATTTGGGAACCAGCATCAACATTAGCAACAACATCAGCACTGAAATCCAGCGAAGAATCAATATTGCCAATAAATGCTACTTTGGACTAGGTAGGCAATTGAAAAGTAAAGTCCTCTCTCGGCGAACGAAAATCATACTCTACAAGTCACTTATCGTACCCGTCCTGCTATATGGGGCAGAAGCATGGACCATGACAACAGCAGATGAAGCGGCTTTGGGAGTGTTCGAGAGAAAAGTTCTTCGAAAGATTTATGGACCTCTACGCGTTAGCGATGGCGAGTACCGAAGAAGATTTAATGATGAGCTGTACGAGCTATACGCAGACATCAACATAGTCCAGCGAATTAAAACGCAGCGGCTGCGCTGGCTAGGCCATGTTATGCGAATGAAAGATGATGCTCCGGCCAAGAAAGTGTTTCTATCGGAACCCGCCTATGGAAGCAGAGGTAGAGGGCGGCCCCCACTCCGTTGGAAGGACCAGGTGGAAAACGATTTAAACTCCCTTGGTGTGACCAATTGGCGCCGGTTGGCGGAGCGAAGGAGCGACTGGCGCGCCTTGTTGGACGGCCATAACCGTTTAGACGGTTAAGCGCCAATTAAGTAAGTAAGTAAGTATTTGCCACACATTTCTAATAATTTGTTGGTTTCAGATGCATTAAAAGTGCATTTCCGCGACATATTGCAATTTTATTTTTAAAGAAATTAAAAAATTACCAAAACCAACTGACACCGTAACTGACAATACTTCAAATTCACTGGGTGGCGTGTAATTAAAACGTAGCCAAAAATACTACTATGTATAAAACAGCTGATAGGGTTGTTATATGTCAAATGGGTTTAGTAACTAAGTTGGTGAAACCGAAAAAAACTTAGCCTCAAATCTGCAACTAAGTTTTAGCCTTAGTCGAGTTGGTGAAATCGGCCCATAAAGTCTTAAACAAAAAAGTTATAGCAAATAAAAATTTAATGAATGGAAAAAATCACATTTTTTCCGTTAACTCATTTTTCTCACATTTCCTCAAAACTTGATTAATTTATTTATATAGTTAGGGTTATATACTATGCAATGTACTCGGTTTCATGGCTCGAAAAGTTTCGCGTTTTTTTAATTTTGGGTAGAATTTAAAAACAAAAATATTTTTTTTTTAATATTAGTATTGCGAATGACTTTTTAATTCTGGGTAATATTTAAAAACAAAAAATTTTAAATAAAAACAAAAATATTTGATAATTCATATTATACATTTAATTTTTTTATATTGAATTTACATGTAACAATCCAAAAAAGTTCAAATCGAAAATTTAGCTATTCCAGCTTGTTCGTTAGTACCAAAAGAGTAATTAAAAGCAAAAATTATTCGATCGGTCAATAGTCCATGAAATCTCCAAATATACATATAGGTATATTACCAAAAGAAAAAAATCTATTTTTATTATTTTAAGTAAATGTTTCGTTTCATATATGTATTTCGTACCCAATTAAAATTGAGAAACCAAAATATTTAGTGATCATAATTAGCGAGCTTTGCTCATATCGCTTTATACAATGGTTTTTGTAATTGATATTAGAAAAAAATTGTAAATTTACAAACGGCGATGGTTACTAGAAAATGTCCTAGTAACCATCGCTGTTTGTAAACTTACAATTTTTCTCTAATATAAATTACTAAAATCTTTAGTTTTCTCTATCATAATCGAGGTCGGTAAGAGTAGTAGAGATTTCACTTCTTCCTCATGCTTACTAGGTAATTTCGATCTCCTCGATGAAATAAATGGGTCAGAAGTAACTAACAAATTATTTAAAATGTCCTTATTTGTGGCTTTGCTGTTAATTTTTCTTACATGGTCTCGACGATATGCTCTAAAACCTTTATTTCTGGATTCAGCGGCTTCTTTGGACAACTTTCCAATAGGAATGGAACCAAAAAGCTCTATTATTGAAGCTCCGTGTACTAAAATTTTATGCACACTTGAAGGCACGTAATACCATTCATATAGTTCGGCGTAAACTCGAATGATTTCTCTGGCGTACATGTTGAACTTTTGTACATCTATTGGACACCCACATGAAAGTTCCCCTAATATTGTAGAGAATCTTTGAATGAGATTTTCACTAACACCAGTTATAGCGTTTTAATGTCCGCGAAAAATCGTCTAGCGGTATTTCCATCATTCGTTTTACAGTGTTCTTGCTTTACCACGTCTACCAATAAACTATCTGATTTCTGAAAGAATTCTGTATTGCTCTCCGCTTCCAATTTAGATTTATTATCTCCTTTCGCTATCCACGATTTAAATTCTAATCGGTAAGATATATGAATAATACACTCCATAAACCGAATTCTCGCATGCAGAGTTGACATCCCATATTTGTAAATGTCAGTAGCAACGTCTATGTCAAAAATTAAAGTGAGGTCATTTATCTCTTTTGGGGTAGCCTTACAACGTTTACGTTGGGTGGAAGCAGGGGCGTAGCAGCGGGAGGAGGGTTTGGGGGTTTAAACCGCGCCCCCTCTTGCTACAGGATCATTTGATTTTTTAGGTCGATACAATTCATATATTTTAATAACTTTCTTTATAATTCTGCTCCGTAATTACTTTGTTGGTGATATTATATTTTTAATATGCAAGCATATATAAGTACGAAGTGAACACTTATATATTTTCATCATTTTCTGTTTCATAATAATTCTGCAATTTATTAAATATACAAATGTACATGTTAACTTTTACTATAATTTCATAAAGAAGTTTCCTTGTAAATTTGCCTACGACCATCTACGTACATATCAGAGAACAGCAAAAATCGAACACAACAACGTTCGATTACATTCGGCAACATGATCGTGTTCAATGATCCAACTTGCTTAAACGAACATAATCGACATTGATTTAAGATCAACCAAATTATTGCATGCGTGAATATAATCAATGCAGGCGTTTGCTCGTTTGCCTCAACAGTTATTACATTCATCGGAGTGAAAAGGCAAATATTTTTAACATTTAAATAATGTTAAATTTACAGCATTTTTTTTAAGCACACATTTCCTATTTTGAAATATAATGCAAATTTGATATTATTTTCCATGTGGAAAACACATTATTATAATGTAATATCTACATTTTTTTCATGTCAAAAACACATTGCAAAAACGTAAAATTCAAATTATTTGATAAATCAAAAAATAATGTGTTTTTTACATTTTAAAATGTGTTTTTTCCGTGTAGATATGACTTTCTTAAATTACATTTCTTTCTATTCGATCAGTTTCTTTCTTTTGAATTTCATATACGTATACGTTAGATCTCATGCATAGGCTCAAAAAGCATGAATACTACTTATTCCTGAAGGAGGTACTTCGCTTTTTTTTATCAATCTATCTATGACTAATATTACAGGAAGGCGAATCCGTGGCTTTTCCTAATGTTCACATGTTGTTGATGATCTTGTGTACGCTTCCAGTAACAGTAACCAGTAACTCTTAGGTTGATTAAAAACTATTTGAGAAACACGATGAGTGAAAATCGATTGAATGGCTGTGCATCACTAAGCATCCACCGTGATCAAATTGTTACCGTTGATGAAGTTTTAGATGAAATGACAAAGAAAAGCCGCCGCATGCGCCACTTCAGTGATAAAGCTAAGCCCAAAGCTTCATCCGATGAAAATGAGACTTGTTTTTTGTTTTGGAAAAGTAAATTTTTTACTTTATCTACATCTTCAGGGTTTTTGATTAAGTATTCAGTTATTTCTAGGACACTCTTATCTCCTGCTGCTTTTAACTGCGCGGCATTTGCATATGATATTTCATCATTTGAATAACTATTGGAGAGCAATTCAGTGCGTCTCTTCTTTTGTTTGTTACCTAATTCTTTGAAAGGTTTTCGAGGAGCTATATTGGTGGAGGTTCCTATAGATTTTTTTGTAGTCAAAAGCTTAGTAGATGTGCTGGGTAAACTGGATTCATCGGTAGCTTTTTTATATAATCTGGCCAAGCTACTTACTTTTGCAACCATTCACTGTTTGTATCTTTAAACACTTGATCTTTTGATCGTGATTTTTTCCACCTTCTATGCAGATTGAAGAAGTATTTTGAGCAAAAGGCTTTTAAACTGTTAAAATGTTTACCATTAAGATGTATCAAAATTTTGGATTTAATAAAATTGTATAAAAATATATAGTCTTTAATATTGCCACATTCTTTCAATTTTTCAAACAAATCAGAATTTGTCACTAAATCACAATCCATTTCGAAAACAGCGAGTCCTAGATAGTAAGTTAACAGGGTAGCCTTAAGCTAATGACTAATGATTGATTTGATTCTCTGAATTTGACCAAAAATCTATTATTGATTTGTTAAAAATATCGTTTATAGCAAAAAAATATATGTCGCAGGATTTATTGCAATTTAAGTTAGTTTGACGCGCACTGCTTAATTTTGCTTCCACTTCCAAAAACTTAATGCCCAAAAACTTCAATAATTTCCTCAACTTTTGTGTCATGACCTACTATCAATTCTTTGTAACCTTTTTTATAGCAAGTAAATCTAAGCGTCACTTTGATTTCATGGCCAACTATTAACTCTGTATAACATCTAAGATTCGTCGAGTTTTCGCGAATTTTGCACACATTTTTAAAATAACTATTGAAGGCTTCTGGGTTAGAACTTGATACATATTTTTATTAAGAAATAGTAAAAATTATTTTAGTGAAGCCAAAACTGCTGAAAATTGGAAAAAATACCTAGATGTACACATATGCTCGTTAGGGTATGTCGATGTTTTTATATTCAGTTGAGCAGAGCTCACAGAGTATATTAAGTTTGATTGGATAACGGTTGGTTGTACATATATAAAGGAATCGAGATAGATATAGACTTCCATATATCAAAATAATCAGGATCGAAAAAAAATTTGATTGAGCCATGTCCGTCCGTCCGTCCGTCCGTTAACACGATAACTTGAGTAAATTTTGAGGTATCTTGATGAAATTTGGTATGTAGGTTCCTGAGCACTCATCTCAGATCGCTATTCAAAATGAACGATATCGGACTATAACCACGCCCACTTTTTCGATATCGAAAATTTCGAAAAACCGAAAAAGTGCGATAATTCATTACAAAAGACCGATAAAGCGACGAAGCTTGGTAGATGAGTTGAACTTATGACGCAAAATAGAAAATTGGTAAAATTTTGAACAATGGGCGTGGCACCGCCCACTTTTAAAAGAAGGTAATTTAAAACTTTTACAAGCTGTAATTTGGCAGTAGTTGAAGATATCACGATGAAATTTGGCAAGAACGTTACTCCTATTACTATATGTACGCTTAATAAAAATTAGCAAAATCGGAGAAGGACCACGCCCACTTTTAAAAAAAATTTTTTTAAAAGTAAAATTTTAACAAAAAATTTAATATCTTTACAGTATATAAGTAAATTATGTCAAGATTCAACTCCAGTAATGATATGGTGCAACAAAATACAAAAATAAAAGAAAATTTAAAAATGGGCGTGGCTCCGCCCTTTTTAATTTAATTTGTCTAGGATACTTTTAACGCCATAAGTCGAACAAAAATTAACCAATCCTTTTGAAATTTGGTAGGGGCATAGATTTTATGTCGTTAACTGTTTTCTATGAAAATGGGCGAAATCGGTTGATGCCACGCCCAGTTTTTATACACAGTCGTCCGTCTGTCCTTCCGCATGGCCGTTAACACGATAACTTGAGCAAAAATCGATATATCTTTACTAAACTCAGTTCACGTACTTATCTGAACTCACTTTATCTTGGTATGAAAAATGAACGAAATCCGATTATGACCACTCCCACTTTTTCCATATCGAAAATTACGAAAAATGAAAAAAATGCCATAATTCTATACCAAATACGAAAAAAGGGATGAAATATGGTAAGGTAATTGGATTGTTTTATTGACGCAAAATATAACTTTAGAAAAAACTTTATAAAATGGTTGTGACACCTACCATATTAAGTAGAAGAAAATGAAAAGGTTCTGCAGGGCGAAATAAAATACCCTTAAAATCTTGGCAGGTATTACATATATAAATAAGTTAGCGGTATCCAACAGATGATGTTCTGGGTCACCCTGGTCCACATTTTGGTCGATATCTGGAAAACGCCTTCACATATACAACTACCACCACTCCCTTTTAAAACTCTCATTAATACCTTTAATTTGATACCCATATCGTACAAACTCATTCTAGAGTCACCCCTGGTCCACCTTTATGGCGATATTTCGAAAAGGCGAACACCTATAGAACGAAGGCCCACTCCCTTTTAAAAATACTCATTAACACCTTTCATTTGATACCCATATCGTACAAACAAAGTCTAGAGTCACCCCTGGTCCAGAAAGGCCCACTCCCTTTTAAAATACTCATTAACTCCTTTCGTTTGATACCCATATTGCACAAACGAATTCTAGGGTCACCCCCGTTCCACCTTTATGGCGATATCTCGAAACGGCGTCCACCTATGGAACTAAGGATTACTCCCTTTTAAAATACTCATTAACACCTTTCATTTGATACCCATATCGTACAAACGCATTCTAGAGTCACACCTGGTCCATCTTTATGGCGATATCTCGAAAAGGCGTCCACCTATAGAACTAAGGCCCACTCCCTCTTAAAAGACTCATTAACTCCTTTCGTTTGATACCCATATTGCACAAACGAATTCTAGAGTCACCCCTGGCCCACCTTTATGGCGATATCTCGAAACGGCGTCCACCTATAGAACTAAGGCCCACTCCCTTTTAAAATACTCATTAACACCTTTCGTTTGATGCCCATATTGTGCAAACAAATTCTAGGGTCACCCCTGGTCCACCTTTATGGCGATATCTCGAAACCGCGTCCACCTATGGAACTAAGGATTACTCCCTTTTAAAATGCTCATTAACACCTTTCATTTGATACCCATATCGTACAAACGCATTCTAGAGTCACCCCTGGTCCATCTTTACGGCGATATCTCGAAAAGGCGTCCATCTATAGAACTTAGGTCCACGCCCTTTTAAAATACTCATTAATACCTTTCATTTGATACCCATATCGTACAAACGCATTCTAGAGTCAACCCTGATCCACCTTTATGGCTATATCCCTAAATGGCGTCCACCTATAGAACTATGGCCCACTCCCTCATAAAATACTCTTTAATGCCCTTCATTTGATACACATGTCATACAAACACGTTCCAGGGTTTCCCCCGGTTCATTTTCCTACATGGTTATTTTCCCTTATGTTGTCACCATAGCTCTCAACTGAGTATGTAATGTTCGGTTACACCCGAACTTAACCTTCCTTACTTGTTTAAATTAGGTTTTACGAAAAAATGTTATATAACAATAAATTATGGAAAAAAATCACAGAATACGAAAATGTACATTTAAAGTCCTAAGTCCCAGCTTTTCAATTTCGGTACACTGTGCGGCGTGCTTTGAAATCTGGCTTACACAGAAGTAATGCTGTTTCATGAATTAGATCATGTGATACCGTTTCTGTGAATGTAGGTTTTGGGTTTGCGTATGTCGCTCGCTTCGTTTCGATATCCCGTATTCCATTAAAAAAGCTCTGGATTTTTACCCTTTCGGTGTATTCCAAGGGTGGGTTCGCATTCGCTAAATGTGCCAGCCTTTCAACATCCGACGCAAACTGTTGCAATGTTTCACCAGGCCTCTGGAAGCGGTTCAGCAACTCCATTTGGTATATCTGTCTTCTGTGTTCGCTTCAGTATCGCCTCTCTAGAGCACTCATCAATGTTTCGTTGTTGTTTCGCTCTTCCTCGGGAATAGTCTGTAGGATTTCAGCAGCAGATCCTTTCAATGCCACGAATAGTGCAGCAACTTTATCTTCAGCACTCCAGTTGTTGACTGCTGCGGTCTTCTCAAACTGAATCTTAAAAACCAGGAAAGGAACAGAACCGTCAAAGGACGGTGTTTTTACCTTTGTGCTTCCATGTTTGATGTTACTGTCGATGTTTGTGCAGTTATTGCAGCCACAATCGTGTTCAAATCTCTGCTCGTAACTGTCTGCGATGTTTCGTTTTTCTCTTAAATTTTGGTTGTTGTCTCGTCCCCATCAAGATGAAAGACATCATCGTCCACATTAATTCCTTCCGACTCCATTACCTCTCGTAGCCGTGCTTGAAGTTCGACCTTATTGCCGTTTGTATTCAATCCACGGTTCTCAACTCCTTTTTCAGTTGCTGGATCCTTAATTCACTTAACTTTCCCATGTTCAACTTGTACTCGAATTTTTCGGAACTTATTCAACAATTCCTCTTCTGACACCAATAGTAACGAATTTTGGGAAATTCCGCTTCTGCTAATGTTCGAATCGCTAAACTGTTGAATAAATAACTCCAATATTCAATAATGCAAAATGGTCTTTATTAGACTACTTTAAGAGTACTTCACAATAACACTTATACTTCACAACCAATAGCGCGCTTAAATCAAAACTGATTAGTCATGCCTCAGCTTGCGCTGCTTTTATACTCTCGGTTTCCTCGTTCACCCAGTTTTCATAAGGTCTAGAAATTTCGTGGACTTCATGTGTGGTTACCAGCCATATACATGTATATTTGTAGTTTGAAGCCATATGCGTGTGTATATGTGAGTACTACTTCGGTTGATGATTACACGTGTTTGTGAATATCTCTCCGTTGCCTTGTATGTATGTGCGTAAATGATGCTTGATTTGTTTACGTACAAACGAGTGGCTGCTTAGTATCAGTTTAGTGATGCTAGTATCACTTAGTGATGTTAATATTCGTCACAATATGTACATACATACATATATATGAAACATTTTTTACTTTTGAAGTTGCTGTATCACGCCATAACGGTGATATATAAGCACAACCACCTGTGACCAGTGTTGGAATTTTGGTGCTTTTGGAGCCAGATCTAACCCCTTTTTTGGCCCTCTTTAAAATGTTTTCCCCTTTTTGGCAAATCTATTTCGGCAATACGTAGTGTGAAATGTGTTTTATGTGTGTCGAAGTTTTATTTCATTTGTTTCATTATGTCTGATGTGGCAACTCGGTACTCAACTGATAACAAAAACTTTAACCGATAAACTGTGTCATGAGGTTGTATATTTGCTTTCCAGCTTGTGCAGCAGCATAGTGGCACCTTCTAAGAATTTCGACCTTTTAACTTCAGTTTATAATAAATTGTTGTCTTCCGTACCTTATTTTCATTATACCTTTGAAGAATATATACGAATTAAAAAATAAGGTAAATGTATAAACGAATTCATTGAAATAAAAATACGTAATATATGTCGCGATTTCATAATTAAATTAATAGAGCAATTAAAGTAACGCTTGCCGCACAATATAGAAACGCTTAGCAAAATAGATTTATTTTCGGTTGAAAACACATTGGGAATTGTAAAACCTCAAAGGTTTTCATATTACACAAATGAAAAAACTAATAGTACTGATAAAGTAACGAGATTACAAATGCAGTGGAAAAATATCTCCAAAATTGGAAAAATGTAACTTCAACATTAAGTTTTTGGTTTCATGTTAAACAGTATAATTCCAAAAGCTTGTAGATTTTGTGCTGCCACTAAGTAATGTTGAAGTTGCAAGAACGTTTTCAAACATGAGCTTTATTAAGAGCAAACACGACAAACATGAGTTTAATTATGTTGAATTCGCTTCTGACAATAAGAAGTGGTCTGAATAAATACTGTAATGACTTTGAAATAAACAACGATCTCTTAAAATTAATGAACACAAAAAATATTTATTAGTGTAGAAAAAATAATAATTCATCTTCTGAGGATGAAATCATAGATTTGAAGTCCAAGGCCCTTAAAATATTTCTCGTCTCAACATAAACTTGAATATCGCACACGTGTATTTTAATGGTGATTCGTACACCGGCCGGACGTTAAAAATTGAATAAAAAATTGGAAAAAATATAAATTAATTTTCGTCGGCCAACATTTTGGCAAGTAGTATTTTTGGCGAACCTATAGCCGTGCCGTCATTGTAGTAGTGTAAAAAATAATTCTTAGTTTTTAACAATAACTCACCGCCAAACGGCAAAACAAACGTTAAAAAAACGTATTTTTGTTATTAAAAAATATAAAATGAACTATAAAAACAATATTATTTTTTGTTTATTTAACTGTACCTTTTTTATAACTTTGTTAAATTTGAATTGAAATAAATGTGAAAACTTACATTGAAAAATATACATATACTTTTAGCTCTTTTTGTAACGGGTTTTGGATTTTGAAATTTGGCTCTTTCTAGCCCTTTTTTTCTAGATTCTAGTCCCAAAGAAATTTGTTTTCTGGCAACACTGCCTATGACACCTTTAGCAGGCACTACAGTTAAAAAGCGGTAAAATATAAACAAGCCATCAACTCAACACGAGAAAAAAACGAGAGAGTCAAAGAACGAGTTGGCAACAGCAGCACCGTAGATGACAGCAAAGAAAGAAAAAACAACAACTCATTTTAGCAAGTTACAATTCAGTGGAGACAGCACAAAAGGGCGGTACAGTAGGTTTAGATTAATACATACGTATATAATATTTGAATTCTGTACATAAGCAGACACTTTGCTTTTGATCATAATTTTCTTAAAACAAATGTGTAAATTAAAATAATTTATTTAATTTTTAATATAAGTTATTTATTAACTTAAGCAGGGTATACTATTGACACTACTTTGTATCGTACGACCTTCGCATTCTAATTGCAACCAAAATCTGATTAGCAAGATTTCCCATAAGAATTGGCCGTTATCATGCAAACAGATCGCTCTCCCAGCAATAACCCACTCTTACACTGCAAGAGATGGCTATGCCGTTAAGTGTTGTGCTAGTGATGTTAAAGTGTGCATCACTTATTCTTACATTGCAAGTGATGATGATGTCGCAAAGAGTTGTACTCGTGATGTTAAAGTGTGCATCACTTATTCTTACATTGCAAGTGATGATGATGTCTCAAAGTGTTGTACTCGTGATGTTAAAGAGTGCATCGCCTACTCCTACACTGAAAGTGATGGTGACGGCGTTATGTGTTGTACTCGTGATGCTATAGATTGCATCAGAGGGCTGATCGAACTACATGGGTGGTCATTGTGACTTAACTCCTCTCCTTCTAAATTAGGAACGTCTTCGGTCCGGGATTTCTTGTATTTTGGTATATCTTCACAGTTAATTAATTTTATACGACATCATTAGATAGTGCCTGAAATCCCTCCTCGGATAGAATGTTACTGCAAGAGGATCAGCTCAATGCGGTTAGAAAATTTAATGCATAGTAGTCAACCAATGGTGGCGGTAAGAAGAAATGTCCTGCATAATGCTTTTAATGGCAAACTCGTGCCATATTACCTTAAACTGTTCCCTTGCAGTAATCGGTAAAGGTTTTGTACTATTTTTCTTACATACTAGATTACATATATAAATATTGCTTACATTACATATTTCTTTCAAAACTGAATTGTTAAGTACAAAATAGTTATAAAAAAGTGAAACTTCGTGAAATGCTCAGTTTACGGTCATTCGAAATCTTTACCATGGACTCATGCCGGATTAACTCAAATGATGAAGCATCATTTTACTTATTTTCTTAAATTCATAGTTGGGCATCAGTCCAATACGTTTTGATTTAGATAATAATTCGAATGAAATTTTGTTGTAAAAAAATTATTAAAAGTGAATTTATTCCTGAATAAATTGTTTCTCAGTAAATACTTTGGTAGATAATTTATTTTTAAATATTTTTTGATTGAATTTTTTCGAAAACTCACAATTTACTCATTTAAATTTTCAAAAATTATTTTGTGTGCGCGTAAGCTTTTGAAATGTTAGTGTTTTCTTCTTTACATATTTATAATTCGAATAACAAATAAAACTAATTTGTTCGTCATTAGAATGAGTTTTTCTCGACTATGTTTACATTCATTTTAAATCAAATGTTATTGTAATTCGGATACAATTCAGACCTGTTTCAAATTGTCTTTATGGACCACCCTCCCTTTAATAAGAACCGTAGTTCCCAAATCTTTTTCTATTGTCTGTTCTTCGTATCTGACGGTATTCGAATTTAATGACTTCTCATTATCGCAATAAAGAACCTTAGCGTTAGGAAATATGTTCAAAAGTTGTATGAGTTGGGGCTTTATATCAACAATTGCTCTGGATGGTATAGTTTACACCACCGCAAATTTGGAAAACTTATCCAAGCAAGTTACAAAATATTTTGAATCTGTAGAAAAAATATCAACGTGAAGGATTTCTCCTAAAATTTCTGGTGTTTTTGCTATTTTATGCTTTTGATGACGTCCATTATATTTCGACCTTGAACAGATTTTGCAGTTTCCGCCCGCTTCTTTTGCTCGCTTTCCCAGTTTTGGAAAAAAGTAATCATTTAAAATTTGTTTTACGTTTTCTTGTGCTGCGCGGTGACCGCGGTTATGTTCTGTTATTTTGATTTCAAGTTGGTCATTTGGGTCAAAAATATCGCTCACAAATAACCTGGCATATTTAAACTTGGTATTTGGGAATAATTTTACTACATCATGTTGGAAGCAGGCTAGATTAGGCAAGCTGCAATTAATTACGTTCACTAAGTTGGTATTGACAAGGTCTTGAATAGCACCTAAGAGAGTGTTTTTGTCACGAAATTGAATAACATGTCTTGTCCTGTTTCCAAATATAATGAAAGTCAGTATAGATGGATTGTCAGACTCTTCAATAATAATCTGATTTTTGAAGCAATTTACAGGTTTTTCAACCGTCTGAATGGTATAAGTGAATGACTGTTCGCTATGAATAGTTGCACAGTCGGAATCTGAGTTTTGTTCCAACATGTTAACCTGTTGTCGCGACAAAGCATCAGCAACATTGTTTATGTCCTAGTTTATAATGCAATTTCGCATTGTGCTCGTCGACAAACGCCTTCCAACGCTTTAGTTTTGCATTTGGGTTTCTATCTGAAACTGCAAACCTTAATGGTTGGTGGTATGTGAAGATGTTTAAGTGGCTTACACCATAGAGATAACTTTTAACGGCACCTAGGCTATGGTTGGAAGCATCCGTTGTTTAGTCAAACGGTTTTTTAAAATCACGGTAAGCTAGCATTACATCTTCAGATATCAAAATACGTTTCAATTTATCAAAAGCTTAAAATTATAATGTTATTTTTACTTTCATTGACTGATTAGCACTGATTTTCCCGTTTTGACCTTTTAGGATGTCGGTCAGAGGTTTGGCTATGCCGGAAAAGTCATTAATGAAGCACCTATAATAGCTTGCCGGTCCTAAGAATGATCTTAAGCTGTATACGTTTTCGGTGGCCGGGAAGTTTGGAATTGTATGTATCTTGTCTTGGCATGTTTTAATGCCTCCCCTTGATACAACAAACCCGAGGTATTCGATTTCGTTTTTAAAAATTTTGGACTTTTCTACTGATACTCTCATGTTAGCATCATATAAGCTTTTTAAACCCCAGTTCACGTCTTCAATGTGTTGTTCTTTTGTTTTTGAAAATATTATGACATCGCTTACGTAAACATATGTAGCAGCTTTTACCTATCTGCTCCCTTAGCACATCGTCTATAGCCCTCTGGAATATGATAGGAGCTTTTTTAGGCCGAACGGCAGTCTGCACAATTCATGTTTCTCGTTGCTTACAGAAAAGGCCGTTTTCTCTCTATCTCGCTCTGCAAGTTCGATTTGGTGGAAACCCGATTTTAAATCAATCGTTGAAAAATATTGTGACTGACCCGTGTTAGAAAATATGACCTTACATTTGGTATTGAATATTTGTCGTCAATGGTAACTTCATTTAACTTTCTAAAATCTACAACCAAGCGTTTCTTCCTGTTGCCCAACTCGTCAAACCCTTTTTTGTCTCTTCATGTATTGTACGAATATTTGCGACTATGTTCGTATTATATCGTAAAGACTCGTCTGGATCGGCAAACGCGTTTGATCGTTTCCTAATCATTTTTAAAAACTCGCCTTTTACTGCGAGCGGTACATTATCATGTTGAACTTGTGAAATATGTATGTTTTCACATTTAGTAAATAATAACCTTTCTTTTCCAAAGTCGTGAGCAATTTCACTTTTCTTCAGGTCGACTATGGCATTAACCTGCGTAAGCAGGTCAAGCCCGATTATAGCATCAAAATTGATCAAAATTGGTAATATAACAAAATCAGTATTTATTCCGAATATGTTTATTTTACACCTTTTACTTACTTTAGTTTCGACATGAATTGACTTAAATGGTTTAGCTAATGGCACAAATCCCTTTAGCTCTTTAAAGTGCCTTATATAACTTTTTGAAGCCCCAGTATCTATTAACATTTTTATAACTTTCCGCTCGGTCACTTTTGTTCTGCTAACCCAAGGAAGCAGGGTCCATTCCCTAAAAAATTTATCTCTTCCTCAATATCCCCAATTTCATTTTCAACTTTTTCGTCGTAATAAACTTTATCAGCATTATCTTGCGTAATGTGATTTTTTTCTTTGAACTTTAGGCACAGTACTCCTATCGAAATCGGACCGACGCTTAGCTTGCGTTACTTGATTACCAGGATTTTGTGGAAATTGTCTTTGTTTAGAACCCTGGAAATTGTTTGGTTTAGTATGCTCTAGGGTCTGGTTCGGTGGATTTTTGAGCTCATATTTCGATGAGCGACGGAAGCGACACGTTGACGGATCCATGTTTTTGCTGCCTTAAGTAATTATTTTGGTAATGGGGACTTTTATGGGTGTTTAAATATTCTAGCTGATTAGTGTTATTTTCAAGAGGTCTTCTGTCAAAAAGTTGGCCTTTGTTATTGTCATCACAACGCCTTGAAAATGTGTTGCGAACGTGTAGCGTTCGTGATTCGCTTCTAGCTCCTGAGCAAGTGCCAAAGCAAACGGTAAGTCAGTTGGCCTTATAGAAAATAATATGTCAGAATTAAAATGTCTCAATCCAGAAATGAAAATGCGTAACGCATTCCTTCTGTGTTTTTCATTTATTGAATTTGCTAGGTCTTTATTGTTTTATTGGTAAGCAGAGTGAGCTTTCTCTCCACTTCGTCATAGAATTTTAAAACCGTCAGACTTCTTTGCCTTGAAGTACTAAATTCTTGTTCGATCAGATAAACGGGTCTTTTATCCGCATAGGTAAAATCTAGCCTAGCTATTATGACTTTGAAATTTAATACAGTATTAAAAGAAGTGCCAGCATGGCCCCTAATTTTGTTCCTAATTATTGCGACCGCTTGATAGTGCACTTCCGTCATACCTCTCATATAGTTTGTAGGCTATGTGCGTTGCTTGCCTCCATGAAACATAATGCTCTTGTTTGCCGCCAAACTCGGGCAACAATTTGACAAGGTCAAGGATTTCGTCGCAATGGACATATCCTACAGTTTTCACCTCTTCGAAGGGTTCTACGTTTTGTAACGTAACTGGCTTTTGGTGGTAAGTCGGAGGTGGCATGCGGCATGGTTGCAAGCCCCTGCTAGCTCGCCGAATGGGGTGGGTTTTGCACACCCTCCTTACCTGCAGTTACCTTTACAAAAATAAGAGTGGTTCATGCCTAGCTAAAAAGAAATAAATAGGAGAATTCTAAGGAAAGTAGGAGGAGAAGAAAAGGTTGAAGGCCTGTCCTGTCAGGTGGAGTCTTCCCACCCTCTTCAGCGCAGCTTGCGCTGAACCATGGGCGCTGTGCTGACTCCTCTTTCCTTACAGCGCCCCCAAACCTGACGTCCTTAAAATAGAATTTACTTTTTTCAACATTTATAGTCAGTTTTGCATCGCGCAAGCACTTAGCGACCTTTTCTAGCAGACACAAATGGGAAGGGAAATCAACTGAGCACACAAGCAAGTCATCTAGATACACAAACACTGATTCACGCAACGAGGCTGGAATAACTTTATCCATAAGTCGGCACATTCTCTGCGCTGCATTACACAACCCAAAAGGCATAACTTTAAATTGATATAGGGGCCGACCAGGTACCGTGAACGCTGTCTTTTCTCGAGATTTCCGCTCCAGCGGTATTTGCCAAAAAGCGTCTTTTAGATCTATGGCTGAAATGTATCGCGTGGTTTGCAACCTACTCAAAATTCCCTCTATATGCGGCAACGGGTAAGCATCTTTTATTGTACGAGCATTCACCTTCCTTGCATCTAAGCATAACCGATTTTTCGTTCCTTTTACCACTAGGGAGACTGGCGAACTCCAGCTGCTATTGCTCTCTTCGATTACTCCCAATTCCAGCATTCGATCAAGCTCTGCGTATATCAATTTCTGGATAGCCGGCGATATTGGGTAGAATCGTTGCTTCACGGGTAAGTTTTCATCAGTAACCTCGATTGTATATCAGTTTTGCCAAGCCCTAAAACTTCGAATGATGGAAATTTGGCTTTTACTCGCTCCAGGGCTTCGTTTTTCTCGTTGGAAAGTTCGTGTCGTACTGCGTCAAAGGACAGATCACCATCGGTGGGTACGAGCTCTGTCACACCGTACTCATTCAGACTCACATTCACACCTCTACTAACGACACTCATCCCGAAGGCCTGCCAGAAATCCACTCCCAAGTATACCTCTTGTTGTAAATCGGGCACAATTAGGAACTCCAAATCCCTCACGGTATTATCCCACAAAACAGGCAACGTAACAACCCCAGTGACCGCAGTTTCTCCTCCGTTCGCCGTCCTAACATTTTGACCCCTTATTGGCATTATCTGGTTCTCCTTACCGCATAACAAGTTGTCTGCGTTCCTACCAATACAGCTTGCGCCTGCCCCTGAGTCTAGCAATGCTAACACTTCGTGACCTCCGATCTTGGTTTTCGCAAAAAAACGATTATCCCCTTTGAGCGTTACTATTGTTGAAACGATCTTGTTCTTAATCCTTTTAAAATTTTTTCTCTTTTTTCTCATTTTCTTAATCTTAACATAGTTTCTATTTTTCCTTTTAGCTACTATTTCCTCACTAAAGATTCTCCTACGTGCTTGTTCATATTCTATCTTACGTTGATGCAAACTCTTCGGTTGTTTCTCCTTTTCCTTCGTTTTACATTTCTCTTTATCTAAATGAAAATTTTTAAGAATTATAGTTTTGTTTCCGGGTTTCCCTGATCCTGGCATAAGTTCCCGGAAATCTCTGCCAGTTTGTGGTTTCCCTTATCGCACTTGTACACACAAAACGACGAATCTCCTCCACACGCAAAGCACAACATATTATGGAACGAGGACTTACATCTGGTTTCTTTGTGGGCTTCTGCCGGGTTTTTCATGTAATGATCCACCGGCATGCCACAAGAGAAACACAGCATGAGATGGAAAGGTGAAGGACAAAAGGATTTTACACTGGACTTAGACGGATCACTACAAATTGACGAGGAAGCATCCTTTCTGTATTGACTTTGTGTTGTTACTGGTACTTTCCCATATTGGGTTTTATTAATTGCCTCGACGCTTCTCCCTATAACCCCACTCTCCTCAAAGTCTATTTCGCTGACCTGTTTGGACCTGCTCTTGTTTTCTCTGATTAGCTTTTCTGCCCTTTTTCATTCTGCCTTCAACTCAGCAATCGTTTCTATTTTGGATGCAAATGTTAGGTTAGCTAGATATGGTTTCAGGTTTCCCCGGACAATGCCACTAAGCTCCTTTTCCCTTATGCGCTTCCTCAGACGAAACGTTAAATTATGAATCTCCCCGTAAAATTCGTCAAAATTTTCGTTACTCTGTTGTTTTCGCTCCATTATTTCACGTATTATCTCATAGTCTGTTTCAGCGGTCTTAAAGTGGCATAGCAGTTCGGCTTTTAGTTCAGGATAACCAAAGTCGGGGTTTTCTGCATGGTCTTCGAGTACCTGCCAATACCACTTTAAGGCATCGCCGATTACCAGGCAGTGAAAATCCGTGAACAACTGCTTATACGTGATTGCATGCTGTTCACGCATTTTTTCTACGCGAAAAATGAAGCTTTCTACACTCATACCTTTACTAGAACCGTCGAACTTAATATGCCACTTTTCAAGATCGATTTTCTTCCAGCGTCTGAATTCACCTGAAGGCGAAAAGTTTTCGCCCTGGGTCCTATCCGCTGCGCTGTTTCGCTCATCGTCCTCTTGCATAACGTTGGTCACTTCTGGCGTGGATGTGTTTCTTGATTGAGGTTGGGGTATCTGGGTAGGTGCGCCCACTCCCCTCACACGCTTATTGAGGTCTGCTACAGCGGCTCGCAGGTGGTGAATCTCGCCAGTATACTGCGCAAGCATATCCCCTTGTTGTGCCATCATCGCCATCATTCGGCTCAGCTGTTCCATTTGGGCATCTGACGAAACCGGCTTCCCACCTACGGCCCCCGCACCTGACGTCAACGGATCGTTGGGTGAGGCATTTCCCCTTCCTCTCTCGTCTGAATCGGCCATAGCGAGCACCTCCTCAATCTTCCGCGAAAAGTTAATAGTATCGTCGGTTCTGCTACACGAAAATTCGTCTGTTATTCTAATACTTGGCCTCTCTTGCCCTTGTGACCCGAAAACCCTAGCAGTACAGCGATTCAGTAAATCGATAGGAACGAAGTCAACGCGACGAGGTATCCCTGTATCGATTTGGGTAAATATAGAGCCAGCGATTTGGTTCTGGAGAGCCCTCGTCGTGCTCCTAGTAACTCTACGACTTGTGTCGAATATGCCTAGCCCGCCTGACACTATCCAATCAATCTCTTCTTCTTGTTCCATACACTCAGAATTACCGTCTTTCTCTTTATTTATGGGACCGGAAAAATTGTATGCTCAACTATCTGGGAAAGCAACTATGGATCTTACCAAAAACTTACACTCCTCCCAGGTTAAAAGTCACCAGCAGGTATTAATCAATCGTAAAAAATATAACCCATGTACAAAAAATTTTGTTATGAAGACCACAAAATTCAATTCAAAAGACTTCAAAATTCGCCTTAAATGTATGGGTATAATTGAGTATAATTAAGTACAAATATATGCTAATAAGAGTAGGTATAGTTTTAAATAATAATAAAACCATCTACTTCCATATAAAAAAATTGTAACCGCATCTACCGTAGAAAAAAAAATAAATTCACATAAATATAAAAAAAAAATCGTATAGCGTATATTAGAAATAGCTTCATACAAGAGATAATTCAAGTAGGGGTACGCTATACAGCCAGAATGGATAATCTCTCCAGCACTGTGTTATTTAAAAAAAAAACTTTTCGAACCCTGCTCAAAAAAAAAAAAAAGAAAAAAATAGAAATATAGCAAAACAATAAAAATTATAAAATATATACCTAAAGATAATATCTTTGTATAGACGGTATAAAAAAATGTTAAAAATTATGTCCTTCTAGACTTTCAACTGAAGTTAAAACTAATCTATCCAAATAATTCCTAGATGCAGTTACTTGTTATTTGCTTTGGGGTGCGGAGTTGCCTTGGCGAAGGTTCGGCGAAGGTCATCGAAGGAGGCTGATGGTGTCCGTATCTTCCGTTCTGTCTTACGTCAGTCTCAGTGTCGTCCGTGGGAGCGTAACACTACACGCCCTTAACTGATTTCAGGTGTGGATGCAGCACTCCCTTGCTCCGGTAGTGGCAACTTTGTTTTCAAACCTCACCTACCAGTAATGCTGGATTGCCAGTAGAGTAGCTTGACCAGTTCCCTCTATCACGTAAACTCCTTTTCCTAGCTAAATTCCACGTCAGGTACCACTTAATTCAACTGCTGAAGTCAGACTAAGGAACCCTGACCTGAACAACTTGCTAATTCCATTAAGTTTGCCATGAAGACACTAGTCGCCAAGACGGGTCTCAGCGGCGCTGTCATCAAGACGGTCACTGTCAAAAGTCAAGAGAAGGAAATGAAAGGTAATAATAAGGAGGTCAGGTATTTAGGATATGTCGTTGGCAATGGTTGCATTCGCACGGATTTTTTTTTTTTTCTTCTCCTCCTACTTTCCTTAGAATTCTCCTATTTATTTCTTTTCAGCTAGGCATGAACCACTCTTATTTTTGTAAAGGTAACTGCAGGTAAGGAGGGTGTGCAAAACCCACCCCATTCGGCGAGCTAGCAGGGGCTTGCAACCATGCCGCATGCCACCTCCGACTTACCACCAAAAGCCAGTTACGTTACAATGGCGCCCAACGAAATAGCCCAGTCTTCTTTTGATATATTTCCCACATTTTTTTTTTATTACTTTTAGCTTTGCCTTTCTAAATTCTCTAAGTATGAATCTGACTTTTCTGATCTTTTAAGTTCCCTACATAAATATCGCAGTAATGATTCCACTTACTTCTGATCATTTTTCTTTCACTAATATTTGCTGTTCCTTTACTTCTTCTATCCCTCACCATCCTTATTATTACCTTTCATTTCCTTCTCTTGACTTTTGACAGTGACCGTCTTGATGACAGCGCCGCTGAGACCCGTCTTGGCGACTAGTGTCTTCATGGCAAACTTAATGGAATTAGCAAGTTGTTCAGGTCAGGGTTCCTTAGTCTGACTTCAGCAGTTGAATTAAGTGGTACCTGACGTGGAATTTAGCTAGGAAAAGGAGTTTACGTGATAGAGGGAACTGGTCAAGCTACTCTACTGGCAATCCGGCATTACTGGTAGGTGAGGTTTGAAAACAAAGTTGCCAGTACCGGAGCAAGGGAGTGCTGCATCCACACCTGAAATCAGTTAAGGGCGTGTAGTGTTACGCTCCCACGGACGACACTGAGACTGACGTAAGACAGAACGGAAGATACGGACACCATCAGCCTCCTTCGATGACCTTCGCCGAACCTTCGCCAAGGCAACTCCGCACCCCAAAGCAAATAACAAGTAACTGCATCTAGGAATTATTTGGATAGATTAGTTTTAACTTCAGTTGAAAGTCTAGAAGGACATAATTTTTAACATTTTTTTATACCGTCTATACAAAGATATTATCTTTAGGTATATATTTTATAATTTTTATTGTTTTGCTATATTTCTATTTTTTTCTTTTTTTTTTGAGCAGGGTTCGAAAAGTTTTTTTTTTTTAAATAACACAGTGCTGGAGAGATTATCCATTCTGGCTGTATAGCGTACCCCTACTTGAATTATCTCTTGTATGAAGCTATTTCTAATATACGCTATACGATTTTTTTTTTATATTTATGTGAATTTATTTTTTTTTCTACGGTAGTTGCGGTTACAATTTTTTTATATGGAAGTAGATGGTTTTATTATTATTTAAAACTATACCTACTCTTATTAGCATATATTTGTACTTAATTATACTCAATTATACCCATACATTTAAGGCGAATTTTGAAGTCTTTTGAATTGAATTTTGTGGTATTCATAACAAAATTTTTTGTACATGGGTTATATTTTTTACGATTGATTAATACCTGCTGGTGACTTTTAACCTGGGAGGAGTGTAAGTTTTTGGTAAGATCCATAGTTGCTTTCCCAGATAGTTGAGCATACAATTTTTCCGGTCCCATAAATAAAGAGAAAGACGGTAATTCTGAGTGTATGGAACAAGAAGAAGAGATTGATTGGATAGTGTCAGGCGGGCTAGGCATATTCGACACAAGTCGTAGAGTTACTAGGAGCACGACGAGGGCTCTCCAGAACCAAATCGCTGGCTCTATATTTACCCAAATCGATACAGGGATACCTCGTCGCGTTGACTTCGTTCCTATCGATTTACTGAATCGCTGTACTGCTAGGGTTTTCGGGTCACAAGGGCAAGAGAGGCCGAGTATTAGAATAACAGACGAATTTTCGTGTAGCAGAACCGACGATACTATTAACTTTTCGCGGAAGATTGAGGAGGTGCTCGCTATGGCCGATTCAGACGAGAGAGGAAGGGGAAATGCCTCAATGCGATGCGTCGACCGACGGAGTAGGGGGTGTGCTGTTCCAACTAGACGACGACGGAAATGAGCGGCCAATTGCGTATATGTCTGCTAAGCTTAACAAGGCTCAGCGCAACTACAGTATAACCGAACTCGAATGCTACGCGGCAGTGCTGAGCGTAAAGCGATTCCGGCCATATGTCCAAGGGTTACCCTTCACCGTCATAACAGACCATGCGAGCCTCAAATGGTTGATGAACCAGAAGGATTTGTCGGGACGGCTCGCACGTTGGGTCTTAAACTGCAGGGGTACGACTTCGAAATGCAACACCGCAGTGGCGCACAAAACATAGTACCGGATACACTGTCACGTATGGACATGGACGAGATCGACATGAACAGCCGACTGTTAGACATCGACATGGATTCACCCAGCTTCTATTCAGACGAATATGAAGAGCTGAGGAAAACCTTGACAAACAACTTACACAGACTGCCAGAACTGTGCATCTCAGACGGATACGTTTATAAACGAACGCAATTTTCTAGGGGGGACGATATTCAGGAGGACCAAGCCTGGGAACTCTGGGTACCGACTGAACTTCGGGGAGGCTTGGTGGAAGCTTCCCATGGCTCACCATCTGCTGGTCACTGTGGAATTCATAAAACCTTATCAAGAATACGACAGAAATATTACTGGCCTGGTATGGTGACTGATGTCCGGATGCATATCAGCGAGTGCGAAACTTGTAGAGTGAACAAAACGCAAAATCTTTTTCATAAACCTCATATGGGCAAGCAACATCTAACTGAGCGACCTTTTCAGCGCTTATTTATCGATTTTATGGGTCCGTATCCACGTACGTCAAAGGGTAATGTGTTTGTGTTTGTATGTCTTGACCACTTCTCTAAATTTGTCTTCTTAAAACCGATGCGTAAAGCCACTTCAGCTGAAGTTATTCGATTTTTAGAAAAGGAGGTATTCCATGTATTTGGTGTTCCGTAATACATACATTCGGATAATGGAAAACAGTTTGTCTCCGAGATATTTTCTTCGTTCCTAAAAAAATATGGTACAAAACACATAAGGACGGCATTCTATTCACCACAAGGGAATGCTGCAGAGAGGGTTAACAGATCGGTGTTACAAATCGTAAGGTCATACGTCAAAGAAAACCAGAGAAGCTGGGACAAACACGTCAGTGATGCCGCCTTCGCTCTTCGCAGTGTGGTACATACCAGTATAGGAAGTTCCCCATATTTCGCAGCGTTTGGTATTCCCATGGTACAGCATGCAGCATCGTATGAGTTGTATCGTAAGCTCGGAGCCTTAAAAGATGGAGATTGCGAGATTTTGATGACCGATGAGAAAATACAAATGATTAGAGATAAGATCATGAAGGAGCTGAAGTTGGCCCATGACAAGAACGCAAAGGTTTATAACACCAGATCTAGAGAAGTGCAATTCAAAATCGGACAAGTGGTGTACCGCCGCAACTTTAGGCAAAGCTCGCAGATAGCGAGCTATAATGCTAAACTGGCCCCGAAGAATATTAAGTGTCTCGTCTTGAAGGTCATTGGAAATTCAATGTACGAGCTAGGCGACATAAATGGTAAACGAATGGGGATATACCACGCCAAGGATATCTTTGCAAAATAGTCCGTTGTGTCTTTGTAGCAAGTCCGTCTGCTTAATGTTGTCCTAATTACAGTCATATTATTTTAATTGTTTTGTCTTTTATTAATTGTCGCATTTTCGTATGTACATATCTCTTGACCAATGTATTATTTATTTACTTAACGATTGACTTTATTTATTTATTTGTGTATGTGTCTTTAAGCCCTTATTTATATATTTTTGATTAGTATATATACCTTTTTACCATATTGCTGTGGTATTTTCCGATCGCTTTGTTTATTTATCTTTTTTTAATTTTTGCTGTGATTTTTTTATAAAATTTTTTTTATCGTGTTACCTGTAATATATTGTTACTGCTAGGCACGTAGAGTATCTAAGTTGTCTGTGGTATAGTTTAAGTAAAGTATAAGATGTAGAATTGGAAGCACACTGAGTTAACCCCGGCACATGCGAAGGAAGGAATAACTAGAGAGGTTAGTAATGATGGTAACATTAGGCCCGGCATTATGGCGTGGGTCGAGGCCACACATTGAGCGAGGGAATCACACGTTGCCGGCTGCGTTGAACTTTTTTTACGCACTCGCTCCATGGTGCAGGCACCATCGGCGGTTGCGAGCCTGTAACGCCAGCTTTTTACCTCACGGGCATAAGCGAGAGGCAACATGTGTCCATGGTAAACGCAGCAGGATTGATGCAGGTGGCAGAAACAAAAGGCGCTAGCAGCACGACGTTTGCAGCAGCCACAATGTTGCAGAAGGCTTAGCAACATTACGGAAAATACACGTATGATTTACATCTAAAAGCTAGTTAGTGCGAGTGTGTGGGTGTATGATTGTGTACGTGTGAATTCGGGAAATCCGATAGGTATTTTGTATATGTACTTGTTAAAATTTTCCGTTTTTTTTTTTTTTTACTTAACGTTCCATGCCCCAGCAGTAGGTATAAAAGGGAGTGAGACAAGGCAACGGGCCAAAGCTTCAATAAATCTGTGCAAGTGCGAAGTGTAGTGATACCAAAACACAGTAGTACAAAAAAAAAAAAATTTAAAAAAATTTCAAAGTGAAAGTTAAGTGCGCGTATAAATTCACGTTAAAAGTGCGGGCGCAAAATAAGTAAACTCGAAGCGCTAAAATTACCCAGGCAGCCCCAGGAGCGTGAGGGGAATCCTCCCCAGGTATTGTCACGGCTATAGGCCCGATATAAAGGTAAGTGATATCCGTGCTCTTTGTTGCTAGGTGTTTCCCTTGGCTTACGAACAGGGGGCATGGACTGTCCAGTCCCTAACGTTAAAGCAAGGCAAATGAAACCCGCAACTGCTTTAACCCTAGCTGCTAGACATGCTTATGTCGATGCAAGCAACGGAAATCCAAGCAGACAAAGAAAAAAATAATTTTTTTGTGTGTGCCCGCGTATAGTAGAGGCGGATATACATTTATATAAACCTAATTAGGACCTTTTCTTTGTATTTTTTTGTTTTAGTTCACATCCCATCCATGAGGAAGGAAGGGCCATCAGCTCGCTCAACACCAAACAACAACAACTGAACGACGCACTGGTATGTACCGCACACGCCCACTGTCACCTCGCACAACACACAGAAACAACACCAGGTAATACGATACAGCCGTAGAGCAAATACCTCATAGGAAGCACAACTTTTTAAAGTCGGTGACGGCAACAACAACAACAACACCAGGTAATACGATACAGCCGTAGAGCAAATACCTCATAGGAAGCACAACTTTTTAAAGTCGGTGACGGCAACAACAACAACAACACCAGGTAATACGATACAGCCGTAGAGCAAATACCTAATAGGAAGCACAACCGAAGGAAGTGGTTTAGTTTATAAGTTTTTTTTATTTTATATTTGTATGTAATACTTTAAAGCTGCAAAGAAGTTTGATTTTATACGTATGAAGAGAGAGGTTTTGGAAAGGCGTAGGTAGCTGAGGTAGAAGGGGTGAAGAAAGGCACCTAGGCTTTTAATTAGTTTCCCTTTAATTAATTTTTTTTGTTTTTTTTTAAATATTGGAAATTTTCTTTCGACTTCGTTTTTCGATTTTTGTTGCGGACACATAGGTAAAAGGTGCGAAGTAAATCCTTTTGAAGTGATCTTCACTTTGATTTTTGCATTTTTTTGCACTCGCTGGAGTTAATTACTTCATCTCACCAGCGATTTCGTAAGAATTTTTTTCACGTCTTCCCTTTTTTTCATTTTTCGCTATTTTTGGTATTTGCCCATATACACATTATTTTTTTTTTGCCTTTTTCTTGTGCCTTTTTTTTGCCAAAGCACATGTCTTAGGTTAAACTATTTTTCGACCCGTTTTTAGGGATCTTAGCCTTTATGATTGCTAGGGCATAATTCAACCCCAAAACCAGAAACACCACAAAAGAAAAAAAAGAAGAAAAAAAAAACACACCAGAAACACATATTTGCTTACCAAACAAGAAATACCTTTGGTAAGGACCTTCCGATTTCGCGGCTCCAAGACGCACATTAGCTACACACACCGCCCGTGTTTGGCCGCCTCCACCTTTTTTTATTCTTGGCAGTTTTTTTGATATTAAAATTTTGTTATTCCGATTTTTGTTAATAAGACGACACGTTACTGCTAGCGCATACAATCGCGACCACATGGTGTGAAGTCTCACAAACTAATGTCCCAAAGTTAATGATAGGTGATAGAGCGGAGTGACCACGCTCCCTTTATGTATGTATGTATGTATGTATATTAGCATATGTGTTTCGAGTTACTTTTTTCAGCAACAGGTGCTCAAGAGCGACGGTACCAGAGCGACGGAGTGACCAGGTGAGTGCAAATACAAAACATAAAAACATATATGCGCTTATGTATGCACATAGATTAAGCTAGGCGCTCCTAATTCTATGAATTTTGAATGATTAGCAGCGAGAGCAAGAAAATAGATGTATGTGCATGCATTGTAGCTGAGAAAAAAAAAATATTATACAAACATACATAAACATAAGCTCACCAGAAAAGCGATCTCGTTGAGCGTATTTCCTTTTCTTCTTATACATTTTAGTTTTTTTTTCAAAACAAGTTTTTTTTATTATTATTTCCTATTTCCGCAGTTTCATATGCATTTTGTGGCAGGTCAGTAATCCTTCACATATAAAAAATTTGCAATTTCGCATTAGCGTTAGGCTAAGAGCAATTGTATCTTTTAGATTCGTTAGGTTTGCTTGTGCAAACGAAAACATCAAGATGGGGCGATATTTATAGGATAGTAAGAATGAAAGTTAAATTTTTTTGGGTCAGTTAGGTTATAATTAAACTATACAAAGGCTGTGTGAAAGAAGCCATAGTTTAAGACATATCTTAGTGGTAGCAGTTTTTTTGTTTTAAAACACTTTGTAAACTGGATTTGCCTTCAAGACTTATAATTAAGTAGACTAAAAGAAACACAATTAGATCGGATTATTATAGTTTATTCTTTTGCTGAGTCCGAGTTGTATGGGATTTTTTTTATGAAATAGCTATTTGTGAATATCTATTCTGGAGTTTTTAATCGTAGAGATAGGATTACTTATACTAGAATATACCTAGGTTTAAGAGAATCGTTTGTAAATAAACACCTGAAGAATGTATCCTTGAACTACGTGATCTTCATTGAAATGCAGGGCTGAGGTAAGAATAATTTTTGGTGTGTGGTTTGCCTTTGGGCGCGCTACGGTGGGTGAAGGATAACGGAGGAGAAATGGCTGAGTGACATATGAATACTTAGACGGACGTCAGGTTTGGGGGCGCTGTAAGGAAAGAGGAGTCAGCACAGCGCCCATGGTTCAGCGCAAGCTGCGCTGAAGAGGGTGGGAAGACTCCACCTGACAGGACAGACCTTCAACCTTTTCTTCTCCTCCTACTTTCCTTAGAATTCTCTTATTTATTTCTTTTCAGCTAGGCATGAACCACTCTTATTTTTGTAAAGGTAACTGCAGGTAAGGAGGGTGTGCAAAACCCACCCCATTCGGCGAGCTAGCAGGGGCTTGCAACCATGCCGCATGCCACCTCCGACTTACCACCAAAAGCCAGTTACGTTACAGTTTTCATCAGCGTAGTAGCAAACTTCTTCGTCATGTCGTCTAATTTTTCATCAAAAATTTCTCTTCTGTGATTTTAGTGCAGCTGATATCGCTGCCGTAACAATAGCCGTCAGCTCGTTAGTGTCCATACTAATATCGTTTTTCTCTTTTAAAACTAATTTGTCAAAAAGGTGGGCTATTTTAGAGTCGTACATAAACTTCAAGTACAAAACTCGGTTTTAAAGGTTTTTAACATAAACTGAGTTCTGGAGAAGGCACTTCACTGCACAGGAAATAAAACACGCGAAAACTTCCGTTTTAAATATCGAACTATGAACTTTATTATTTATTATTTAAGTACTTATTTATTCTAAAAATTTTCACTTTAGCGAATTTATTTAAAGGACGTTGATAGTTAGGCGGTTGGCGATTAAGTAACCTTAAAGCGGTCCAGTGCACTCCGTTAGACCGCTTACTTCTTAACTTAAAGAGAGAGGAAACGGTAAGTATATAAACATATAGGTGTATGCATTTCTTTTTATTTATTTTTTATTTATTTCTTGAAATATAACTATAAATAATTATATTACATAAAAAAGGCAACTAGCAACCTGGGCTATCGGCCTGACTTATATCTAATAGATTTTATAATCAAAAATAAATTATCCTTAGAATAAAAGTAACTAATGAAATTTTTAAGTAATTTCGAACAGTGTAGAATTATATTAGATGCAAAAGTTTACATTGATGTACATAATCATATATAAGGTTTATGTTATCTGGGTTAGTGGTTTTTAGAATGTCTTTTGGATTACAATTTTTGAATACGTTAGCTCTGGAATTTTGGCATTTTTTGCAAGTTTCAAAGTTTTTAATTGGTCTGCTGATGCCGATGCGGGAAATATAGCGCTTTTGCGGTGTTGGTCTCGTATGATATCTGATTTTATGGGCGGATTGAAATGCATACAAGGAGTGTTGATGCAGTTCTTTGCTACGGTGTCGGCGTTCTCGTTTCCACGTATGCCACAGTGTCCGGGTGTCTACATAATTTTTATTTTTGAGCGGTGTCTGATCAGCATGTCTATGGAATTTATTACTAGTGGTCCTTTTCTATGCCTGCTTTGAAGAGCGACCAGCGATGACTTGCTATCTGTGCAAATTATGTATTTTCCTTTGCTTGTTGCGGCGTGGTTGATAGCGAAATTTATGGCAGTTAGTTCTGCGGCAAATACTGAGTTATGCGAGAAAAAAAGACCTTTTTTTATTATTTCACCATATTCTGTGACAACTGCAAATGACGTGGATTCCGGAGATTTTGATCCGTCCGTAAATATGAGTTTCCACACGGCCTTCTTTAATCTATTTGTGATGTCTAAGAAAGCTTTTTGATAAACTACCGGGTTTGTGCTTTGTTTCGAGTAGTCAGACAATTCAGTAATAAAATTGGTTGAAGGAAGCTGCCATGTTTGAAAGGTAGTAGTTTTCGCAAGTACCGGCTTAGGTCTGGCAATCAGTTTATTTTTTGCATTTAGTGTTGCGTTTGATATTGCGGAAGGTCTTTTTATAGAGCGCTTTCTTTTAAGAACATTTATTTATCACGTCTTTGTGAAGGATTGCGTTGCTTGTGAAGTAGAGTTTGGGTATTAATGGGATGTTTTGAATCAGTCGTTCATCAATTGTTGGAAGGCCAGACTCTGCTAGCAATTTTTTTATGGGTGTAGTTTGAAAAGCACGAAGGCTTCGCCGAACAGCAGCATGGTAGGGTGCAGCCAAAAATGCTCTTGTGCCTTTAGCGCACTGTCCATAAATGGGAAAGCCGTAGTCAATAGTTCCCAATATTAAGGATTTTGTTACATTAATTAATACCTGGGGGTGAATTTTGCTGTGTTTGGAAGTTAGATATTTTATTATATTTAATCTATAGTTGAGTTTTTTTCTTAAATCTATACATTGTTTTTTAAAGATCATTCGCTTATCGAATGTTATGCCTAGGACTTTAAGGCCTTTGACATTATTGATAACTACGTTATTATAAACAAAATCATTGTCCTGGCAGTTTTTTTTCTACATATATGGAGATACTTGCATTTTTCGTAAGATATGTTAGCTCCAGAACTATTAGACCAGGACGCAATAGCGTCAAGGGTTTCGGAAAAGTTCTTTTGTGATTGCGGTAAAGAATTATTTTTTGAGAAAATCAACACGTCGTCAGCATAAATAGCATGCTCTAGATGGCATTTCTGAATGATATCGCTTATTTCGTCAAAGTCACTGAAATAGGAGAGGCCTGTGGTATGCCGTTGTCAAGGCATGCTCTGTCCGAGAAATTACCATTTATTTTAACACGAAATGTACGATTGGATAAGAAATTTTTACAGAAATTGAATATATTTTTCCGACTTGCCATTTTATAAGCTGCCGAAGTACAATGTGTGCACCAATCCTGTCAAATGCTTTCTCGAAGTCTAGACTAAGTATTGCTACATGGTTCCGGTTCGAGAGAGCATTTGATAGGAAGTGTTCGAAGTGCAGTAGCACGTCCGTGGTACCTTGCCCAGGTTTGAAGGCGGTCTGGTTATGACTAACATATTGTTTTTTTTTCAATAAGAACCACATGATTTGTTTAGCAATAATTTTCTCTAGGACTTTACTAAGACATGAAATCAAGGATATTGGCCGGTAGCTACTTATTTGTCTATGGGCTTACTTGGTTTTAAAATGGGTATAATATCGGCATTCTTCCAGTTTTGCGGATATATGGCTGTGTTGAAAATATAGTTGAAAAGCTTGAGTATTCTATTTTTGAAATCTACAGTAAGGTTTTTAAGCATGGGATAAGACACCCTGTCATACCCTGGAGTTTTTCCTTTGGCCGCTTGTAGGACTTCCTCGAATTCAATCATAGTAATTGCTTTTTCAATCTCATTGGCTGCAGAAGGCTTTGATGTAGGATATTGAGAAGGGCTGTTTTTTCTAAGACGAAATTGGCTGGGAAGTTTTGGTCTTTAGAGTATGTTGCCCAAACTGAAGAGAAGTGGCTAGCTATTTCACGAGATAGTGCCATTTTCTGTACTTATGACACGAAAAGAATTAGGCCTATGATTACCAGTTAGAGTTTTAATATCATGCCAAATTTTTTTAGGGCTAGATTTTGGAGATATGGACGAGGTCAATTCTTGGAGGCAACTTCTTTTAGCTGTTCTTGACCGATATCTAAACAATGCGTTGGACTTTTTGTATCTGAAGAGATTGGCATCGGTTCTTTGTTTTGTGTACGTTTGCCACAATTTTTGTTTTTCTGCTCTGAGAGCGGCTAATTCACTATTCCTCCAGGGCACAGAAGGCCTTAGAAAACTAGGTTTGGTTTGGGGTATGCCAAGATGGGCAGAGGAGGTAATAATTTTTTTTATGTTTGCCGCTTCTTTGTTTATATTATCCGAAACGGGTGTTATTGATGAGAGAGATTCACAGCTTGTTTTAAATATAGCCCAGTTAGCACGTTCAGTGATGAACCTGGGGCTTCTTATAATTTTTTCCACAGATGTGTTGGAAGTAAATGGGGTTAGGATCGGAAAGTGATCACTACCGTGTAGATTTTTTAAAATGGTCCACTTACATTTTGGGGCTAAATTGGCGGAGCATAATATTATATCCACGTTTGAGAAAGTTTTGTGGGTTGAGAGATGAGTAGGAGTGTCGTCATTTAGAACTACAAGATTTGTGGACATAATGACGTCTTCAAAAACTTTCCCTCTAGAGTTCCCGGCAGATGAGCCCCAAAGAGGGCTCCAATAGTTAACATCCCCCACCAGAATGACGGGTGTGGCGATGTTATTAAGAATTCCGAATAGATCTTTGTGACTAAAATTCCGTTCTGGCGGTATATACATACATATCAATGTAAACTTAAAACCTAAGTTAATTTCTAGTGCGATTGTTGATATGTTTGAGGCAATATTCATTTGCTTATGGGGAATATTCTTTTTAATCAAGATGCAGATACCTTGTTTGCTAGTTACGTTTTGTCCCAAGTTATGAAAATAACCTTCATAAGCTTTTGGGGAGTATGTTTTACTCTTTGAGGGAATGTGAGTTTCTTATAGGCAAACCTTAGAGGGATTGCGTTCTTTTAAGAAAAGTTGAAGTTCTTGGAAATTGTTCCAATATCCCTTTATATTCCACTGTAAAATGGAATCCATAGAGTAAAAGAGATTGAGAAAAAGAAAAAAGAAATTGAAAAAAACTTTGTTTGTTTCTTTTGTTAGTTATTAGTTGTTAGTAGGTTGGGTTTTGTTGATGCTTTTAAACTTGGTTTAACATTTAACTTAAAAGGTCGCTTAAAAAATTTAGGAATCATCTTCTGATACCATTGCGGTATCAGAGAAATTCCGGAAATTTTTGTTATAATGATCAAAGTTTATTTCGAAGTTTTCGTCATTGAGAGCGCTGAAGGCAGGTGAATTTGAAGATTCATTGATTTCTTGTTGCAATGCGTTTTCAGTGGGATTGGTTGAGTGTGATAGGTACAGGTTTTGTGGGTTGATGTTTTGTTCATTAAGCGTATTGCTGTTGAGAGAAGAGTCGTAATGTAATGTAGAGTTTATATTGCTTTGTTGGTTGAAGTTAAGAGGGGAATTTCTATTGAGAGGCAGTTTGTTATTGAGTAAGTTGTTATTTATGGTAGATGCTATATTAATTTCTGCTGGATTACCATTGAGTGATATGCTGTTAGTAGGCGATGAGCAGCCCTACAAGAATACTGACTATCATATGACTATCATCTGATTGTCAGCAATGTCACCCTAACGATCAGCGCCTCATACAAACTTTCTATCACAAACTTAAGGGGACTTGCGCAAATGTGATGTAAACAACTGTGTACGTGTGAGTTTTTGTCTCCTTCTTATACACCAAAATGGCCTACTGATTAAGTATATAGCCGTACTGCTCACTCTCATTCCTTTTCCTGGATCAGTGCTGACACTCTAACTATCAAAAAGTGTCATAAATGATAGTTTACTGTAGATATCAGGTTTGACAGTTATACTATCATAAATGACCATTGTTATATTCCGCCATAAATAAAACAATGCTTTTTGCTTTTTTATTTACTTTATTTCATTACGTATTTAATTTTTTACGTGATAAAAGCATACGTGTTTCTTATTTGTTTAAAATAAATAGTTTTATAAGAATTCGTGTTCAGAATGTTCAATTTAAATTCAGAAAATAACAAAACAACAGAAGAACGCTTTCCTCATGCGGAAACACATTTAAAAATGAATCACCACTAACCACTATTATTTTTCGCGTATCAGTTTTTTGAGTGCGCCCCATACATTCCGACAGCTTTTGGTTTTCGTCGGTTGAAAATGGCGGAATTTAAAAAATAACAAAACAACCGTGATAATCATTTGATTGTCATATGACAGTCAGTAGTGACAACATGATTAAATCGGATAAACTGTTCTCGCATACATAAAATTCCGTTGAGAATTATGTATCTGTCTCACATGCATAATGGTATCTGCTGTATGTTCTTTTGTTCTGTACCAGGTGTCCGAAGCTTTCCCAGTTTGAGTCCTTTTTCATGATTATAGGCTGTCGTTGGGAACATGCGGACATGCGTGAGCGAACAAAGGAACATACATAAATTTGAGTATCAATGTTTACGTCATCGCAGGATCAGCATTGTCAATTACAAGTGTGAGTGTATTAGTAAAACTATCAGCGTTTCTTGTAGGGAGGTGAGTAATTCTGTGTTGTGGGATAATGTATTATTGTTCATTGTATTGCTTGTCAGAGAGTTAATGCGGGGAGGTTGGGAAGAGGAGGGTATTGGAAGAGGAGTCGGAGTTTGTTGTTTGTTGTTGAGGACGGATTGCAAATTTATATTGGAATTTATATTGGAATTTACTATCACGGAAGAGAAGGATGGTGACGATTCTGGGAGGGAGGGGATTGAGTTTTTGTGAATGTTAATAGCTTCTCGCATCGTGCATTTTTTTGTAGTTTTTATTTTTAAAATTTCCTATGCTTGTATATATTTTTCCCATTTGTTCGATGATGAAGGGTGGTTGGCTGAACAGTTTGCACAGAAAATGCGCGTACAGCTTTCAGGGGAATGAGGAGGCAAGTTACAAAGTTCACAAGCTGTTTTTATAGCGCATTGGTGAGGGGTAATATTGTTTAACACCTACTTTGTGCCAAGCAATGTCTAATTTCTCAGGAATGTGGAAGAGATCAAATGTTATCAGAATAACACCAGTGGGTTGTAATTGATCGTTTATCTTCCTTTGAAATTTATACACTGCAACAACCCCTTGCGAGCTAAGTTCGCTTACAATTTCGTTCTCCGGAACGCTGCACAGACAAGGTGCGTAAACTGTACCTTTGTTGAAATTGAGGTTTTCGTGCTATTTTGCCTTAATGGCGCATATACCAGGTAACTCTTTGCGCGGGATAAACCTTTCAGCAACATTTTTGTTCTTTACGAGTAAGAGCAAATTACCGTCGCGAAGTTCAGAAATTGATTGTATTTCTTTGCTTATTGTGTTAATAGAGCGCTGCACTGCAAAACACGAGTATTGTGTCAGCGTTTTTGTTTTGTCCACTGCCTCAAGAACTACAAATTTTGGGTTATTTTTTTGTAAAATTGGAAGTTCAGGGTAGAGATCTATATGCTTGTTCGGAATGACAGTTTCAGTATTCCTGTTTCTCTTTTTAATTTTGTAGTTTTCGACTAGCATAGCAAAACGATTAACCCCTATTAGGGGGGGGGGGGGGGCATAGTTTTAGGAATTAACCCTCCGATGAGTGAGAATGCCTTTTCAAACTGAAATTACTCCTACTTCGGCTACTACAACAACTACAAAATTCTAAGAAAAATTCGAAGACACGAACTTTATTGCTTTCAAGGAAAGACACAATATTCTAATTTTATACTACTAGCAATAAACCAGTTCTTAGAATTTTTTGTTTTTATCATCATCCCTAATGTCTTTGAGCTCAGGTAGACGTACGAAAGAGCATAAAAGAAGTTGTAGTTTCGTAAACCAAATCAGTCGAAGTTTAGACAGCGAAGAGTAAAATCGTGTGTGATAGAAACAAAAATATAAATATGGCAGATGCAAGTAATTTGGACGTTGCTGAAATGGTTGTACGCCGTAGTAGACGTTACCAGCAAATGACTGCGGATGAAAGGCGTGCAGTTGATAGTAGATTTGCTGATAATTATGAAGTTGAGAATGATGAAGATCGCACATACCAACCTGCTGAAGAGTCAGATGCCGAAACTGAAGGATACGTCGAGCTAAATGAAGATACTGATGACGACGATGATGAAGAGGAAGAAACTCATGGACAGGAAACGAATGAAAGTTACTATATTGGTAAAGATGGCATCCAATGGAGTAAAAAAGCACCACCAACATCAGGCACTCGTAATCATAACGTGGTCGACTTCACAAGAAAGAAACCAGGACCAACAGGAAATATACACGACCCCTATACAATAATGCGCTCAATCATGACACAGGAAATAATACACTTAGTGCTACGTGAAGCAAATCGTAAAAGCAGGCAGGTTAGAGCTGCATGGAATTTGGCGAATCCAACGAAGAAAAAGGAGTGGAAGCCAGTGACAGTGAAAGAGTTTGACGCCTTTGTAGCTATCCTTTTGTATGCTGGACTCACAGGATCAAACCATGAACCAGCTATCCTCCAGCGGGTTAGGGGATCAGAATATACCCGCGGTAGGTATACCTGTCGTAAGAGGCGACTAAAATACCAGATTCAAGGGGCTGTGTAGCGCAACCCTTCAGGTTTCCAGCGCAATATATAGCTTCTCCAAACCCAATTGTCAACCTCACCTATCCGCGGCGAATCCTGTTTCACTAACAGACGAGGCTCTGGCGACCCCAAGCTCCTCATGGAATTTGGGGGTAGGGAGGGAGGGAATGGCCTGAAGGTTTAATGTGGCCACATAAATCGTTCCTGAGATGGTCGGGCTAGCACCTTAATGGTGCTATGGTACCGGAGCGTACCAGATTTGTATCCGGCAAAGGACCATCACATCGATGACACTCCCCAAAACCTTCGGGGAGCAACCTTATCGCTATGTAATGCGTTGTTTTACGATCGCTTCATGTGTATAAAGCAATTTATTCGATTCGACAATGGAAATACTCTACAACAGCGAGTCATCAACAGCAAAACTGCGGCTATTGACGATATTTGGCAAATGTTGCAACATAACTTTGCAGCAGCTTACACTCCTCATGAAGCACTAACAGTTGATGAGCAGTTGTTCCCTTACAGAGGCCGCACCCGCTTCACGCAATATATTCCGTCAAAGCCAGCTAAGTGGGGTTTGAAAGTATGGTGGTTATGCGACTCACAGAGTTATTATCCTGTGAAGGGAATGATATATTCTGGAAAACTGCCAAACCAACAACGGGAGATAAACCAAGGGCAGAACGTAGTCCAGGATCTTGTGGAAAAATATTTAGATGTGGAAAAATCATCAATGCACTTCAGCATGAAGCAAGACTTTGTAGAGAAAGTCTAATAGCAGTGAGCAGAACTTGGAGTTATCTGGGATAATTATCGGGTATCGTTCATTCTCGCTGAGGTCGGCATTAGCTAAGCGAACTTTAACTCGCAGGATGCCAGCTTTATCTAGCACGGGATTGAGGGTCAACAATGAACTTTTCTTGCTGATGGGCTTTCCTGCTTCCAATTGGGTAATTTCGGCCGGGAAATGGTGGCGTTGAGGCAAGTGCAGGGCACGAGCACAGAAAGTGCTCGATCGTTTGCTCCTCCAACCCGCACTTCCTACATCTGCTATCACTGGCCAAGCGTAATTTAAAGGCATCTGACGCCAGAAGGCGGTGTCCAGTCAGAATACCCGTCATGAGTCTACAGTCCTCTATTTTTAATGATAGAACCAACTATGTTAGTCTAAGGTTGTAAGACCTACACATAATCTTCGAAACTTTACAGCCCCGCGCTTGACCCAACGCCTTTCCCGCTTGGTCGATCATGTACACCTCTCGCCTTCGCTTAATCTCGCCCAATCTAATTGGGACGTCTACGGAACAAGCTTCAAGGGATGCGCCCGCTTTTTCATTCCCATCTATTCCCATATGACCTGGGACCCAATATAGATGTATACTCCTCCCTGTCCTGATTCTCTCTAGAGACTGCTTACACTCTAACACGCATTTAGATGCTGTGCTATGCCAGATTATTGCCTTAGTTGCTGCTTGACTGTCAATATAAAAGTTAACACGGTTGCAGCTTAAGCTATTCTCTTCCAGGGTTTCTACTGCTTTGGTTACGGCTAGTATTTCCGCTTGGAAAACGCCACAGTAATCCGACAGCCTGTAGAATCTGCTTATTTCGGGATCAGCGCAGTATACCGCAGACCCTACTCCTTCCACTATTTTGCAACCATCGGTGTACACATGTATCGCCTCGTCCCCCATTTGCGCACCCTTGCTCCAACCGTCCACCTCTATTGTGGCCTTAAGATCTCCCTCGAAGCGCAGATAGGGAATCAGGTAGTTTGTTCGTCTTGTGATTGATGACGCTATACTACTATGGCCATACGGTCGGCGCTCAAGCTGCCTCGAAGCACCGAGCCTGGTTGCGGTCGTTAATGCTTTGTTCTTTCCTACCAGGTCTGCAGGTGGAATGTGCAGAATGGCATACAGTGCAGCCGTCGGGGCTGTTTTCAGGACTCCCGTAATGCTAAGCATCGATAGCCTGCATACCCCCTCTAATTTTTTGAGGTATGTTGTTTTTGTGTGGCTTTCCACCAAACAAGAACTCCATAGTAGAGAATAGGGCTTACAATCGCTGTAAAAACCCAATGAGAAAGAGAGGGCGATAGGTCCCACGTACACCCCAGCATTCTTTTACATGCATAGAGTGCCGTTGAGGCCTTCTTGACCCTCTCCTCCACGTTGAGCTTCCATGACAGCTTACTGTCTAGGATGATTCCTAGATATTTTGTGCAAGGTTTCTCCTATAAGGTGACCCCTCCTAACTTAGGCCTGGTCCAATTTGGAACCTTGTACCTCTTTGTAAACAAGACCATATCCGTCTTCTCCGCATTGACTTTCAACCCGACATTAGATGCCCAGATATGAAAATCCCGAAGCGCCCGATCCATCTAAGAACTAATCATTGGAAGGCACTTTCCACTTATGACAATTGCAACGTCATCTGCGTAAGCCGTAAGTTTTACGGGTCCCTCATAGAATTGCCTGAGCAGTTGGTTGATGACCAGCGTCCACAGCAGAAGTGATAGCACCCGTCCCTGCGGCATGCCCCTGTCCACTGATTTCGTGGCCTCGTACAATCCCCATTGTGATATAATCTTTCTGCAATTTAACATGCAGCCGATCCATCTGATTAAGGCATGATTTACTTTAATGTAATTAAGACCATCCATAATCGCCCATTTTGCAACATTATTGAAAGCCCCGGAAATGTCTAAGAAAACTCCTAGAGCATACTCCTTATATTCCAGGGATTTCTCTATGCTTATTACCACCATATGCAATGCGATGTCTACCCACTTGCCTTTGGTGTACGCATGCTATGTTGTGGAGAGCAGCTTTTCATCTATGTTGGACTTTATATACACATCTATGAGCCTCTCAAAGATTTTGAGCAGAAATGATGTTAAGCTAGTCTTTGGGATACACGTGACCGATCTTCCCCGCCTTTGGTAGTAAAGCTACACTAGCAGTTCTCCAAGAGTGCTGTACATGATTCAGTTTTATGCACCCATCGAATATTATTTTAAGCCATTCCACGACCGCCCTACTTGAGACTTTTAGCATGGCCGGGAATATACCATTTGGGCCCGGCGATTTAAACTTAGAAACCGTCTTTACTGCCCACTCGATCTTGGTATCGGTCACCAAGTCCGGCACTACTAGCTCCGTGATAGAAGTGTGAGTGATGTCTGCTGGCTCTTCTAAACCGTCTCCCGATGGGAAATGTGTATCGAGAAGCACCTCAAGGGATTCCTCACTATTACGTGATCATTCCCCGTTCCCTTTCTTTAAGAGTCCCTGGACTATGTTTCCCTATGCTAGGACATTTTTCAACCATGCTGTTTCGCTGGAGTACTCTGTGTCCGTACAGAAACTTTTCCATGATTTTCTTTTCGCCCTGGTAATTTCACGCTTGTAGATCCTCAGAAGATCCCTGTACTCGTTCCGACACGCTTCGCTTTCCGCGGTCTTTGCGAGCTTAAACATTTCTTTTACCTGTCTTCTTAGAAGACTCAGCTCATTGCTCCACCATGGCGGCTTTGCTTTTCCTCTGAATCTTCTTAGAGGGCAAGTTTTGTTATACGCAGTCATAAGCGTCCTTGTTAGGAATTCATTCGACTCCTCCAGTTCCTCTACATTACCAACCTCTTTGGGTTGTCCCAGTTGTGTTTCTACATGTTTCTGGAATTTAGTCCAATTCGTTGACCTAGGTTTCCTAAAGGTTCCTCCCTTCTCTACACTCTTTAGGGGGATGCTGAAGCTGATATAAGCATGGTCGGAGAAGGATGGTCTATCAAGAACTATCCAATCATAGCATGAATCAAAGTTTCTCCTTTCCACTCGGATCCAACAAATTAAATAACAGCAAAAATGAAAATCTGTGGACCAAAATTATCGCTCTGTGGTTTGATTATCTCCGTATGGGGCATCATACAATTGGTGCTGATGGGAATTTTCTTCTTCATACATAGCGTTGCGCTGATTGAGGACCTGCCTATATTGGAAAAATATCATTCAATGGATGAGTTCTACAATGCAGCAAATGCTGCATATAACCAGAACGCCTACAATTGCTGGATTGCGGCATGCATTTATATGCTTACGCTCCTATTATCCGCACAACAATTCTATGTGAACAGCCGAGCAACTGCCAATTAATGTTAGAGCGTCAGTATAAGTCATGAAGCAGCAAAAACAAAAAGAACATGTGCATAATAAATCCAATTTTCCTTAAAATCTTGTTCAAGTTAAGTTCTCTGACCTACATCACTCTGGTCTAAATTCATCAATAACCGACCAGTAATTGCATATGCGTGTGAGTGAGCATATTGTAGCTGGTAGAAGATATTCTTATATGAATATATGAACATGTACTACAAACTGTACAAATCTAGCATGCCAGATAAACCAAAATAAGAAAAGAACCCTGAAACAGTCGCACCAAGGCAACGTCATCGTTTTACATTACGTTATCCCTACATCATAACGTATTATTAAAAAAAAAAAATACTAAATCATATCGCTAATATTCTTACAATATTCCTAAAAAATGCTGTCTTGTGTCTACCTTAAATTGCTCCAAGCTGTTGGCTAGCATATGAAATGGTCGTTAAAAATTAAATAATAAAATCAAATCACACATTCCATTATCGTCAGAAAATATCCAAACCAAATTACATAACTTTTTCTCCTGGTATTTTAATTTTGCTGTTTTTCTTAGACCTAATTTGCTTAGGCAAGTATTTTAAAGTATTTTTTTTAAATATTTTTATTTGTATATTATTTTTTATTTTATTTATTTTTTTTGCAAAATACAATTTTTTCCAAACATGTTCATTCTAACTTACATAAATTTAATACAAAATCATCGATTCTTTAATGCTTCTTTTAGCTAAGGAAAAATGCCGATATGCAAAAATCAAATCTTAAATTTGGTATATGGGAAACATTGTAGATGGTATTTTGAAAAATTTGAGTACATTCAACTTTTTTGTTTAAGTTAGTTGTTTTTCAACAAAAGCACGCAATATGATGTAAATTAAATAAATCTTTCAAAACTCCTAAAACTACAACTACACAAATAATGTTTGTATATATAAAAAGCAGTTTCGGGCGAATCTATAAATACTATGTAATATTACCTGTTCCAAATGTTGTAGAAAAACACATCAATCTGTAAACTTCATTTAAAAATGTTTATATTAAATAAATATATATCACGCTCGGAGCTCAATGTAATATCCAGAACATTACTGGATGTTGGACCACTGTATGTAGGGACATTTCCCCTGTTGGCTATCTGCAAATTGGTTTGCAGGATGTAACAAAATAGAGATTCGCCTCTCTCGTTCGTATGTGCTCCTTCCCACGCATTGTGGTGCGCATTTGCATCTGCGCCTATGACCAACCGCCCTTTGCGCCCTTCCTCCTGTACTAGCCTTTTGCACTCCATCGGTGGAATCTCCGCAGCATGGGCCATGTAGCAGGACGCCAGGATAAATACCTGTTTATTCTTTTGCTCAACGGCCACCGCTACGAGATCCTCAGTGGTGTAATTAGGCAGCATATATGGATGCAGCTGTTTCTTTACCATTACTACAGCTCGCACCCGTCCTTCCGTTTGCGCGTAGTAAACGCCAAACCCGGGCGGGCTAAGTCCAGAAACCTTTCATTCCGATGAGAGCCACGGCTCCTGGATCAGCGCCACGTCAAACGAACCCTCGTCAAGGGTTAGGAGGAGTTCGCTCGACGCCACTTTACTGTGTTGGAGGTTTACCTGTAGGTTTCGCAATACCATTGGGCTGTTTGTCCCCCTCCATCACCTTGACGTCGTCGTCCTCCCCTTACCCTTTTAAAATAAAAGGGTAAAAAAAAAAAATTCGAGGCCACTTTCAGCCTCTCGTGACTGTTGTGCCGGGTGTTCATCTGTGCGAGTCACAGCACCATTTAGCGGTTGGTCCTCTTCTAGCACGTTCGTGGTGACGTCGGGGACCTCCACCTGTCTTTTTTTCCTTAGGCTTTTGAGGCCCTTTTCGACTTCGCCCACCTCTAGCGTGGTAGGGTTTTTATCCTCGGGACTTCTTTTTCTGAGTCGCATGTAAATTTTGCCAGTGCCAAAGGACATTTTGCCAAGCTGCGTGTACAAAATATCCTCCGCCTGCTTGTTTATTTGGAAGTTGTATAACTGACCATCCTCGGTAGGTCGAGATACAGTAAGTACCTTCCAATCCTGTGTCGGTATGTTCGGATTCTGATTCTGCAGAAGTCGCAGTGTATCCTCCGACTTCATCACGCATGGTATCCATACCTTCACTTTTGGTACCGTGGGGATTTGCACTTTATCCACCACCTCAAACCGCGCGTTCGTGCCTTGCCTTTAGAGGTTTGGAACCACTTCCTCCAGCCACCGCAAGCTAGCGATGTTGTCGCACGCTATCATCTTCACACCATTATACCATCCCCCCGAATCAAAGGTTGGAAGAGGCTTACTTGGTTGTTCCCGCATCATCTTAAGCATTAAGCTAATAAGCTCCCTTTCCACAGATCCCCACCTCTCAGTAGTCATTTGTCCGAAAGGACTGCTGCGATCAACCAGCGCCGCAGTCAGTGACTGCTTTGCCACATCACTCATCTTCTCGGGAAAAGTAGGAGTCTTAGTGTTATCTCCCTTTGGCACCTCCGAGAAAGCCCGAGTCTTAGCGTTATCTCCCTTTGGCTTATCTCCTACTTCCGTAGTTGGAACTTCCCTCTATGCGACTACCCTGCCTCGCGGCTCTAGGACTGGGTCCTCTCTGCCTCTTGAAAGCAGGCTTGTCGCCTTTTGCTGAACGTTGCCTCTTCATTCTGCCATTCGACGCTTCTTCCTCCTCGTACCGGTTGCAGAACCGAAGGTTTCTCGCAGCAAACCTTTTGAACTACCTACTTCTACCGCTTCATGGCCCATTCCAGGCGCTCGATCTCCACTTCTGTTGGGTCAACCACTCCTCCCAAGCATTGTACAATTCTCAGTGCTGTACGGTACTGCGAGAGAGCTCTTTTACTTCCTCTGCTCCGTACCCTTCTCCACTCTTCTATTCCGTTTTCATTTGTGTGCTTCTCCAACACGGAGTTCATTGAATCAGCACTACTCTCGCTCCCCGAGTCCGACGCATCGCTTAATTCGTATTTTTCGTCCTTGGATTACGGGGTTGAGGTAAAAGGGACATATTTTGGCCAGAACGAGCTCGGTTTAGGGAGCCATTGGGGTCCATTCCACCATAACGGGGAGTCAGCTAAGTCTTGCGGCTTGCATCATCGGGTTCCTAAATCGGCGGGTACGTGGCGCCAAGATGCGTTACTAACGTTCTGTAGAGTCAGGGTGATTCTATTTGCCACGTAGGTTTTCCATATATTTGGGGGTTTTTCTAGCCAAGCCAAAACGATGGCGGAGTCTGACCAGAGTGTAAGTTCGTGTGGTGGCAGATTTAATTGAGATTGAGTGTTTGCTACTAATTTTGATAACAGTACTGCGCCACAGAGTTCCAATCGTGGCAAGCTAATCGTCTGTAGAGGAGCGACTTTGGTTTAACCACGAAAAGCTGAGTTGATAAGGAGTTTTCGTCATGTTGTACTCTGATATAGACGCATGCTGCATATGCTTTTTCTGAAGCATCTGAGAAACCGTGTATTTGGATGCATTTATTTAGGGCAAGTTGCACCCATCGTGGAATACGTATATTGCTTATGGCTGGGAGACTTTCCCGGAAATTGTTCCACTTATGAACAGATGCGGGTTTGACCTGTTCATCCCAGTCGGTACCTTCTAACCATAGCTGTTGGAGAAGAATTTCGGCTTGAATCATTATGCTCGAAAGCCATCCTGCTGGACCGAACAGCTTAGCTACTGCCGAGAGTATTTGTCGTTTTGTGTGTGACGTAGAGTCCAGTATTGGGTCGTAAGAGTACGAAAAGGAGTCAGTTAGAGCATTCCATCTTATTCCCAGAGTTTTAGTGGAGCTGGTGTCATGGAATTTAAGAAATTCCGCATCTAAGACATCAGAGGCTGGAATCGAATTGAGAATTTCTGCTCTGTTTGCAGTGATTTTTTTGAGGGAAAGCCCGCCGATTAGATCTTCGGTAGTTTGATTCATGGAAGCGAGAGTGGACTGTATATTGTGGCCGCCTGAGAGGACATCATCTACGTAAGTTTCTCGAAGAAAGATGTCTTTGGCGAGCGGGTGAGTTTCTTCGCAATCCTGGGCGAGTTGGTGGAGTGTACTGATTGCGAGATATGGAGCGCAGTTTACACCGAAAATTACGGTTTTACACTTAAAATCTTTGAGTGGCTGGTGAGTCGCTTTACGAAAGAGAATTCTCGGAAAGTCTTGATCATCTTCCTTGACGAGAATTTGGCGATACATTTTTTCTATATCGCCTTTGAACACGAACTTGTAGAGGCGCCAATTGAGAATTATTTACGTAAAGTCATTTTGGAGAATCGGGCCTGGGTATAAAACATCATTCAGAGAGTTTCCTGAACAAGATGTCTTTGATGCATTAAATACTACGCGAAGCTTTGTGGTTTTGGGCTTTTTTTTTTCAGACTCGTAGAACGCTGATGTATTGTTGCTGCGCTGCTGGGCGGGAGTGCCCTAGTGCCAATGAATGGGGGAAATTGTGTTTAAAGGGGAGTTTTACGACATAACGTCCATCTTCTCTTCTTGTGGTTGTAGATGTGTAGAAGGCCTCACAAAATTGGTCCTCCGGTGATCTGGATAGAGCTGTTGGGATCTCTTCCTGTTCCCAGAATCGTTTGAGTAGAGTTCTGATGGCCGGTTCTGTTGATTCACTGGCTAGGGTAGAGTAGGTGGAGACAGTTCCTTTACTAGTCCGCTGAGAACCCATCCAAATATTGTGTTTTGATCTATAAGGGTTTCTTGCGGATTTCGTTGCAGACCATCGAGCAGTATTTGGGGAATTATATCGCTTCCTATAACCATGTCTATTTTTGAGGGATGGAGACAGTTAGGATTTGCGAGCTGGAGAGAGTGGAATGACACTAAGCTGACTTTTGAGATTTTCTTATTGGGAAGAAAATGAGTGAGTTGTGTGAGCAAAATTGCGTTGATGCTAATCTCTTTGCTTAAGTCTGAGGAGCAAAGAGTTACCTCGCAGATTTTGTTTGCTTTTTGCACCACTGTGCCTCCCATTCCTGAGATTTCATACCTTGCATTTTTTGTTGGGAGGCCTAACATTTTTTGGATTCGGGTTGCCAAAAATGTTTTTTGAGAGCCTCGGTCAATAAGTGCGCGAACTTTATGGTACTCCCCGGCGTGGTGAATGGGGACTAGTGCCGTTGGGAGTAGTGTTGTTTCACAGCTACTGGAGAAATGTGACGAGACCGTGTGGGTGGTTGAATCATGGTGTTTCTGCGCCGCTGCATCAATGGCTGCTTGCCCTGATGTCGATGCTTGTTCATCATTTATTTCATATGGGACTGTGGTTTGGGCTATTGTATTTTGGGATCTGAGGCCTGTTGCCCGAGATGCGTTCTGATGTGGTTGACAATGGAGGAAAGAGTGATGTCGTTTTTGGCAATAAACGCATGAAAATTTGCTCTGACAATCACGCTTGAGATGTGAGTATGACAAACAATTCTCGCAATAATTGTTTTCTTTAACGAATTTGAGGCGGTCTGCTACCGTAAACTCCTTGAATTTCACGCAAAACATCATCGAGTGGTTTGAGTTACACAGCTTGCAAGAGACTTGCTGTGGCTTTGAGTGATGATTGTTAGAGTGAAAATTATTTTTCCTCTTTTTATTTGAGAACGTGGAGTTGTGGATGGAATTTTGGTTTGTGGACCTGGGTGTCAAGTTTGGTAGAGGATTTCTGGGATTACCTGGTCGGTAATTGTGGAGTGTCTCTACTACTTTGTATCTGAAAGTCAGAAGTTTGTCCATATCTGACCACAAAGGCAATTATTTTCGAGAAGTAAGATATTGCTCCCATAGGGACAGAGTTTCAGTGGGCAGCTTTGAGGAGCAAATATACACAAGAATGGGGTCCCAATTAGAGGTTGGGATACCTTGTGCTTCCAGAGTACACAAACAATAATTTATGGTGGTTTGCAGCTTTCGAATTTGCTCACCATTTTCTGAGAAAATTTGCTGAAGACTAAAGAGGGTCTTCAGTTGGTTATCAACCAATATTCCTCGGTTTTCGTACCGAGCTTTGAGGGCGTCCCATGCTAGCTGAAAACTGTTGTCTGTGACAGGGTATTGCTTCACTAACTGATTTGCTTGGCCTCTCGTTTTCTGCCATAGGTGATGTAGTTTTTGAGGTGAGTGAGTTATCCCTGAATGCCGGCCAGTCTTCGTATTCGCCGTGGAATATTTCAGTATCACAGGGTGGTACTTTGAGGTATACTTGTGATGAGTTAGAAGTATTTGGTGGATTTATGGGCTGAGACGTTTGAAGCGAGGGTCGCAGTTGTTGTATGGCGTCCATAATTTGTGACATGCAAATTTCATAGCTTTCATAGCACTTTTGGTATTTTGCTCTACTGAATCGGAAGACTTCTGATCGGATGGAGAAAGGGATATATTTTTGTAGGCATCTACGAATGATTCCCATAGTCGCTCGAGTTGCTGAGTTTTTACCTTAAGAAGGGACTCAGTTTGGTCAGCTATCAGGGTTGCTGACCACTTTGAGTAAAAGGCATATTGCTTTCGAAAATGAAAGTATCAAGACTTGTGTCGGGTTGACTTGCGCCAAGAGAATCATTTGCTTTTTTGCTCATATTGGTTTTCTTCAAGGTAAACAGGTGTTAATTAAAATTTTATAATATGTGATACCAAATGAGAAGGGTTCCAAAGGTATTGCTTCGTTAAATCTAAAGCAGTGCCGAGTGGGGTAGTAGTATATTAATTAATAGGACACTTTAATTGTACTATGTTGGAAATATAATCTTGATCTTAATTATTTTCCGGTTTATAAATTTTGTGACACACTCTAATGCTGGTACACAGGAACGGGAATTTACAGCGAGATGAGGAAATGAGCAAATAGCTGGATCTTATTTATATATATTTATGTGTGTGCCATTATGTGTACTGTCTTTATATTAGGGTGGGTGGTTTTTTTTTTTTTTTTTTTTTGTGTGGAAAAATTAAGTAGGCGAAATATTTTGCAGTTGTGCAAATATTTTTAAATATTATTTAGTTAAAGTCTGCGCAATTATACGCGTTATTGGGGTTTTGTTAATACACCCTAGTGAAGGTGTTTTGTTTTACTTGTTTCTGTACTGCCTTAGTGCGTCTAAGTGCAGTTAACGGATTGGGGTTAGAGTTTTTGTATATATATATATATGTGGCAGAAGTGGGAGACTCGAATTTGGGAATTTTTCGGTTATATTTTGTTTATTTGTTGAGCAATTGATAACGGGAATGTGCCAGTGGGTATGGAGAGTTAATACGCCGTGGGGTCTATACGTGATGGGATTTGATAATATTATGTTATAAGTGGATTACGTATGTATGTATGTTTGAGTGTAGCGGATTATTTTCCAAGTTTCTCGAGATTTATATTTGAGGAATAAGAGATTATGTATTTCGAATTTACCGTAAATTGAAACCGCTATGAGACATACATACGTAGTATATGCGCACTTACCGCTGGTTTCAATTCTACTATGTTTTGTGCGTACTGTACCGTGATGGCAGAATGAAGAGGCAATGTTCGGCGTAAGGCGACAAGCCTGCTTTCAAGAGGCAGAAAGCACCCAGTCTCAGAGCCGCGAGGTAGGGCAGTAGCATAGACAAGAGAAGTAGGTCCAAAGCTGTAGGACAGATGGACCCCAATAGCGAGGTAGCAACTACCTTGAAAGCTGCGAGTCAGAGGGAAGTTCCTACTACGGAAGTAGGAGATAAGACAAAGGGAGATAACGCTAAGACTCCGGCTTTCTCGGAGGAGCCAAAGGGAGTTAAAACTAAGACTGCGGCTTTCTCGGAAGTACCAAAAGGTGTTAACACTAAGACTCCGGATTTTTCCGAGAAGATGAGTGATGTGGCAAAGCAGTCACTCACTGGCTGTGGCGCTGGTTGATCGTAGTAGTCAATTCGGACAGATGACTACTGAAAGGTGGAGATCTGTAGAAAGGGAGCTTATTAGCTTAATGCTTAGGATAATGCAGGAACAACCAAGTAAGCCTCTTCCAACCTTTGATTCGGGGGGATGGTATAATGGTGTGAAGATGATAGCGCGCGGTTTGCAGTGGTGGATAAAGCGCAAATCCCCACGGTACCAAAAGTCAAGGTATGGATACCATGCGTGATGAAGTCGGAGGATACACTGCGATTTCTGCAGAATCAGAATCCTACGGCCTACGGAAAAAGGTCAGTTCTATATCTTCCAAATAAGCAAGCAGGCGGAGGATATATTGTACGCACAGCTTGGAAAAATGTCCTTTGGTACAGGCAAAATTTATATGCGACTCAGGAAAAGTTGGAGAGAAAAGTTCTACGGAAGGTTTATAGTCCTATCGGTTATGTCAACGGCGAGTATCGAAGGAGCTATAATGATGAGCTATATGAGCTTTACGCAGACATGACGATAGTGCAGAGATTGAAAATCCAAAAACTTCGCTAGCTAGGGCATGTTATGCGGATGAACGAACACGCTGCAGCAGTTTGTAAACAGGCTTAGCTGACCTCATTTTTATATAAAACTTCAAAAAGTGGCGCATGTTTAATTTTCGCCCGGAGACATTTTTTGTTTACATTCTACTTCTTCTTTTCTCATTCCGAACGAAAAAAGTACTGTGAACAAATATACCTTAAGACACAAACAATGAATTCACGACATTTCATCCAATCGTCACTTGTAAACAATCAGCTTTTCATACGTATACAATAAAAGCTTCAACCAAAACACGTAGTAATACTTACGTAGTAATACTATTTAGTTTTCAACTCGACCCAAATAAACCCTTGAGATAAAAAATGTAGTAGGAGGTAAGAGCGGAGCATAATACTCTGATCGGAATAAGGTCTGAACACGCGTCAGCAATAAAACATGTTGTCAAAAGCGTGACGTCACGCCGAGAAAATTTATTTCACAGTTAACTATGATTTTTTTCTCTCTCATTTTTTAACGTGGGATCTGTTACTTGGTTCATGTGTTATAACTGATATTCAAACAACTCATATAAAATATATAAAATTTGAATTTTTGCAAGAGATCCTAATTTAAATTATTAGAACTTATAACTTATTTCAATTAATAAGTTGTTTGGCGCAGTCGGTAGGATACGTTTGTTTTTCATACATATACTGAATCAGCATATAAAAGTATCTGAAGAAGCTGAAAACATACATATATGCATATAAAAAATCGGCAGAATGAATTTGATAAAAATTGGAGGAACTTAAACATGGAAGATTTAGAAGTATTAGCCCGAAGGATCGCGGAGTTAAAAGGTACAATTAATCAACAAGCAGTAATTGTACAACAACAACCACATTTGCTATATCAGCAGCAACAGCAACATCAAATTTTACAGCAACAACATATGCAAGTGACTGATTGCTTCAACATGCAACCAAAAGATTTAATAGAACAGTTTAGACGGTGAACACCATTGGATGAAAATCACAATCCAATTGCTCTCATCAAATCTGTAGATGCCAATTTTAATTTATCCAAACATAACTTACAAATACAAGAATATGGACTTCAAATTATAACAAATGAAATATAGCGAAACGCATTGGAGAACGAGATGGCTTAAATTGGGAAGAAATTAAAAGAAATATTATGAAGCATCTTCAACCTAAGAAAACTTATGCGGAAATTTTTAATTATTGCAGGTCTGTATTAGTAAACGATTTAGAAGAGCTATTTAAAATCTTTGAAAAATCCAAATTTGAAATTAACGAATTATATTTATTTGATGAAACAAAGCCTAGTTTGTATAGACCTGAAAATGTAGATAGAGATTTAGTTCAAATATTATTAGAGAAAATTGATGGTTTAGTACGAATACACATTGATCAAAGTGATTCACTGAATAGTATTATTGTTAAATATAGTAGATTAAAATTATTAAATGATAAAAATTTACTTTAAACATAGGAAAAGCCATATAAAATCATATCAAAATAACAGTTTACAAAACAAAAACAATAAAATAGTAGAGTCTTATAAAAATTTGGAACGTGACAAACGACGAATTTACTGCCTAATTTGAAACCATCTTCTCGAAATATTTATCCATATAAAAACTTTCATTATAATCCGTCACAACATACTAAGAAAAATTATACTTAACAATTTAGCAATGGTAATCATTCAGACCAAACACTTTTTTCATATATGAATGCAGATAATAATCAAAACGATCAAAGTATGGAAATAGACAACTTACGAGAATACCATATACCATATACGCGAACTATGCGACAGCCTAGGGCACCAAGTTCTAGGGGGCACCAAATTCGATAAACACTTTTGTACTAAAAATCCTTTTTGCAAAAAAAAAGAAATTTTGTAGGGGCCCTACATTTAGTTTCATTAAAAAAATTTAATTTTCACCTTAGTTTTATTTTACAACACAACTTGTCTGGTCTCAGGCCGAATTTAGTATTTTGTTGACGATACCAATGTCGGTTGCGGGTGGCGAGCGTAGCTTTTCGAAACTGAAGTTAATCAAAACGTACTTGCGTTCGGCCATGACTCAAGAAAGGCTTGTCGGTTTAGCAATGCTATCAATAGACCAGGAAATTGCGCAAAAATTAGATTTAAGTAATATTATATCAACTTTCTCCGAGTTGAAGGTGGAAAATGAAGTTTTAGTAAACTATACGATAATTAAAAATACTTTTGTGTGTTATGTTTTCGTTCTTTTCATGAAAAAAAAAATATATATATTTAATATGCAAAAGAAATATTTTTTTGAATAATTTTCTTCCGATCAGTATGACATATGTGGAGATTAAGTTTCCTTCAAGCTATTCTGATCTATTTCGTTGTAGTGCGAATAAAAACAAGGTTTATTCCACCTTACGGCCCAACGTTTCGCCAAATTTCCTTGGCATCATCAGGGGCGTAATATTCTATTTGTTATTGTATAAAATAAACAACAACAAGAAATGCAAAAAGTTACAATACTAAAATTTTTTAAATGCTTTTGAGTATACATATATCCACAGACAAAACTCAACGAAACAGATGAGAATGAAAGACAATCAACAGGAAGGAAGATACTGACAATATTGCCGCAGCTTATTTATTATGTTTATAGTGTTTAATGTGACAAAGTGTACCACAACTCGATGGTACCGATTTTATATGTAATTAATGGTGTAATTTTTTGTAAATTTTATTTATTTTCATTTTGTAATTTTGTCTACCGCCACATCTAAAGTAAGTTGATTTTCAGAAGTATGTTGTATTTGTTCATCTGTTTCGTTGAGTTTTGTCTGTGGATATATGTATAGTCAAAAGCATTTAAAAAAAAAAAAAAAAAAAAAAAAAGGAAATTTGACGAAACGTTGGGCCGTAAGGTGGAATAAACCTTGTTTTTATTCGCACTACAACGAAATAGATCAGAATAGCTTAAAGGAAACTTAATCTCCACATATGTCATACTGATCGGAAGAAAATTATTCAATTATGACTCACGGAAAGCCAGCCGGTAAATTAGCATAAGGAAGATTCATTTTCAGTACAACAATAAAAACAACAAATCAAGAAAAAAATCCCTTAAAATGAAGAACTACTACAACCACATGAAGTACAAACATGGTGAACATACGTGCATGTATCTTAAACACTTCAGCAAACAGAAAATCAAACTTACAAAACAAACGCAACAACTCAAATTCTTATTAGAATGTAAAAGGTACGGACTCATTCCAAACTATATTTCCAACACATTAAAAAGCTCTATAATAAACACAACATCGGGTAAAATAAGACAACAAATAGAAAAAACAAAACACAACTTCTTTTTAAAAATACTTAACATTGAAATAACACAAACAAATATAAACATCAAAAGTACCAAAAATGCAATATATCACGCGCAACAACAAATACGCAGTACTCTCAACGAAGAAGAATTTAAATCTGCAGTCGTAAAACAAAACTGTCTAAGCAACAAAATCGGTAAGCAGAAAGAAACGACACTATCCACCAAAATAAATAAGCTCAAGCACGAGCAAATACTAAAATTAGGAATAAATCTCAATAACGAATGGTTTGTCAACCACACAAACATAGTTTTTCCCGAAGATGTAAAGTGGCTGCTGTCTTTAGGTAAAAAATTTACAGTACCAACAACAAAAAATAACTTTTCACCCGTGCACACAATAGCCGAAATGGAACAAGTATTTGAAACCCTAGAAAACGAAAATGTAAAAGAATTGGCAAGAAATAAATTAAGCAACAGAATCACAGAATTTAAACGAAACATCAAACATACTCCGATAGAAAAATGTATACTAGAAACATACAACAAAACAAAGGTTTTTCTAAAAACACACAAAGAGGATATAGTCGTAACAGACGCGGACAAGGGCAACAAAACAGTCGTTCTCTACAAAAATGACTACAATATAAAAATGGACAAATTACTAGGAGACAAGAATACTTACAAAGCAATAAGAAGTGACCCGACAAATACATTACAGAGAAAAAACAATAACATAGTACAGGAGCTTTGGAAAGGCAAACACATAGGCATAAATGAAAAACAACAATTGACTAGCTCAGCAGCAACTTCCCCCCCGGTTATATGGATTACCAAAAATACATAAACCTGAATGTCCGTTACGTCCAATTGTCTCGTCCACCAATGTTCCATGTTACCATTTGTCCACACTCATCGGAAGGATTCTACAACCACTTATTTCGGCTGAATACAATGTTAAAAATTCACTGGACTTTAAAGAAAGATTGAACAGCGTGAATGTATGTGATGAAGATATGTTAGTGTCTTTTGATGTCGTCTCTTTGTTTACTAATATACCTACAAATTTAGCATCCAAAATAATAATGCAAAAATGGGAAGAGGTAGAAAAGAATACGAGCATAACCAGAAGCAAGTTCAAGAATGCTCTGGACTTCTGTCTCAAAGACAACAACTATTTCACCTACAACGACAAAATATACATACAAACACATGGAATGCCGATGGGCAACCCCCTCTCTCCAACCATCGCAGATATAGTCATGGACGATTTACTTAACTACACTCTCACAGAACTCCAAAAACAACACAATATACAAATAAAGTTCCTTATAAAATACGTTGATGACATATTCGCCATAGTCAAAAGAAAAGACGCAAATATAATTTTAAATACATTGAACAAATACCACAACAAATTGAAATTTACCATAGAAAAAGAAGAAAACGGCAGTATCCCTTTCTTAGACACCCGAATATATAGAAATAACAACGTTTTAATATTAGATTGGTATTCCAAACCAACTGCTTCTGGGCGCCTAATAAATTACTTTTCATCGCAACCTTTAAAATATAAAATAAATACGGGCAAGAACCTCATAAGCAAAATATTGACAATCAGCCATCAAACATTTCACGACGCTAATATAAGAAAAATCAAAATGACACTTAGAAAGAATAATTACCCCGACTACTTGATATCAAGCCTAATCATGCAAAAACAAATGGACATCAAAAATACTAGACTTCAAACAACACACACAGGCAACAACAACCAAACAAAGCAATACTTCAGTGTCACATATATTCCTAGGCTCACAGAAAACTTCGCGCAAGATCTTATAAAAACATCAAACAAGACATTGGCTTTTAAATCAAATTGCACTTTGGCGACTTGCTTTACAAAAACAAAAAGCCCTGTAGATCTCCAACAACAAAGCAACGTAGTGTATCAAATACAATGCAAAGGAAACGACGAAGAAAAATGCAACAAAGTGTACATCGGGACGACCAAACGAGCTTTAGGTACGCGACTATCTGAACATGAAGCCGATATACGAAAACAAAAACAAAGCACAGCATTAGCGCAGCATGCAGTAACAAATAATCACAGAGCTGACTTTGCAGGCGCAAAAGTTTTAGATAAAGAAATGAGAGAAAGAAAACGATACACTTTAGAGAGCCTACGAATACTGCAAAATAGAGAAAAGACAATCAACAGGAAGGAAGATACTGACAATATTGCCGCAGCTTATTTATTATGTTTATAGTGTTTAATGTGACAAAGTGTACCACAACTCGATGGTACCGATTTTATATGTAATTAATGGTGTAATTTTTTGTAAATTTTATTTATTTTCATTTTGTTATTTTGTCTACCGCCACATCTAAAGTAAGTTGATTTTCAGAAGTATGTTGTATTTGTTCATCTGTTTCGTTGAGTTTTGTCTGTGGATATATGTATACTCAAAAGCATTAAAAAAAAAAAAACAAAAAAAAAAAAAAATTTAGTATTGTAACTTTTTGCATTTCTTGTTGTTTTTATTTTATACAATAATAAATAGAATATTACGCCCCTGATAATGCCAAGGAAATTTGGCGAAACGTTGGGCCGTAAGGAGGAATAAACCTTGTTTTTATTCGCACTACAACGAAATAGATCAGAATAGCTTAAAGGAAACTTAATCTCGAAATATTTTTTTGTTTTATTGACACTAAGTTTGAATTTAATATTTCTGATCTCCAATTTTCTGATCTCCAATTTCTTTCTTTAAATACGGGAGAAAGGGACCGCAAATAATAACTCGCCAACCCAGATAGGTTTGATGGTGAATGAGGACAAAACGAAGTACCTGCTGTCATCGAGCAAAGAGTCAGCGCATATGCGCCTTAGCAACCACGCTACTGTTGGCAGCCATAATTTCGAAATAGTAAAAGACTTCGTTTATTTGGGAACCAGCATCAACACTAGCAACAACATCAGCACTGAAATCCAGCGAAGAATCAATCTTGCCAATAAATGCTACTTTGGACTAGGTAGGCAATTGAAAAGTAAAGTCCTCTCTCGGCGAACGAAAATCATACTCTACAAGTCACTTATCGTACCCGTCCTGCTATATGGGGCAGAAGCATGGACCATGACAACAGCAGATGAAGCGGCTTTGGGAGTGTTCGAGATAAAAGTTCTTCGAAAGATTTATGGACCTCTACGCGTTGGCGATGGCGAGTACCGAAGAAGATTTAATGATGAGCTGTACGAGCTATACGCAGACATCAACATAGTTCAGCGAATTAAAACGCAGCGGCTGCGCTGGCTAGGCCATGTTATGCGAATGAAAGATGATGCTCCGGCCAAGAAAGTCTTTCTATCGGAACCCGCCTATGGAAGCAGAGGTAGAGGGCGGCCCCCACTCCGTTGGAAGGACCAGGTGGAAAACGATTTAAACACCCTTGGCGTGACCAATTGGCGCCGGTTGGCGGAGCGAAGGAGCAACTGGCGCGCCTTGTTGGACGGCCATAACCATTTAGACGGTTAAGCGCCAATTAAGTAAGTAAGTAAGGGTCCCAAATTCTCTTGAGCCGGTCTTGCAGATACCAGTATTATAAAACCCAAATTTTTCATTGAAGTACTAACACAAACAAAGCGGATGGTTTCTCAACTCGTGAACACGCAACATATAGCTGCCCATGTGAAAAACAATGATTTTCTAAATTTATCCCGCAAACACTAAGCGATTGGCCTTGCGACTTGTTAATTGTCATTGCGAACGCAAGGCGAACCGGAAATCGCAATCGTTTGAAGTCAAACGGAAGATCAATCGGAATCATTGGTATTCGAGGAATACATACATTTTCACCTGCGTACTTTCCATTAATAATGGTTACCTCAATCAGATTCGGCATAAGTATTTTCACCGCAAGTCGAGTACCGTTGCAAAGTCGCGGTGGATTCAAATTACGCAATATCATAATAACTGAACCAACTTTGAGTTGCAAGTTATGTGGTGGAAATCCTGGTAGATCCAGAGAGTTCAAAAACTCCGTTGGATAATTTACTCATCATCGGGGTTTGTTATGGAATCAACGGATTTGCCATCGCCATCGATTTTTGATTGAATGGTGAAATTCAGGGCGTGTACATCATTATTCTTTGCGCCGAGAATTGCTCGTTGACTTAACCAAGCATAATTCTGATAATTCTCACTAATTTTTGGGAAAACATTTTCAATAAGAGTTAATTGAGAGTCTACAAATTGGCAAAAGTCGTTGGTAAGAGTAATTAATCCACCTGTTGCATCAACTTGGACTTTTCCATTTCCAACAGCTAACAATTATTTGGAAAACTGTGCAGCATGATCATTTGAAGTTGAAATCTCATATTAGTGGTTAGCGATAATATTTTTACGTTATTCCACAAAGGCGATGCCTTCAGGCAAGCATTCAATTCATCTGCAGGTGTTCCACGTGGAATTACTGGCAACGTCTACCTGAAATCACCTGCCAAGAATATCATCAAGCCGCCAAAGATTTTGTTAATCTTCAAGTGATTTCTTATGTGCCACAGTGAACTCCTCCCAAAAAATGAGCTTGCATTGCGTCAACAATTTTCCCATTGCACTGGATCGGGAAATATTGCATGTTGGAGTATCAATTGTGTTTAAATTGAGTGGCAACTTAAGCGCAGAATGTGCAGTACGACCGTCATCTAGAAGAGTCGCCGCAATTCCAGATGATGCTAACGCAAAAGCTATGTCACATCTTGATCGAATAGTGGCCAAAATCAATGAAATGACAAATGTTTTCCCTGTTCCTCCAGGTGCGTCCAGGAAGAATAGACCACCAGTATTATTGTCAACCACTTGCCTTAATGTTTCGTATACTTGTTTTTGCTGTTCATTCAGCAACGGCACATTATTTCGAACGAATTCCTGCAATGTATCAACATTGTATTGCAGCTTTCGATTTAGTTCTTGATTGAATGCATCGTGCATCGATCGATTTGGCGCAATTGGCATTGGTGGCCATTCAGATTTTTCAAATGCGCAAATGATTTTGGTCCACGTACATTTACCAACAGCAGTCGCAAATAAAAACATTCATCATTTCTAGGATGAACAGTATACATGCGACCTAGCGCATCAGTGGAAAACACCTGTGGCCAATCTGGACGTTGGAGTTTCTTTGTTGATTGATTCCAAGTGTAGTACTTGGGCATTTCAACGTACATCAGCGTCGCTGCGAATGGATCTGCTTCACACATTGCAAAGAAGCTAGTCAATGTTGTCGATGGTGGTCTCTCAGCTCGTTGTGGCGCATTAGCCTCAGTGAAGTAAACTCTTTGTCATTTTCCAAATGCACTGCTAAATGTACAACTGTGGGATTCTTTTGTGAATTTTAAATGACAATAATCGCCACAGTGCTTCATTAATACTGACGTATCTGCCCATTTGGGAGTTGCTGATTTCGTCATTCGCAGTTTCCGACGCAATACCAAACACAGCCATGTCGCTGCCTTTTGTGACGTACTTGCACATTTGACTGATTTGGCCGAATGACAACTCTCAACGTTCGCATGTGTTTCGAAAATAAGTGATAGCAGAGGGAAATATGGTACAATGAATTCATTTCCGATCTCCATCTCTTGATTTTGAACTTTAACTTTGATAGTTCGACCATTATCTTCTTTTGAACGTCGACGAGAATGGATATCGATCGTTCCCTGTGACTGTTTCAGCAACTAACGGTCGCGGATATCGTTTTGTGCACTTTCCATCAGCCATGCAAGGCGATAATGGATTTAGTGGACCGCACGGTCCATGCACCATCTGTGTCGTCACAATGTCGTGTAGATGGGGATCACTGACTGGATCAGGAACTGATATGATGTCATCCACTTCATTTGAATGTAATTTGTTCAGCAACCAAATTAGGATATGAGCATGCGGTAGTCCACGCTTCTGCCATTCCACCGAGTGCATATAACAACGTTTGTCACCAAAAACTCGATACTTAGTAAGCACATCCATCATAACCTTAAGTTTTTGCTGAAATACTCTTGCGATTATGTCAATGCGATCTAGCGGTTTTTGGCCCGGGTCCAACTCACGTTCAATTTCCATCCACTTCGGATTGCATGTGATCGTAATGAATAAATCCGGAGTTCCATAATTTCGCACGTACGTCATAGCGTCTTGAGCGTATTCGTGCATGTGGCGTGGGCTTCCGATATAAGATGATGGGAGAATCATCAAGTGTCCGATATTCTGAACATTACCATCTGAATGAATAGCATCACGCAAGTGTATATAGTCCTCAGATCGTAGCTTTGCCTGATTGAATCGGATGAACGCTAAACGTTCGGTCTCGACTTTGACATACATGTCGACAGCGAATTGCTGGAATAGCCAACGCACTTCAGAATGAAATTCTCCTCATGTATACGAATCATCATACGATACGCATAGTAATTCATTGCGCTTAGATTTTTGTTCGTTGATACGCCTGAAAATGCAAAACTAAATGGATTGTTAATGGAAACCAATAATAACCAAAATTAGTGTGTCAAAATTGTACCTGTAATTGGATCGACCATCTTCAACGTGATGTCGTATCCGTCTTGCCCTTGCCAATAAATGATTGTATATTGTAACGCATCATACAAACGATGTGTCTCGTTTACACGATGCATGATATTGCTTCTTCGCTGAACGACAATGTCTCGTGATGTAGTTGGATCGCCAACAATAATTGCAGCAACATCATCAACGATGGGTGCATTGAATCTTCGCACATGTTCACCTGTTGGGGTACGATCCGCTCTTATGAAAAATGTGTGCGTCCGCTGGCATTCGTTCCAATGCTGTTATGAACAAATTAACCACAGCGTTATTAGCGTGAAAAAATGCTTGCAACTGTTCCATAATTCGTATCTTTAACTGTTGTGTTTCCTGTATATTGCACCGCACATTCAGCTGATCCACCATCGACGAAATGAAATATATTTGCAGAAATTGATGCGGTTCATCTGGTGTTGGCACCATTGATATATTTGGCCTTGTATCTGTGATGCCAAACAATTAAGATAGAATAATTAAGTATTAGTTTTTGAAGAATATGGTGTGACTTCTGATCGTGTGATGGTGTAGTGTGTGGTGTATGTGTAGCAATTGATTGGTGTGAGTGATTTGTTGTGTGTGTTGTATCTATTACCTTGCAAGTCGGCATGAAGCCGCCTTATCTAATGATATTAGCTCCAAAGGAAGTCATGCGAAAGCAGTTATTGTATCCAAGGAATCGGGATCAGTTCCATCGAACAATGGTTTCAGTGGCTGTGGTGGTGTAAGTAATGGATCCAGTTTGACTTTTCCACTTGCGCAGCACAACCCATCCGTTTCTCTTTTGAACTTTAACGCATTGCAGTATTCGCATACATGCGTCATTGGTCCAATATCTAAATTATCATCATCACTGTAGTTCGTAGTGGGATCATATTGGAATGCCAAGCTCTTCGTGTGCTCACGCGTTGTCTCAATCGGGAATTTTCTCTTATTATATTTTGTCTTTCTTCGCTTAAGTTCTGTGAATACACTTGTTGCTGGCTTGCATGTCTTGCGCGGCGGCCGATGTTCGCACGTCGTCCTCTCGGCATTTTGGACTATGGACAGACTTTTAACCTCAAATGCACGATCCACATAATTCACACAGTTCAACTTACCACCTTAAGGACAAATGCCTACTGTTGAAGTTCAATAAAAATTTGGACAATACGCGTGATTGATTTGATGGTTTCCAATTGAACTGTTAGGAAACGAATAACTTTAACCTGAATTTCACAATTTCACAGTGAACACAATACCGATTTTAATTTAGCGGTTGAAAGAACATACGCATAATAAATGTCACATGAAATTAACTGAACAGAGTACAATGAGTAGCTGTCAAACAATAGCAGTGTTTTTTTTTTACACGCGTATACGTTTCGTCTGCGCGTGAAAAAAACGCCTATCCTCGCTTAGGTAATGCTTAGGAGACCCATCTGGTGGCAGAAGTTAAACAACTAGCTACAGGGTGTACCGAAAAGCGGAGACACAACCCTCTGTTGTATTTCTGTGTATAACATATAGCTGAATCAGTTGTGATAGATAGTGGACGCACATTGAATACGTGGAATTAGTGCAGAGAGTGAAACATGGACACATGTTACAGTTACATCTGAGTATAATGCGTATTGAAATTTAGTAGTACTAATTTTATGCGTAGAAATTTCAGAGGTGTATTTAAAGTTTGTCGCTTAGCAGTCCATATAAAGTTTAAGCGTAAACGTATATAGACATGAAGAAAAACACAGCTAATGTATCACGCACCGGCGCCATCTACTTAAAATTGATACCCATAATGTAAAAACACATTCTAGGTGTATCCGGGTCCATGTTTTGGCCTATATCTCGAGACCCTAGTCACCCAGCGGTGTAAAACTTACTCTGTACTAAAGCATACAGCAACAGCCTCAATTTGATACCCATAATGTAAAAACACATTCTAGGTGTATCCGGGTCCACGTTTTAGCCTATATCTCGAGACCCTAGTCACCCAGGGGTATGGAAATTATCCTCTGATAAAGCAATCATCAACAGCTTTCATTTGATATCCATATTCTATAAACACATTCCAGGGGTACCCGGGTCCACGTTTTGGCCTATATCTCGAGACCCTAGTTACCCAGGGACATGAAAATTACCCTGTACTAAAGCACTCATCAACAGCTTCAATTTGATACCCATAATGTAAAAACGCTATCTAGGCGTTCACGGGCCCACGTTTTGGCCTATATCTCAAGACCCTAGTCACCCAGGGGTATGGAAATTACCATCTACTAAAGCACTCATCAACAGCTTTCATTTGATATCCATATTCTATAAACGTATTCCAGGGGTACCCGGGTCCATGTTTTGGCCTGTATATCGAGACCCTAGTCACCCAGGGGTATGAAAATTACCCTCTACTAAAGCGCTCATCAACTGCTTTCATTTGATATCCATAATCTATGAACACATTCTAGGGTTACCCGGGTCCACGTTTTGGCATATATCTCGAGACCCTGTGCGTCCATCCTGAATTTTCTGTGCTACAAACCTCACTGAGTCCGCGATCTTTCCAACGAATGCAAAGCCGTGGAAATGGGTTCGTGCGTTCTGGAGTTACAGCGTCAGGAAGGTAAACCCGACTTTTTTTATATAATAGACTAGCGGTCCGGTACGTGCTTCGCTACGTATAAAGTGAAATATTAAATCAAACTCATTTATTACAAAAAAAAAAAAATATTTTATTATTTGCTAGCTATTTTAGCACTTAATCCAAAACATTTGGATAAACAATATTTTTTGTTTTTCCATTTTGAGCATGAATAAACAAAAGGCTGGGGGTACCGACTCTGGAACAGGCAACATAAAGTTGGCCGTGTGAAAAACATGATTCCTCCAAATTCACACCACAAACGTTAAATGTTTGCCCCTGGGCTTTGTTGATGGACATCGCAAATGATAAAAGCACAGGATATTGTAATCGTTTGAATTCAAATGGCATACCAGTTGGAATCATAGGGATACGCGGTATTAAACAAACTTCTCCTTTTGATTTACCAGTTAGATCGTAGCTTCAATCAAATTTGGCAATAAATTTTTCACTGCCAATCTGGTGCCATTACATAGTTTTGGTGTATTAATATTTCCCAATAATATAATCAAAGAACCCACTTTCAGATTCAAACAATGCGCTCGCATACCAGCCAGTTCTAATGAATTTAAAAATTGAATTGGATAATTCATTGCCTCATCTTGATTCATAGCACTGTCAATTGATTTATATGTCGTGACTACACCTGGGAGTTTAGCTTGAATTTTAAAATTAATGGCATTGATATGAATGTTCTTCGGTGCTGAAATGACGCGTTCCCCCAACCAGTCATGATTTCTGTAATTCTGAAGAATATATGGAAAAACGCATTCAATCAATTCATCTATCGATTTCGTAATTGTACAAAAATTGTTCGGTACAGTGATCAATCCGTTGGTTCTGTCGATTTGTATTTTGCCATCACCAATTTCTAAAAATTGTTTTGAAAACTCATGGGCAGCTGGATCATTTTGTAGGTGAATACGCATATTAATGTTCAGTGTCAATTTTTGTACATATCTCCAAAGAACTGATGACTTCAAACAGGCATTTATTTCATCAGCAGGAGTTGATCGAGGAATGACAGGCAATGTTTGTCGAAAATCCCCTGACAGTAATATCAAAGCACCACCAAAAAGCTGTTGATTACCACGTAAATCTTGCATTGTTCGATTAAACGCTTCTAGTAGTTTTTTATTCGCCATTGTACGCTCATCCCATAAAATAATTGACGTTAATCGCAGAACTTTTGCCATAGCAGAATTTCTTGAAATATCGCAAGTTGGAGTTTCAATCACCTGTACATTCAATGGCAATTTTAATGCAGAGTGTGCTGTCCGACCACCTTCTAATAATGTAGCAGCAATTCCCGAAGATGCAAGTGCCAATGAAATTTTCTGTTCGGATCGAATAGTCGCTAAAATCAGTGATATAACGAACGTTTTGCCTGTACCACCAGGTGCATCCAAGAAATATAATCCATCTGCATTATTGGAAATGGCTTGCATGATTGTATCACATACATGTTTTTGCTGAATGTTCATTTTAGTTATATTCGATTGTACAAATAAACGCAAATCATTATAATTGAATTCCTGCTCACGTTGCAATTCACGATCAAACATATAATGCATCTCACGATTTGGTGCGATCATACCCAATTGTACTTATGTTTTATTTGCAATCGTTAGACACATATCTTGAATTATTATCAAAGCTTCGTTGTACATTTCCACAGTTATCAACAAATCAGAATTTCTTGCATGATGACGCATACGAATTAAAATATCTTCTGCAATATAATGTTTATATTTGTTCCATAATTCAAGTAGATTTGATGCTATATATGTTGATAATATAATGGCAAATAGCATTCGTATTTGTTGAGGATGAGCCGAAATAGATGCATCATGAAGTGTTGAATCACAATGTGCATCGTACTCCAACAAATGCAAAAGTTGGCATGCTTCACGGTATGTTTGACACAAATGACCATTGACTGTTCTCAATTCTTGAAATGATTTTGGGTCATTCACGTTAACTAATAACAATCTCAAATAAAAACACTCAACATTGTTTGAATGTACTGTATATATTCTCCCAAATGCATCTGTTTAGAAAATGCCAGGATGCCCATGAACTGCTGTTCCTTGTTTACGTCTCTGAAATTTGTGTAATACTGACGCACTTCAGAATATAACAAAGTTATCGCAAATGGATCAGTTTCGCATAATTTGAAAAAAGCTTTCCAATACATTTGCTACATTAAAATAAACACGTTGGCCATTCTTAAGATGTACAGCCAAGTGAACAACCGCAGGATGTCTTTCTTGCATTGGAAACGACATAATCCTCCAGACAGCTTCATTGATACTAATATAGTGCCCCATTTGATACTGAGTAATTTCATCATTTGTATTATCACCAGCAACACCGAAAATTGCCGTATCGCTCCCTTTATTTACATACTTGCAAATATATTTAATGGATTTGACAGAATTACAATATTCCACTATTATATATGCGCATTGAATATTTTCGATAATAATGGACAATACGGAACCACCCAACGATTATCAACTTCAACTTCCTGGTTATGCATTCTAACGGTTGCGGTTTTGCCATTATCATTAGGTGATCTACGTCGATACAACGGATATCCGTCATTGCCCGTTATTGTGTCTGAAGTAAATAGCCTTGGGTATCGTTTCGAACACTTTTCATCAATCATACATGGTGAATTCACATTTAGTTCACCGCACGGTCCTTGTATCATGTTTTAATGACAACTTGAAATAACTCAGGATCAGCAGTGTGATTATTAATTTCAGGTGATATATGGTTATCGATTTGATCCAGAGTTATTCTTTTTACCAGCCAAATTAGTATATGTGCGTGCGGCAATCCCCTTTTCTGCCATTCGATGGAGTACATATGGCAACGCACCTCACCAAATACATAAAATTTCACAATTAAATCCATAAGTGCTTTACATTTTTGCCGAAAAACACACGCAGGAATGTCATGAGGATCGGTTGTCGACTGTCCTGCAAATAAATTGTTTTTGATGTCATCCCACTGCGGATTACATGTAAATGTAATGAGCAGATCCGGTCGACCGTATTTTCGTACATAACACATTGCGTCTTGTGCATATTCGTTCATATACCGTGGGCTACCAATATACGAAGATGGCAAAAAAGCTAATCGTCCGATGTTATTAATATTAGCATCATTCGCTATCGCAACTTGCAAATGAATATATTGTTCAGATCTTCATTTCGCTTGGTTGAAACGAATAAAATTAAGACGTTCTGTTTCTATTTTGGCATACATATCAACGACGTACTGATGATATAGTTTACCACATCTCAAGATATAATTTTATTCTTGTGGACGAACCATCAATCGATACGAATAAAAACTCATGGCACTAACTTTTTTCTGTACATGTAGACCTGAAAATAAGTGCAAAATGTGACTTACGAAATTTATACAAATGAGAAAATGTCAACACACTGAAAATAGTATTTACCTGTTCGTGGATCAATCATTGGTATATTGATATGGTAGCCATCGTCACCTTTCCTAGGGTATTGTGATGCATCGTAACTACGATGAAGTTCCGAAACACGTTGCAGTTGCTCATTTCTGCGATGAAGTATAATATCACGGGATTGAAATTGATCACCAAGAATTACAATTGCAACCTCATCAAATGTCGGTGCATTGAATCGCCTTTCATGCTCTCCAAAAGGTGTTCTTTCAGCCCTTATTACGATTTTGTGATTATCAGATGGCATACGATCGAGAGCAATTTTGAACAATTGAACTAATGCGTTATGTTGATGGAAAAACCTTTGTAGCTCAGAAATAATTTCTCGTCTTGTATTCAAAGCAATTGCACAACGTTGATCCAATTCACGATTTTCATCAGCAATAAAATAAATTTGCAATAATTTATAATCAGCGTCGGGGTATCGCAATAACGAACCAGCTTGATGATAAATTTGGTCCTGAATCTGCAACATGTATGCAATTTTAGGTATACGTTGCATAATAATTTTTAAAACTATAGAATACTTTTGCGATTCAGATTGATTGGGACAATCCTGTTTAAGTATTTACTGTAAACGTCGGCATAAAATTATCTCTAATAATGTTAGTAGCACAAAAAGAAATCATTTGAAATGCCGAATTGTATTGTTGAATATGACTCAAAAAGTGCATCGAATTTTCAGAAGTCCCAGAATTAATGAAGACAATGGTTAGGGAGGAGTTTCTAATGCTGGCAATCTCACTTTGCCATTAGCACAACACATGCCGGACGGTTCACCTGGAAATTTAGCCGCATCACAATGTGGACACATTGCGTCCATTATTCCAATATATCCGTACATACTGTAATCAATCTGACTGTTGTAATTTAAAGCAGCACGCATAATTTCAGGTACAACAGATATATTTCGTGCATTACGTTCACGCTGCGATGCATTAGCTTGTGCTCGTTCATCTGGAGTCTGTAATCGCCTTTGTAATGCCGCCGTATTTGCAAGACGCATTCGGCGACCTATATTTCCTCGTGTGGGTCGTGGCATTTTTATTTCAATTAAAAAAGAATTAATTAAATTTAAAAAAAATGTCTACATTAATAGTGGTACAGCATATGTTTTTTCCAATAAGGAAACACACATGCATTCGTGTAATTCACTTCAAAAGTTCAAAAATTACCGATTTTTGCTCGGAAATTCGCTTTGCGCTATATGCCTTCTATTCACAAATTCACACAAACTTCAATAATTATTAAACAAAAACACTATTTGCATTTTTATGTAATAATTTGCACCGCGGTAATTTCGGACACTACTGAACGTTTATTCTGCTAACGAATGGTGTTGTGGCCAAAGAAAACGCTCCAGCGATGTTAACACTCCAATGTCATTTATTCTCCTAATTGGAATTTTATTAATGGTAAGAGCCAAAGCTCTATATACTTATCTATACAAAATATTCATGTATTTCTCTATGCAAAAGAATGCGCCGTAATATTGTTCGATGTCTTTTCAAAGCCTACTTTGTTTGTCGATCTGCCTGCTAAATACATACATGTTGATATAAATACAATGCAAGTAATTTTGTAGGTAGAAATAATAAGTAAGCTAGTTAAGACGAAAGTACATAAATTTTGGGAGCGAAGAACGTAGCTAAGTAGGTAACAAATCGTTTAGTAAATGATTAAACTATTATTGATATATGTATGTTAATGTGAAAACGTATAATCCGCTGGATAAGTGGGATGAATCTGACCAAACAAATGGGTTTTTGGTGTGTTTTTCAAAATAATTTCACCATACATTGAGCGCTTTTCAGCGCCTTCAGGTAAAAAGAGTATATTGTTATGTGATTGAATACACCATTTTAACTGGTTGTAGTACATAAGAATGCAATCTCTTAACCTGAAGGCGAGTTCCCAATTGGTCTATATCTCGAGTCCTTAGTTACCCAGCGAAAAAAAAGCCCTCTTTTCATTAGCATTTATCAACAACTTACAATGGATACTCAAGTGGTTCCAACACATCCCAGGGTTATCCAGGTCCACGTTTTGGTCTATATCTCGAGACCCTAGTCACGGAGGGGCATGAAAAATAATCTATACTATAGCAATCATCAACAGCTACTATTTGCTACCCATATTGTACAAACACATCCTAAAGTTATCCGGGTCCACGTTTTCGTCTATATCTCGAGACCCTAGTCACGGAGGGGCATGAAAAATAATCTATACTATAGCAATCATCAACAGCTCCCATTTGCTACCCATATTGTACAAACACATCCTAAAGTTATCCGGGTCCACGTTTTGGTCTATATCTCGAGACCCTAGTCACGGAGGGGCATGAAAAATAATCTATACTATAGCAATCATCAACAGCTCCCACCTCCCATTTGCTACCCATATTGTACAAACACATCCCAAAGTTATCCGGGTCCACGTTTTGGTCTATATCGCGAGACCCTAGTCACGGAGCGGCATGAAAAATACTCTATACTATAGCATTCATCAACAGCTTCCATTTGATACCCATATTGTACAAACACATCCTATGGTTACCCGGGTCGACGATTCTTAAAATTTCAAAACACAAACCATCTACTGAATAGTCAGAACAAAGCCTAAAAATTTGGTATGGATAGGTGAGCCCGTTCTTGAGTTATAAAATCACAACGAAAAATGGCATTCATTTATATATAGATAGATTAATACATCCCCCGTTAGAGTTTAAAACTTTGAATGGTTTTATTGAAGTTGTTGAAAATATTCCAATTCCAAGCGAATTTAGTTCAACTGGTACTCTTTCATGGAAAATAATAAATTTTTGTAATGAAAATTATGGTGCTCTTATAGGTCAAAATTTTCTCAGAGCATTTAGAGCTAAGGTTGACATGGAAGATAAAAGTCTTAACATTTTTGGTAATAAAATTTTTCATTCAAAATTTTTATCCTTTTAGGTATGACAATATATGTAACCTTGATGGTATTAACATTAATAATGACAACATTTTTGATCGGATTAATTTAAATGCTGAAAAACTTCCTTTCTTAAAAATTTGCTAAGTGAGTTTGTTGGTATTTTTTATAAAGAAGGCGATGTACTAACTGCAACAAAAAATATTTTCATGACATTATGACGAGCGTAGATGCACCATTATACTCCAAAATGTATCGATATCCTCAAATACATGAGGAAGAGAATAATAGGCAAATAACGGAAATGTTGCAACAAAATATTATTCAACCAAGCAATTCTTCATATAATAGTCCTCTTTGGATTGTTCCGAAAAAATTAGATAATTCTGGAAAGAAAAAATGGAGAATTGTCATTGACTATAGGCTGCTTAACAAATACACGATAGATGATAAATATCCGATTCCTAATCTGAATAGCATATTAGATAAGTTGGGTAGAGCTCAGTAGTTTACTACTTTAGATTTGGCTAAAGGATTTCATCAAACTGAAGTGAAGAATATAGAAAATAAATAGCGTTTTCAACTCCTAGTGGGCATTACGTATTTATTAGAATGCCGCTTGGACTGAAAAACCTTTCAAAGATTATATTTTCCGTGAATATATAAATAAAATATGCGTAATATACATATATAGACGACATTCTAATTTTTAATACATCATTAAAGAAACATATGCAAAATTTAAAAACAATTTTCAATACTTTACGAAAAGCTAACTTAAAAATTCAAGTTGATAAATGTGACTTTTTAAAAAAAGAAACTTAATTTCTTGGACATATACTTACTCCTAAAGGTGTAAAGCCGAATCCAGAAAAAATAAAAATTATTCGAAATCTAAAACTTCCAAAAACTGTTAAGCAAATTAAATCTCTTCTCGGAGTAACTGGGTATTATAGAAAAAAGGTAGAAAAGTTAATCAAGACAATCCCAATTTTATTGCTTCATTTCATAAACTGAAAGATATAATAACCAATGCTCCCATATTAAGGTTTCCAAATTTTAGAAAAAGATTTAAAATTGTAACAGATGTGAGTAATTTTGCTATTGGCGCTGCCCTTATCCAAGATGGACATCCAATAGCATATGCTTCAAGAACGCTTAATAATCATGAGATAAGTTTTGCCACAATAGAATTGCTTGCCATAGTTTGGGCTGTAAAATATTTTCGTCCATATATTTATGGTCGTGAATTTGATTTACTCTCTGATCATCAACCACTAAAGTGGATCCAAACAAAATTCACTGGCAAAGATTTAAATCCTAGATTACAAAGGTGGTTAGTGCAGTTAGGAGAATATGATGCTAAAATTGAATATATAAAAGGTAGTGAAAATAAGCTTGCAGACTTTTTAAGTCGTGTGTATAGCAATACTAATGAAATAAATATAGGCTCAATCGATGAATATGATCAAGTAAGTGTCAATGATTCTTTGGAAGTTCAAACAATACACTCTCAAGAGGAAGAATTTAATGATAATTTTAAAATTTTAGACACTGTTGTAAATCGATTCAAAACACAAATTATATTACAAGAGAATAAGCAAACAGAATGGCGGCCACCGTGGTGTGATGGTAGCGTGCTCCGCCTACCACACCGTATGCCATGGGTTCGCACCTCGGGCAAAGCAACATCAAAATTTTAGAAATAAAGTTTTTAAATTAGAAGAAAATTTTTCTAAGCGGGGTCGCCCCTCGGCAGTGTTTGGCAAGCGCTCCGGGTGTATTTCTGCCATGGAAAGCTCTCAGTGAAAACTCATCTGCCTTGCAGATGCCGTTCGGAGTCGGCATACAACATGTAGGTCCCGTCCAGCCAATTTGTAGGGAAAATCAAGAGGAGCACGACGCAAATTGGAAGAGAAGCTCGGCCTTAGATCTCTTCGGAGGTTATCGCGCCTTACATTTATTTTTTATTTTATAAGCAAACAGAAGTTGAGAATGTTTCTGTAAATAAGAGAATTTTTGTTGAAAAAAAAAGAAGAGACATATTATAGAAATTGTTAGAAGAAAAGGCAAAAGGCAATGCAGGCATTTATTCGGAACTTACTGATAATGAATTTAATAAAATGCAAAATCAATTGAAAAAATATTTTACCACTGATGCACTAAAATTTTTTAAATGCTCGTATTTTGCTAAAAACATAGAAAGTGAGGATGAACTCCATAAACTAATTTCAAACCGGTCATGTTGGTATAATACCAACTTATGAAGGAATAAAACATAGAATTTATAATCCACGATTGAAAATTTATGTACATAGAATAATTAATAATTGCGCAATTTGCACCTCAGGAAAATATGATCCCAATTCAATTAAAAATAAATTTGAATTTACTGAAACACCTTCTAATATACATATGTTAATTCAAAACATTCTTTTATAATTTTTATAGACAAGTTTTCCAGACATGCGGTTGCATTTTTTTATCTGATAGAAACAGCCAAACAATCGTAAGTAAATTAAGAGAATATTTATCCATAAAGGGACAAGTAAAGGAATTTGTTTTTGAATATGAGTTCAATTCCTCAAATGTTAAAGAATTTTTAAAATCTGAAAATATAGAATTTCATTTTTTAAAACCCCATAGTCATACAGGGAATTCAGATGTAGAAAGACTCAGTAACAATATAACTGAGAAAACAAGAGTCTTTAATTTGGAACAAAAACTACCAATAACACTACTGTACAAATTTTGATCAACTTTAGTTTCCAAAAATAAAATAGGCCTTTCCTAAAGTGAAATTTTCTCCTGATTCCGAATATGACTCCATTTTCCTGTGGCAAAATATGAAAATTCCCATTTTTGCAGAACACTACTTCATATAGGTACGCCAAAAATTTATATTTTTCATTTTTTCGTTTTAAACCATAAAAATTGCTTGCCTTCATCTCCCTTAAGTATCTTCAGTAGTTTGGCCACTACGCCAAAAAACTTTCAAAAAATGTTACAAAAAAAACGAAATTTTTTACAAAATTTCAGATTTAACCACTTTAAAATCGGAAAAATTCTATTGACGAAAAAAAGTTAGCCTACCTATGTTGAATGGTAATTTAATTACGAAAATTTTAAGCATACCAATACAACAATCAGACGTGCCGTTGAGACTATAGCCCCGTTAACTTGCAAGCGTCTATCCTACAATTTTTTATAGAGACAATTTTTATTCAAACTACGTTTTTGTTTTTTTATAACGTTTTATTATAGACATATGTTTGCACGTTAAACTGTATTCAATTAAGTAATATGAGTATAAATCAGCAATTCAGTAAAAAACAACAACATTAAATACATACATATCTACATCTAAAAAAAAGCCAAATTGAGCGACTTACCGTGGTGGTCAATAGTGAGGGACGTGGGTACTTTTAACTACCCGTTTATAATATTCTGGGTTTGTCTCCCGTATTATTGTCCAGCAATAATTTCCCATCATTTCTTCATTCCAAAAACCTTGGTAACGCTTTTCAAAAATCATGATGTCTTGGTGAAACCTTTCACCCTGTTCATCACTTTCAGCTCCTAGGTTTGCGGGAAAATTATCCAAATGTGAATGCAAAAAATGCATTTTGAGGGACATGCTGCATTTCATAGCACTGTAGTTTTTCAATAAGGCTTTGACCATCGCTCTTTGTTGTTGCCAAGAAATCCACTAACGACTTGCTTAAAGCTGTCCCAAGCCGCTGCTTCTACTGATGATAAATGATTTGCAAAATTTTCGTTTTTCAGCAACTTTCTAATTTGCGGACCAACAAATATACCTTCTTTTAATTTGGCTTGAGTTATTTTTAGTTACTGGAAGGATGCCGCGTCCTTATTTAAAGCCTTTACAAAATTTTCCATTAATCCTAATTTGATGTGAAGTGCTGGCAAAATAACTCGTTCGGGATTTACTAAAGGCGCGTTTGCGATATTGAAGGCACCTGGTTCGTACTCAGCTCTTGGTGGCCAACTTTCCTGAATATAATGGGTTTCTCTAGCACGGCTGTCCCAAAGACAGAGAAAACAGCAATATTTAGTGAAACCTCCTTGAAGTCCGAGAATTATAGCTACAACCTGGGATGTATTTCATATACTATTTATTTTAAATTGTACCACTCAAACTGCTTACCTTTAAGTCCGCACAAATTTTCCAATTAAATTGTTTATATTGAATGAGCTCAAGTAAATTGGATATGCTTAAATAAGTTGTACGTATAAATACATACATTAAAAGATGCATACAAAACGGTCCTTATTTATATATCATAAACAAAATTAATGTTGCGACCATTGGATATTTTTCAAATCAATTGGTACTTGCACCATCTCCCATAATGGAGACATTTCACGTAAACGTTCGACATGTTTGATGCATTTATCGACAATATAATCAACCTCTTCAATGGTGGTAAAACGACCTACACCAAACTTATAAAAATTTAACAATAAATTACTTTCAAATTAACTACACAATTCAGTACGGTAAGCTCGTATACCTTATTGAACTATGTGCCAAGTACTCATAAGTTCCAATCGCATGTAGTACGTAAAAAGGTTCCAATGATGCTGAAGTATATGCTGAGGCACTAGACAACGCCACATCTTTTAAGGCCATCAGTAATGATATGCTCTGGATCACCATTACATATACCATGTGATAATCTTGAATAGATGCGATCATATAAACGTTTCGAAAGAAAATCTATAAATTTCTTATCATATTCCATTTCTTTGAGTGCAAGATTACATGCAGCACCAAATCCAATAACAATAATCCGAAGGCGGAAAAGAAAAATTTTAGCTCGTTCAAAAGATATTCTCAAAAAACCGAAAAATGGCCCCGGAGTGCTTTGAAATCGGGGTGGGATCCATAGTATTTTTGCGCATAACACCATTCTGCATTGGCGGCCTTCGGCCGCGCTTATAACATATTGTAACGAATTTACTTGCAAATCCTCTTATTTGCAATCCTCTGCTAAGTTCGAATCACTAAACTGTTGAATAAATAACTCCAATATTGAATAATGGAAAAATGGCCTTTATTAAAGTACTTCACAATGACACTTATACTTTGCTATTCGCTGGCTTAATAACCAAACTGATTGATAATTCAAATTGAACTCTACTATTGGCCGCCAGATCGCGTGCTTAATCAATAACTGATTGATTACTCAACTCAAACTGAATTCCTTCTTACTCGCCTGCCCCGCTTTTATAGTTTACGCTGCATACTTCTAGGCTCTTCCATTTCCAGAACTTACCAACTATATTCGTGTGTGTATAGTTCTCATATAGTTTCTACTTGTTTACAATTGTTTACTTTTTAGCGCTTCTCAGATGTACATATGCGAGTTTGTAGTTTACAGTCTCCCGCACATACATAAGCGTATAAGTAAATTCATCTGTGTGTGACATCTCATCTCTCGCTGCCTCGTATGTAAATGTTGCTCGTCGGAATGTGTACATATGTGTAGACGCAATTATTGATTCGTTTATGTAGATACATAATGATTGAATTATTGATGTGAATTCACGTCACTGCTTAGCATCGGCCTGGAAATGGCAGCACTCCTTAGTTTTGCTAATATTCGTAACACCTCCACCTAAGTCTTCATCTCCAAATGTACCACCCTTCTAATCCGTGGTTTCCCAGTGGTTTGTATGCGGTAGATGGTATCACTGATCTTCTTCACAACTTTGTACGGGCCTTCCCGACTGCACCGAAATTGGGCTGGAACACCTTTCCGCCGGTGAGGGTTGTTTAACAGTACCAAATCTCCATTCCGGAAACCTTCCGAATTATTTTCCCAGTCGTATCTGTGTTCCATCTTACTACTCATTATTCTGGATCGTTCTCTCGCACTCTGTTGCTCGGCCAATGAAGGAATACTTCGCAGAGCTTGCGCTGGATGGATTTGCTTTGCATAATCAGTTTCGTTCCGACGCTTCACAACAGTAGTGTGCCTTGGCTCGAAACCACCCTTGCATTCTTTCTTCGTTTTAGTACGTCCGTTAGGGCTTTTCAATGCCAGTGTTTCTCTCACAGGTACCTCCGGTTTTGATTTGTTTGGCCCATTTGTTCCATCAACCTTTACCTTTGAATTTCGTGGCCTTCGTCGAGTCTTCTCCACCAGTACCCGATTACTGCTGAACCCTTTTTCCAAACTAAAGTTAAGTGGCACATCTTGGTTCTCATAACGCATCACCCTTCTCTGCATATCGATCTTGATGTCATGGTCAACCAAGAAATCCACTCCCAATATAACTTCATCAACAATCTCCGCCACAACAAATTTGTGTAGAACCATGACCTTCCCAATCAATACTTCACATATCACTTCTCCCAGAATTTGGTTATACTCGCCAGTGACCGCACGCAACTTTGCTCCAGGTAACGGTTTTACTCTCCTGTTGACCAAGTCAGATCTGATCAGGGAATGAGATGCGCCCGTATCTACAGTCAGTATTCGTTCGTTGCCATCCACATTCCCTCTGACGGTAAGACTGCTCGATTTTCTACCAATTTGCGACACAGATATCACAGGGCATTCAATAGCTGGATCTAGCTCTCTACCTCTTACTCGCTCTTGCTCATCTCCTCCAGCTTTGCGTTTACGCCCACCCACATTGTTGGAACTATTAAGGCCAAGATCGCAATGACATGCAATGTGACCGGACTTCCCGCATTTGAAGCATTTGATAACTTTTTCACTTCGCTTTTGCGATCCTTTCAGTGCCTCCAATATTGCGTCTACCTACTCTGGCCTTTCTATTTCCACACGGCGTGCTTTGAAAACTGGCTTACACAGAATCGACGCTGTTTCCTGAATCAGAGCTTGTGACACCGTTTCTGCGAATGTTGGCTTTGGGTTTGCGTATGTAGCTCGCTTTGTTTCAACGTCCCGTATGCCATTTATAAAGCTCTGAATCTTTACCCTTTCAATGTATTCCACGGGTGCGTCCGCATTCGCTAAATGTGCTAGCCTTTCAATATCCGACGCAAACTCTTGTAATGTTTCGTTAGCTTTTTGGTAGCGGTTTTGCAATTCTATTTGAAATATCTGTTTCCTGTGTTCGCTTCAGTATCGCCGTTCTACAGCAGCCATCAATGCGTCATAACTGTTCCGTTCGTACTCTGGAATAGTCTGTAAGATTTCGGAAGCTGGTCCTTTCAATGCTACGAAGAGCGCGGCAACTTTATCTTCCACATTCCAGTTGTTCACTGCTGCGGTCTTCTCAAACTGTAGCTTAAAGACCTGGAAAGGAACAGAACCGTCAAAGGATGGTGTTTTTACCTTTGGATTACTCGCTGAAACTGCTGGACGATTTAATTGTAACTGCTGAATCCGATCTTTCAAAGCATCCATCTCAGCTTCCATTTTATCTTGTCGTTCACTAAAACCCTCCAACTGCGATGATATGCGATCCTCTTGCGCTTTCAACTGCTGAGCCAACTGAGATATCATATATGTCTTCTGTTCTTCCAGTTGCGATGCCATATATGTCTTCTGTTCTTCCAGTTGAGATGATATTTGCGACGACATTTCTGAAATACGCGTTTCTTGTGCTTCCATTTGTGATGACATATACGTTTTCTGTTCTTCCAGTTGAGTTTCCATCTTGGGTGTTATACGGGTTTCCTGCGATTCCAGTTGTGAAGAAATTTGTGTCGACATTTCTGAAATACGTGTTTCTTGTGCTTCAATTTTCGATGTTGCTGTTGACGTTTGTGCAGATATTGCAGCCAATATCACGTTCAAGTATGTGCTGGTAACCGTTTGCGATGTTTCGTTTTTCTCTTCAATTTTTGTTGTCTCCTCGCCATCAAGATGAAAGACATACTCTTCCACATCAATTCCTTCTGCTTCCATTGCCTCTCGTAGCCGTGCCTGAAGTTCAAGTTTAACGCCGCTTGTATTCAATCCACGGGTCTCCAACTCCTTCTTTAGTTACTGGATCTTCAATTCACTGAAATTTGCCATGTCCTTGTTGTCCTTTGGAATTTATTCAACAATCCCACTTCTGACACCAATTGTAACGAATTTACTTGTAAATCCTCTTATTTGCAATCCTCTGCTAAGTTCGAATCACTAAACTGTTGAATAAATAACTCCAATATTGAATAATGGAAAAATGGCCTTTATTAAAGTACTTCACAATGACACTTATACTTTGCTACTCGCTGGCTTAATAACCAAACTGATTGATAATTCAAATTGAACTCTACTATTGGCCGCCAGATCGCGTGCTTAATCAATAACTGATTGATTGCTCAACTCAAACTGAATTCCTTCATACTCGCCTGCCCCGCTTTTATAGTTTACGCTGCATACTTCTAGACTCTTCCATTTCCAGAACTTACCAACTATATTCGTGTGTGTATAGTTCTCATATAGTTTCTACTTGTTTACAATTGTCTACTTTTTAGCGCTTCTCAGATGTACATATGTGAGTTTGTAGTTTACAGTCTCCCGCACACACATAAGCGTATAAGTAAATTCATCTGTGTGTGACATCTCATCTCTCGCTGCCTCGTATGTAAATGTTGCTCGTCGGAATGTGTACATATGTGTAGACGCAATTATTGATTCGTTTATGTAGATACATAATGATTGAATTATTGATGTGAATTCACGTCACTGCTTAGCATCGGCCTGGAAATGGCAGCACTCCTTAGTTTTGCTAATATTCGTAACAATATTAATCTGGGTGGGTCCAACACTGGTTTGGAGACTGAAACTATTCAATTGAATTGAAAATTTTCAATTTATTTTACAAATATCTCTTGACAGACACCAAGAGTTGATGCCCTGGAAACGTTGAAGAAATGATTCAGCTGCAATATGTAAATAAATAATAACAATAAATTAAATATATATCATTTAAAAATCAGCTAATTACACTTCACGACAAAAAAATCTGCAAAAATAAAATAGGCCTTTCCTAAAGTAAAATTTTCTCCTGATTCCGAATATGACTTCCATTTTCCTGTGGCAGATCTAGTTCCCGAGATATCGGCGAAAATATGAAAATTCCCATTTTTGCAGAACACTACTTTATATAGGTAGGGCAAAAATTTGTAGATTTCATTTTTTCGTTTTAAACTGTTAAATTATACATTATACTAATTACCATAAACATTTCTTGCGTTCACCTCCTTTCAGTATCTTCAGTAGTTTGGCCACTATGCTAAAAAACGTCGAAAAAATTTTGAGAAAAAAAGAAATTTTTTACAAAATTTCAGATTTAAACACTTTAAAATCGGTAATTTAACTACGAAAATTTTAAGCATACCAGTACAACAATCGGACGTGCCTTTGAGACTATAGCCTCGTTAACTTGCAAGCGTCTATCCTAAAATTTTAGTATTACTTTGATAAAATTGGCGAGACATTTCATTTGGTCACTCTACCTTAGGGTCTAATAAATTTAAAAAGACATCAAGTATTTGATTGTCACTACTGTTTGTTGTAAATTTTGTTTTGCAAATTGTAGATCAAATTTATACCTACTATATCGGTAGATGTGTTTACGAAATGGCTTGCTGTAAAAGAGATTTTAATGTAAAAACAAGTAAGGAAGGCTAAGTTCGGGTGTAACCGAACATTACATACTCAGTTGAGAGCTGTGGAGACAAAGTAAGGGAAAATCACCATGTTGCAAAAAGAACCTAGGGTAACCCTGAAATGTGTTTGTATGACATGTGTATCAAATGGAAGTGGGCCATAGTTCTATAGATGTACGCCATTTAGGGATATCGCCATAAAGGTGGACCTGGCCTGACTCTAGAATTTGTTTGTACGATATGGGTATCAAATGAAATGTGTTAATGATAATTTTAAAAGGTAGTGGGCCTAAGTTCTATAAGTGGACGCCTTTTCGAGATATCGCCATAAAGGTGGACCAGGGGTGACTCTAGAATTTATTTTGTACGATATGGGTATCAAATGAAAGGTATTAATGAGTATTTTAAAAGTGCGTGGGCCTAAGTTCTATAGATGGACGCCTTTTCGAGATATCGCCATAAAGATGGACCAGGGGTGACTCTAGAATTTGTTTGTACGATATGAGTATCAAATGAAAGGTGTTAATGAGTATTTTAAGAGGGCGTGGGCCTTAGTTCTATATGTGGACGCCTTTTCGAAATATCGCCATAAAGGTAGACCAGGGGTGACTCTAGAATTTGTTTGTACTATATGGGTATCAAATGAAAGGTGTTAATGAGTATTTTAAAAGGGAGTGGGCCTTAGTTCTATAGGTGGACGCCTTTTGGGGATATCGCCATAAACGTGGACCAGGGGTGACTCTAGAATGCGTTTGTACAATATGGGTATCAAATGAAAGATGTTGTTAATGAGTATTTTAAAAGAGCGTGGGCCTTAGTTCTATAGGTGGACGCCTTTTCGAGATATCGCCATAAAGGTGGACCAGGGGTGACTCTAGAATTTGTTTGTACGATATGATATCAAATGAAAGGTGTAAATGAGTATTTTAAAAGGGCGTTGGCCTTAGTTTTATAGGTGGACGCCTTTTCAAGGTATCTCCATAAAGGTGGACCAGGGGTGACTCTAGAATTTGTTTGTACGATATGGGTATCAAATGAAAGGTGTTAATGAGTATTTTAAAAGGGCGTTGGCCATAGTTTTATAGGTGGACGCCTTTTCAAGATATCGCCATAAAGGTGGACCAGGGGTGACTCTAGAATTTGTTTGTACAATATGGGTATCAAATGAAAGGTGTTACTGAGTATTTTAAAAGGGCGTGGGCCTTAGTTCTATAGGTGGACGCCTTTTCAAGATATCGCCATAAAGGTGGACCAGGGGTGACTCTAGAATTTGTTTGTACGATATGGGTATCAAATGAAAGGTGTTAATGAGTATTTTAAAAAGGAGTGGGCCTTAGTTCTATATGTGGACGCCTTTTCGAGATATCGCCATAAACTTGGCCCAGGGGTGACTCTAGAATGTGTTTGTACGATATGGGTATCAAATTAAAGGTATTAATGAGGGTTTTAAAAGGGAGTGGCCCTTAGTTGTATATGTGAGGGCGTTTTCGAGATATCGACGAAAATGTGGACCAGGGTGATCCAGAACACCATCTGTCGGGTACCGCTAATTTATTTATATATGTAATACCACGAACAGTATTCCTTCCAAGATTCCAAGGGCTTTCGATTTCGGCCTGCAAAACTTTTTCATTTTCTTCTACTTAATATGGTAGGTGTCACACCCATTTTACCAATTTTTTTTCTAAAGTTATATTTTGCGTCAATAGACCAATACAATTACCATGTTTCATCCCTTTTTTCGTATTTGGTATATAATTATGGCATTTTTTTCATTTTTCGTAATTTTCGATATCGAAAAAGTGGGCGTGGTCATAGTCGGATTTCGGCCATTTTTTACACCAATACAAAGTGAGTTCAGATAAGTACGTGAACTGAGTTTAGTAAAGATATATCGATTTTTGCTCAAGTTATCGTGTTAACGGCCGAGCGGAAGGACAGGCGGTCGACTGTGTATAAAAACTGGGCGTGGCTTCAACCGATTTCACCCTTTTTCACAGAAAACAGTTATCGTCCTAGAACCTAAGCCTCTACCAAATTTCACAAAGATTGGTAATTTTTTGTTCGACTTATGTATTCTAGACTTAAAAGTATTCTAGACAAATTAAATGAAAAAGGGCGGAGCCACGCCCATTTTAAAATTTTCTTTTATTTTTGTATTTTGTTGCAACATATCATTACTGGGGTTGAATGTTGACATAATTTACTTATATACTGTGTTGCCAATATTTACCGTCAGAAATATATTTTGTTGTCCAATTGAAAATAAAAGTCCACAATTCATATACTTAATTCACAAACTTTAATGTTCAATTCAAATAGCATATACATATGTACATGTAGGTAGCAATGTATGACTAATGTAATAATGATAAATGTTAACGCGGAGCGGGCGGGGTATCGGCGGTAGCGATGCGGTTAGAAGCGAGCGATTATGTAGACTAAAAAATAACTGCAATGTTTAATAACGATCTAGTCCAATGCACTAAAAAGTGCATAGGATAACAGAAAAAGAGACGACAAAAATATTTAACTTTTTTTTTGTTGATCGCCTGCATTAACCCTTATACAAAATTAAAATAAGAACTTTAGAAAATGGTTATATGAACGCAACATACCGCCGCCCTTGAACTACCTTGGTATGTTCAATACAAAAACTCGAGAAAACTAAGTTGACGTAAGCAAAAATTTTTTTTTTTTTTACAAAATGTTATTTCAGTTCTCCTTGCAAAACAAGTCTTCCTTTGTTGGAAGCAGGCAAATCTTAACTATTGGCCGGACCAACTCTCCATGCGAAGTTTTCAATGTTACTACACGTACGCGCCCATCAGCTCCAGGGTGGCACTTTAAAACACGCGCAAGCAGCCATTTCGTCGGAGGATTAGGATCGCTGAAGACTGCGACCACGTCGTCTTCTTCAATGTTGCGTGAAGGACCAAACCATTTGGTGCGACGTTGTAGGCTTACTAAATATTCATCTCGCCAACGGCGCCAGAAATGTTGCCTCATGGCAGAAATCACTTGTCGTCGCTGACGAAAATTTCCACAGAACCCTTGACCCTCAGGTTCTGGGATTGACTTCAATGGTTCCCACACAATAAAGTGTCCAGGTGTTAGGACCTCTAGGTCTCCCGCATCGGTAGAGTTATCACATAGCGGGCGGGAGTTCACACAGGCTTCGATTTCTGTCAGCAGTGTGCTAAACTCTTCATATGACAACAAGGTGTCACTTAATGAGCGTTTCAGGTGATACTTTATGCGTTTGATGCCGGTTTCCCAGTAACCGCCCATATGAGGTGCAGCGGGTGGATTGAAACGCCATTCGATATTCGAGTCCGAAAGAAAGACCGAAATTTATCGTCACTCATGCACCGTTCAAATGCAGTACGGAGCTCCCTCTCGGCGCCGACGAAGTTAATACCATTGTCTGACATTAGGATCTTACAAAAGCCTCTACGATTCGTGAACCTTCTAAAAGCATTAAGAAACGCTGTCGTTGATAAGTCACACACAAATTCGAGATGCATAGCGCCAGTGCACATACAAACAAACGAGCAGATGTAGCCCTTGGTAGATTTAGCTCCTCTTCCGTGGGTAAATTTATACAAAAAGGTCCAGCACAGTCAATCGCAGTGTGTGTGAAACAACGGACGTATGTTGTGCGAACCGCTGGCAGATCACCCATTGCCTGTGTAGCAAGATTTCGATTTAAACAGGTACATTTCACGCACTTACGATATACGTTGCGAATCAGGTTACGAGCGCCAACAACCCAGTATCGACGTTCCAATATTGTCTGCATTATGCGGGGCCCAGCATGCAAAGAGAACTTATGTATCTCGCAGATTATTAGCGTTGCAAGTGGGCATTTCTTTGGTATGATTATAGGATGTCGTACATCCGGTGTCACTTGAGCATTTTTCAACCTACCGCCAACACGCAGAACATTGTTTTCATCCAGAAACGGCTGCAAACGCAAAAGACTACTGCGAAGCGGAATTGGTCTTTTAGCGGTGCAATGAGAAATTTCATTAGAAAAATAAAACTGTTGCGTATACCTGATAAGCCGAAGTTCAACTTCCGCCAGCTCGTGGCAATTTGGAGGGCCATAACACCTTCTAGCATTGGGCTTTTATTGGCTCGAACGTTGAAAATGAAGCGTAGGACGTATGCCATAATACGGCGAAGCTTGGAGTACGATGAGTACTTCGTCATCACAGACCAGTGGTCACCGGAAACAGTTACATGAACTCGAACGTTGTTTCGGATGCCTAAGTCTGTCGTATGCTGTGTCGGTGAATTGTGCGTCCAATAGTGTTCAGCTTTTCTTAGATATTCAGGACCACTCCACCACAGCTGCTGATGTAATAACTCGACGGGGGATATCCCTCTTGATGCGCAATCTGCAGGATTTAGTTCGGAACGAACGTGGTTCCAACACTCCGGAGGTAAGACCTCATGAATGTCGGCAACGCGATCGGCGATGAAGGTCGTCCATCTGCTGGGATGAGCTTGCAGCCATGCCAATTTGATGGTGGAGTCTGTCCAGGCGAATAATGGATAGCGGAGATCTGGCAAGCTTTGTAGGACATTACGCGTAAGTTTGCAGGCGAGATGCGCAGCGCACAGCTCGAGCCGTGGTAACGTTGTTGATTTAAGCGGTGCCACCTTGGTCTTTGATGAAATTAGCGCAACAGTAATGCTGCCATTGCTGAGTGTTGTGCGCGCGTACATAGCGGCAGCATAAGCGAACTCAGAGGCATCCGCGAAGACGTGAAGTTGCGTAAATGACCTAGCTGCTTCCGTGCCAATCCAGCGATTCACCTTTAAGTATGCAAGCCTTTGCAGTTCTGTGCGGTGTTCCAGCCACTTACGAGCGATCGACTCAGAATGCGGTCATCCCAATCTACCTTTGTGCGCCAAATGTCCTGAAACCATATCTTTGATTTTATAGTTGTTGGTGCAAGAAGCCCTAACGGATCTAAGAGCGTGCTAGCGTCCGATAAAAAAGCTCTTTACGTCAAAACAGCGGGAGGTTCCTTCAAGTTAACGGCAAATGTAAAATAGTCTCCCTCTGTGTTCCAAATGAGCCCTAAGGCGTGAACATCCGTATCATCGATGACATAATGCGATATGTTTTCAGGTGTATCGCAAATGCTTGCCCTTAGCTCCGCACAGTTTGACGCCCACTTTCGGAGCTCAAATCCACCTTCGTTTAATATTGCGGATACTCCTTGCTGCATTGACCGAAACTCTTCTTTACTAGACGCGCCGGTAAGCAGATCATCCATATAAAAGTCCTTGAAAATAACATTAACGAATTTAGCACACCCATTCAATGAGTTCCGTGCCGTTTGTTGAAGCGACCGAACAGCTAGATGAGATGCAGCTGCTACTCCGTATGTTACACGAACCATACGAAAATCCTGGATAGGCTGCGATGGATGGCTATGCCACACTATGCGTTGCAAATCGGAATGTTTAGGAGACACGCAAACCTGACGATACTTTTTTGCGATATCAGCTGTTACAGCATAGCGGTGGGTTCTAAAATGAATTAAGATATTGTACAAATCTTGCTGCAGTTGAGGTCTGACAAACAACGCGTCATTCAGCGAGTTTCCGGACGACGATTTGGCGGACGCATTGAATACTAACCTAAGTTTGGTCGTGATACTAGTATCCTTTACAACGGGATGATGGGGCATGTAGTAAGTTTGGTTTAACGTGTCTGAAGCGGGCTGCATATGGTTCATTTCGATTAGCTCCTTCATAAAATCGTTGTAGCGAAAACGAAGTTCACTGTCACGAGCAAACCTCCTTTCGAGACGCAGCAGGCACTGAATGGCAAGGTTTCGCGAATCTCCCAACGGTACATCGGATTTCAACGGCAACTCAACGATGAACCGTCCGTCAGGAGCTCGTTGATGCGTTGCCTCAAAATGATCTTGGCAATAGCGTTCTTCGGGCGTAAGGTATGTCCTTTGAGGCGCCTCTTCTAACTCCCACAACCTAGTCAACGCGCGATCTAACTGAACATCACAGCATAGTGATTGTAAGTGTTGTACAGCAGACCCTGTCCCACTTAGTCTTCCGAATAGCGTCCATCCAAACACCGTCCGTTGAGTCATAGGGGTTTCGGGTGGTCCCTTTACAAATTCCGGACAGACAAACTGATCCATGACGTCCATGCCAACCAATATATCGATATGCCCAGGGTGCATAAATTGTGGATCGGCTAGAACCAAGCCTTGAATATGCGGCCACGGAGAGACAGCTACAGACTGCGTTGGCAAAGCACTTGTGATTTTTGGCAAGATAAGAGCATTGATGACAAATCGCTGATCGGTGAAATAAGAAGAAAGAGAAAGTGATACCTCACCTCTAACTTGACCTCCTTGCGCTGATCCAATGCCAGTGATATACACTTCGGAGGGTGTTCGCGGTAGACCCAAGCGTTGCACACACGCCTCGGTTACAAAAGAGGCATGGGAGCCAGAATCGAAAAGCAAACGAGCGGGTTGCCATCGGCCGGAACGATCACATACTTTTACCGAAGCAGTGGACAACAGAACCACCCTTTCTACTGGAATGTGTGGATTAGCGCTTGAATTAAGACATGCCGATACGCGTGAAGCTTCGGCGCTTGATGAGGGGTCACTTACAAAGGAAGCATCATCGTTTGATCGCGGAGCGGCGGCAGCAGCCGAGAACGGATTGGACGAGTTGTTGGAATAGTGACTGACTGCGGTAATGCTATTGGTGGATACGGCGCCATGTAGAAGCGTATGATGACGTTGTTTACAAACGCGGCAGGTAGAAGAACTATAGCACCGATCTCTTAAGTGTCCTGAACTTAAGCAATTTAGGCAGATACGCGCTAGCATAACGAATTTCGATTTTGCAGTAACGTCCAAGTCACCAAACTTGTCGCAGCTGTAAATCTTGTGAGAACCATTACAATAGGCACACGTATCATTAAGTTTCGGTACTGCATGAAACACATTTGTCGACTTGTTTGTTGGTACGGGTTTGCCTTTTATTGGGACCAATGTTGTCGACGACGAAAGCATGGATAACGAGCGACACCGTATCTCCAAAAATTCCGTCAACTGATCAAATGTCGGGGTCTCGTCACTAACGAGAGAAAGCTCCCACTGCTTACGTGTCTCGAATGACAATCTGCCAACCACCTGATGTACCAACCAGTCGTCCCAAAACTGCACTGGACGACCTAACGTTTTAAGTTCGCGAATATGTTGTTGAAACTCATCGATGACAGCTTTAATTGCGTCAGCACTGTCACTCGTAGCCTTTTTGACACCAGCCAATGCGCGAAGATGAGCTTCAACAATTACACGCATAACTTTATACCGCGATTTTAATTGTTCCCAAGCTTCCATATAGTTCGCGTCACATATTTTGAAGCCACTTATAATTTTTAGCGCATCGCCCTTCAAGCAGCTCCGAAGGTAATGGAGCTTTTGTACATCTGATAATGCAGAATTGTCTGCAACAAGATAGCTAAACGCGTCGTAAAATCCGATCCATTCCGTCGAATCCCCGGAGAAGCTCGGTAGCTCCATTTTCGGTAGACGTATAGGCGCGGATACCATTGTTTTTGCGGTGTTGTTTACAGGTTCGTTACGACTTTTTTGTTCGCGGTTAAAGTTGGATAACGCTGTAGTATACCATGCTTTAGCTTGAATACGCACATTCTCTTCAATTTCAACATTATCAACACCACACGAATTTTCTACTGCATCTTGAGCAACATTAAAGCGAGCCCACTGTTCAGTCAATAACTGCAGGTAGCTCGTAATCTCCTCATTTTCCATTGTCAATGCATCATCGACACTTTTTGTCATATATCGTTTTATCGCATTCAGAGCAGAATCTCGTGTTTTAACCGAGTTCGACATTATAGTTTTCACGTGTGTTTCGAAAATTAAAGGATTGTATTTCAAACTCCCAGATAGTTATAAAACGCGCCGAACTTATAAAATTTGCACAAAGGTAACTTTTTTCAACTAGTTTATAGTTATTTTGGAGCTCTGACTTCTCTTAACGGTGTATGTACGTATATATGTACTTGTACTGTATACGAACAAAATTATATTATTAATTTTTCCTCAATATCCGGGAACCGAATCCGGTACGAAGGACCAGAAAATGTTGCCAATATTTACCGTCAGAAATATATTTTGTTGTCCAATTGAAAATAAAAGTCCACAATTCATATACTTAATTCACAAACTTTAATGTTCAATTCAAATAGCATATACATATGTACATGTAGGTAGCAATGTGTGACTAATGTAATAATGATAAATGTTAACGCGGGGCGGGCGGGGTATCGGCGGTAGCGATGCGGTTAGAAGCGAGCGATTATGTAGACTAAAAAATAACTGCAATGTTTAATAACGATCTAGTCCAATGCACTAAAAAGTGCATAGGATAACAGAAAAAGAGACGACAAAAATATTTAACCTTTTTGTTGATCGCCTGCATTAACCCTTATACAAAATTAAAATAAGAACTTTAGAAAATGGTTATATGAACGCAACGTACTGTAAAGATATTAACTTTTCTTTTAAAATTTGAATTTAAAAAAAATTTTTTTTAAAAAGTGGGCGTGGTCGTTTTCCGATTTTGCTAATTTTTATAAGGCAAACATATAGTAATAAGAGTAACGTTCCTGCCAAATTTCATCATGATATCTTCAACGACTGCGAAATTACAGCTTGCAAAACTTCTAAATTACCTTCTTTTAAAAGTGGGCGGTGCCACGCCCATTGTCCAAACTTTTACTAGTTTTCTATTCTGCGTCATAAGTTCAACTCATGTACCAAGTTTCATCGCTTAGTCCGTATTTGGTAATGAATTATCGCACTTTTTCGATTTTTCGAAATTTTCGATATCGAAAAAGTGGGCGTGGTTATTGTCCGATATCGTTCATTTTAAATAGCGATCTGAGATGAGTGCCCAGGAACCTACATACCAAATTTTATCAAGATACCTCAAAATTTACTCAAGTTATCGTGTTAACGGACAGACGGACGGACGGACATGGCTCAATCGAATTTTTTTTCGATACTGATGATTTTGATATATGGAAGTATATATCTATCTCGATTCCGTTATACCTGTACAACCAACCGTTATCCAATCAAAGTTAATATACTCTGTGAGCTCTGCTCAACTGAGTATAATTATCCGGATGATTTTTGCTTTATTTGCGGACATTATATTTGCGGAAACTCAGCTCGGAAAATAACTAATTCTGTCAAAGATGCATACTTTCATTATTTCGGTTTCCGTGTAAAAAATCTCGATAAATCTTGGACACGTCATTTTATTTGCGCCTCCTGTAGATTAACTTTAATGAGATGGGTATCGGGTAAAGGTCATAACATGAAGTTTGGTCTTCCAATGATGTGGACTGAACCCTTTAACCACGACCAGTGCTATTTTTGCGTGATAGACCTTAAAGGTAAAACGAGAAAAAAGAGGAAATTAATAAGTTATCCAAATGTGGCATCAGCTAAAAAACCCAAACTACATGACCATACCTTACTCATACCTAGGCCGCCTATAAGTTTTGAAGCCTCAAGCGAAAGTGACTCCGAAGCAGATAATTCAGACAGTGAACAAGAAGGAGAGGTCCCACATAGAGTCTCACAAGCCGAACTTAATGACTTGGCCACAGATTTGAAATTATCGAAATTTGATAGCGAAGTTTGAGGGACATGCTGCATTTCATAGCACTGTAGTTTTTCAATAAGGCTTTGACCATCGCTCTATAGTTGGGACCTTTGTTGTTGCCAAGAAATCCACTAACGACTTGCTTAAAGCTGTCCCAAGCCGCTGCTTCTACTGATGATAAATGATTCGCAAAATTTTCGTTTTTCAGCAACTTTCTAATTTGCGGACCAACAAATATACCTTCTTTTAATTTGGCTTGAGTTATTTTTAGTTACTGGAAGGATGCCGCGTCCTTATTTAAAGCCTTTACAAAATTTTACATTAATCCTAATTTGATGTGAAGTGCTGGCAAAATAACTCGTTCGGGATTTACTAAAGGCGCGTTTGCGATATTGAAGGCACCTGGTTCGTACTCAGCTCTTGGTGGCCAGCTTTCCTGAATATAATGGGTTTCTCTAGCACGGCTGTCCCAAAGACAGAGAAAACAGCAATATTTAGTGAAACCTCCTTGAAGTCCGAGAATTATAGCTACAACCTGGGATGTATTTCATATACTATTTATTTTAAATTGTACCACTCAAACTGCTTACCTTTAAGTCCGCACACATTTTCCAATTAAATTGTTTATATTGAATGAGCTCAAGTAAATGGGATATGCTTAAATAAGTTTCTTTAGTATTCTCAGAATGTGCCACTGGTATTGAAGGTAACGAATTTCCTTTATGGAGTAATGCTGCTTTTAAACTATGCTTTGAACTGTCTATAAACAAGCGCCAATCATCCACTTTATTTTATAATTTTAGTGCTTCAAATAAACCTTGAACATCATTGCAGTAGCAAATATTTTCACTTTTAGTAAAAAAAAAATAGAAAGTCTTGTGTCTATTTCGAAATTTGGAAGTACTTGTCGAAGGGCCCAGGCTGCCCCATTGCTGCAAACGAGATCCTAGAACTTCGCTATCAAATTTAGATAATTTCAAATCTGTGGCCAAGTCATTAAGTTCGGCTTGTGAGACTCGATGTGGGACCTCTCCTTCTTGTTCACTGTCTGAATTATCTGCTTCGGAGTCACTTTCGCTTGAGGCTTCAAAACTTATAGGCGGCCTAGGTATGAGTAAGGTTTGGTCATGTAGTTTGGGTTTTTTAGCTGATGCCACATTTGGATAACTTATTAATTTCCTCTTTTTTCTCGTTTTACCTTTAAGGTCTATCACGCAAAAATAGCACTGATCGTGGTTAAAGGGTTCAGTCCACATCATTGGAAGACCAAACTTCATGTTATGACCTTTACCCGATACCCATCTCATTAAAGTTAATCTACAGGAGGCTCAAATAAAATGACGTGTCCAAGATTTATCGAGATTTTTTACACGGAAACCGAAATAATGAAAGTATGCATCTTTGACAGAATTAGTTATTTTCCGAGCTGAGTTTCCGCAAATATAATGTCCGCAAATAAAGCAAAAAACATCCGGATAATTATACTCAGTTGAGCAGAGCTCACAGAGTATATTAACTTTGATTGGATAACGGTTGGTTGTACAGGTATAACGGAATCGAGATAGATATAGACTTCCATATATCAAAATCATCAGTATCGAAAAAAAATTCGATTGAGCCATGTCCGTCCGTCCGTCCGTCTGTCCGTTAACACGATAACTTGAGTGAATTTTGAGGTATCTTGATGAAATTTGGTATGTAGGTTCCTGGGCACTCATCTCAGATCGCGTTTTAAAATGAACGATATCGGACAATAACCACGCCCACTTTTTCGATATCGAAAATTTCGAAAAATCGAAAAAGTGCGATAATTCATTACCAAATACGGACTAAGCGATGAAACTTGGAGCATGGGCGTGGCACCGCCCACTTTTAAAAGAAGGTAATTTAGAAGTTTTGCAAGCTGTAATTTGGCAGTCGTTGAAGATATCATGATGAAATTTGGCAGGAACGTTACCCTTATTACTATATGTTTGCTTAATAAAAATTAGCAAAATCGGAAAACGACCACGCCCACTTTTTAAAAAAAAAAATTTGAATTCAAATTTTAAAAGAAAAGTTAATATCTTTACAGTATATAAGTAAATTATGTCAACATTCAACCCCAGTAATGATATGTTGCAAAAAAATACAAAAATAGAAGAAAATTTTAAAATGGGCGTGGCTCCGCCCTTTTTCATTTAATTTGTCTAGAATACTTTTAATGCCATAAGTCGAACAAAAATTTACCAATCCTTGTGAAATTTGGTAGAGGCTTAAGTTCTAGGACGATAACTGTTTTCTGTGAAAAAGGGCGAAATCGGTTGAAGCCACGCCCAGTTTTTATACACAGTCGACCGTATGTCCTTCCGCTCGGCCGTTAACACGATAACTTGAGCAAAAATCGATATATCTTTACTAAACTCAGTTCACGTACTTATCTGAACTCACTTTGTATTGGTGTAAAAAATGGCCGAAATCCGACTATGACCACGCCCACTTTTTCGATATCGAAAATTACTAAAAATGAAAAAAATGCCATAATTATATACCAAATACGAAAAAAGGGATGAAACATGGTAATTGTATTGGTCTATTGACGCAAAATATAACTTTAGAAAAAAAAATTGGTAAAATGGGTGTGACACCTACCATATTAAGTAGAAGAAAATGAAAAAGTTTTGCAGGCCGAAATCAAAAGCCGTTGAAATCTTGGAAGGAATACTGTTCGTGGTATTACATATATAAATAAATTAGCGGTACCCGACAGATGGTGTTCTGGATCACCCTGGTCCACATTTTGGTCGATATCTCGAAAACGCCCTCACATATACAACTAAGGGCCACTCCATTTTAAAACCCTCACTAATACCTTTAATTTGATACCCATATCTTACAAACACATTCTAGAGTCACCCCTGGGCCACCTTTATGGCGATATCTCGAAAAGGCGTCCACCTATAGAACTAAGGCCCACGCTCTTTTAAAATACTCATTAACACCTTTCATTTGATACCCATATTGTACAAACGCATTCTAGAGTCACCCCTGGGCCACCTTTATGGCGATATCTCGAAAAGGCGTCCACCTATAGAACTAAGGCCCATGCTCTTTTAAAATACTCATTAATACCTTTAATTTGATACCCATATCGTACAAACACATTCTAGAGTCACCCCTGGGCCACCTTTATGGCGATATCTCGAAAAGGCGTCCACATATAGAACTAAGGCCCACTCCTTTTTAAAATACTCATTAACACCTTTCATTTGATACCCATATCGTACAAAAAAATTCTAGAATCACCCCTGGCCCACCTTTATGGCGATATCTCGAAAACGCATCCACCTATAGAACTAAGGCCCACTCCGTTTTAAAATACTCATTAACACCTTTCATTTGATACCCATATCGTACAAACAAATTCTAGAGTCACCCCTGGTCCACCTTTATGGCGATATCTTGAAAAGGCGTCCACCTATAGAACTAAGGCCCACGCCCTTTTAAAATACTCATTAACACCTTTCATTTGGTACCCATATTGTACAAACAAATACTAGAGTCACCCCTGGTCCACCTTTATGGCGATATCTTGAAAAGGCGTCCACCTATAGAACTAAGGCCAACGCCCTTTTAAAGTACTCATTAACACCTTTCATTTGATACCCATATCGTACAAACAAATTCTAGAGTCATCCCTGGTCCACCTTTATGGCGATATCTCGAAAAGGCGTCCACCTATAGAACTAAGGCCCACGCTCTTTTAAAATACTCATTAAGACCTTTCATTTGATACCCATATTGTACAAACGCATTCTAGAGTCACCCCTGGTCCACGTTTATGGCGATATCCAGAAAAGGCGTCCACCCATAGAACTAAGGCCCACTCCCTTTTAAAACACTTATTAACACCTTTCGTTTGATACCCATATTGTACAAAAGCATTCTAGAGTCAACCCTGGTCCACTTTTATAACGATATTCCGAAAAGGCGTCCACCTATAGAACTAAGGCACACTCCATTTTAAAATACTCATTAACACCTTTCATTTGATACCCATATAGTACAAACAAATTCTAGAGTCACCCCTGGTCCACCTTTATGGCGATATCTCGAAAAGGCGTCCACATATAGAACTAAGGCCCACGCCCTCTTAAAATACTCATTAACACCTTTCATTTGATACTCATATCGTACAAACAAATTCTAGATTCACCCCTGGTCCATCTTTATGGCGATATCTCGAAAAGGCGTCCATCTATAGAACTTAGGCCCACGCCCTTTTAAAATACTCATTAATACTGTCACGGATATTACCATCACTAAGCTATACCATCACTAAGGCCATGCTAAGCAGTATTTACGTCAATAATCAAATCAATTATACACATATATAAGGCAGCCCAGAGAGATGGTCACACACAGATGCATTTACTTATACGCCTATGTGTGTGCGAGAGACAGTAAACTACAAACTCACATACATCTGAGAGACGCTGAAAAGTAGAAAATTGTAAACAAGTAGAAACTATATGAGAACTATAAACACTCGAAATAACTAGTAAGTTCTGGAAATCGAAGAGCCTAGAAGTATGCAGCGTAAACTATAAAAGCGGGGCAGGCGAGTAAGAAGTAATTCAGTTTGATTTGAGATTTCGATTAAGCGCTATCTAGCGAGCTATAGCAGAATTATTTTGAATAGTAGAGTTTCATTTAGCTATCAATCAGTGTGGTTATTAAGCAAGCTATTCGTTGCACAGTTTGAGTGTTATTGTGAAGTACTTTAATAAAGGCCATTTTGCATTATTACAAATTGGAGTTATTTATTCAACAGTTTAGTGATTCGAACTTAGCAGAGGATTGCAAATAAGAGGATTTGCAGAAAATTCGTTACAATTGGTGTCAGAAGAGGAATTGTTGAATAAATTCCAGAAGACAACAAGGATATGGCAAAGTTCAGTGAATTAAAGATCCAGCAACTGAAGAAGGAGTTGGAGAGCCGTGGATTGAATACAAGCGGCGTTAAACTCGAACTTCAGGCACGGCTACGAGAGGCAATGTAAGCAGAAGGAATTGATGTGGAAGAGTATGTCTTTCACCTTGATGGCGAGGAGACAACAAAAATTGAAGAGAAAAACGAAACATCGCAGACGGTTACCAGCACAGACTTGAACATGATTTTGGCTGCAATATCTGCTCAAACATCGACAGTGGCTTCTCAACTGGAATCGCAAAAGACAGATATAACATCTCAACTGGCATCTCAACTAGAAGAACAGAAAACGTATATGTCATCACAGATGGAATCCCAAGAGACACGAATAACATCGAAGATTGAAGCACAAGAAACACGTATTTCAGAAATGTCGACACAAATTTCTTCACAACTGGAATCGCAGGAAACCCGTATAACATCAAAGATGGAAGAACAAGAGGAGTGCTTATCATTGCAGGTGGCATAAATGTCTTCACAGTTAGAAGCACAGGAAGCAAGGGTAACATCAAAGCTGGAAGCGCAGGATGCAAAAATCGCTCAATTTCAGGCAGAAGTCGATGATTTGAAGGGTCGTATGGAGCAGTTACAATTAAATCGTCCAGCAGTTTCAGCGAGTAATCCAAAGGTAAAAACACCATCCTTTGACGGTTCTGTTCCTTTCCAGGTCTTTAAGCTACAGTTTGAAAAGACCGCAGCAGTGAACAACTGGAATGCGGAAGATAAAGTTGCTGCACTGTTCGTGGCATTGAAAGGGCCTGCAGCGGAAATCTTACAGACGATTCCAGAGTACGAACGGAACAGTTATGAAACATTGATGGCTGCTGTAGAACGACGTTATGGAAGCGAGCATAGGAAACAGATATTTCAAATAGAATTGCAAAACCGCTACCAAAAAGTTAACGAGACTTTGCAGGAGTTTGCTTCGGAGATTGAAAGATTGGCTCATCTTGCAAATGGGGATGCACCCGTGGAATACACGGAAAGAGTGAAGATTCAGAGCTTCATAAATGGCATACGGGACGTGGAAACGAAGCGAGCCACATACGCGAACCCAAAGCAAACATTTTCTGAAACGGTATCCCATGCCTTGACTCAGGAAACGGCGTCATTATTGAGTAAACCAGCATACAAAGCTCATCGTGTGGAAGTAGAAAGGCCGGAGTGGGTAGATACAATTTTGGAAGCTCTGAAAGGATCTCAACGGAAGAATGCCGGAGTTATTAAATGTTTCAAGTGCGGTAACCCAGGTCACATTGCACGTCATTGCGATCTTGGTCCTAATAGTTCCAACAATGTGGGTGGCCGTAAACGCAAAGCTGGCGGAAATGAGCAAGAGCGTGTCGGATGTAAAGAACGAAAACTTGCCCCGGCTATTGAATGTCCTGTGATATCTGTGTCGCAGATTGGAAGGAAATCAAGCAGTCTTACCATCAGAGGGAATTTGGATGGTAAAGAGCGTGTACTGACTGTAGATACGGGGGCATCTCATTCCTTGATCCGATCTGATTTGGTCTACAGGAGAGTAAAGTCATTACCTGGAGCAAGGTTGCGTACGGTCACAGGCGAATATAATCAAGTCCAAGGCGAAGTGGTATGTGAGGTATTAATTGGAAAAGTCATGGTTCTACACAAATTCGTTGTGGCGGAGATCGTTGATGAAGTCATATTGGGAGTGGACTTCTTGGTTGACCATGACGTCAGGATCGATATGCGGAGAAAAATTATGCGCTATAAGAACCAGGACATACCACTTAACTTTAGTTTGGAAAAAGGGTTCAGCAGTAATCGGGTACTGGTGGAAAAGACTCGAAAGTCAAAGGCAAAGGTTGATAGATCGAATGGGCGAAATAAATCAAAATCAAAAGTACCTGCGAGAGAAACACTGGCATTGACAAAACCTAAAAGACGCAGGAAAACGAAGCAACGAATTTCCGAGAAAGAATGCGAGGGTAGTTTCAAGCCGGAGCGCACTACTGTTGTAAAATGTGGGAACGATACCGATTATGCAAAGAAAATTCGTCCAGCGCAAGCTCTACGAAGTGGTTCATTGACCAAACAACAGAGTGTGAAGGAACGGCCCAGGGTAATGAGTAGTAAGATGAAACACTGGCATGACAAGAACTTTAATTCGGAAGGTTTCTTGGCGGGAGATTTGGTACTGTTAAACAACCCTCACCGGCGGAAAGGTGTTCCAGCTAAATTTCTGTGCAGTTGGGAAGGCCCGTACAAAGCGGCAGTTAGATCGGGAGATTTGTCTGATCGGGACGATCAGACTTAGGTGGAGGGCAGTGTCACGGATATTACCATCACTAAGCTATACCATCACTAAGGCCATGCTAAGCAGTATTTACGTCAATAATCAAATCAAGTATACACATATATAAGGCAGCCCAGAGAGATGGTTACACACAGATGCATTTACTTATACGCCTATGTGTGTGCGAGAGACTGTAAACTACAAACTCACATACATCTGAGAGACGCTGAAAAGTAGAAAATTGTAAACAAGTAGAAACTATATGAGAACTATAAACACTCGAAATAACTAGTAAGTTCTGGAAATCGAAGAGCCTAGAAGTATGCAGCGTAAACTATAAAAGCGGGGCAGGCGAGTAAGAAGTAATTCAGTTTGATTAGAGACTTCGATTAAGCGCTATCTTGTGAGCTATAGCAGAATTATTTTGAATAGTAGAGTTTCATTGAGCTATCAATCAGTGTGGTTATTAAGCAAGCTATTCGTTGCACAATTTGAGTGTTATTGTGAAGTACTTTAATAAAGGCCATTTTGCATTATTACAAATTGGAGTTATTTATTCAACAGTTTAGTGATTCGAACTTAGCAGAGGATTGCAAATAAGAGGATTTGCAGAAAATTCGTTACAATACCTTTCATTTGATACCCATATCGTACAAAATAAATTCTAGAGTCACCCCTGGTCCACCTTTATAGCGATATCTCGAAAACGCGTCCACCTATAGAACTTAGGCCCACTCCCTTTTAAAATTATCATTAACACATTTCATTTGATACCCATATCGTACAAACAAATTCTAGAGTCAGGCCTGGTCCACCTTTATGGCGATATCCCTAAATGGCGTACATCTATAGAACTATGGCCCACTTCCATTTGATACACATGTCATACAAACACATTCCAGGGTTACCCTAGGTTCTTTTTACAACATGGTGATTTTCCCTTACTTTGTCTCCACAGCTCTCAACTGAGTATGTAATGTTCGGTTACACCCGAACTTAGCCTTCCTTACTTGTTTTTACATTAAAATCTCTTTTGCAGCAAGCCATTTCGTAAACACATCTACCGATATAGTAGGTATAAATTTGCTCTACAATTTGCAAAACAAAATTTACAACAAACAGTAGTGACAATCAAATACTTGATGTCTTTTTAAATTTATTAGACCCTAAGGTAGAGTGACCAAATGAAATGTCTCGCCAATTTTATCAAAGTAATACTAAAATTTTAGGATAGACGCTTGCAAGTTAACGAGGCTATAGTCTCAAAGGCACGTCCGATTGTTGTACTGGTATTCTTAAAATTTTCGTAGTTAAATTACCGATTTTAAAGTGTTTAAATCTGAAATTTTGTAAAAAATTTCTTTTTTTCTCAAAATTTTTCGACGTTTTTTAGGATAGTGGCCAAACTACTGAAGATACTGAAAGGAGGTGAACACAAGAAATGTTTATGGGAATTAGTATAATGTATAATTTAACAGTTTAAAACGAAAAAATGAAATCTACAAATTTTTTCATAAAGTAGTGTTCTGCCAAAATGGGAATTTTCATATTTTCGCCGATATCTCGGGAACTAGATCTGCCACAGGAAAATGGAAGTCATATTCGGAATCAGGAGGAAATTTTACTTTAGGAAAGGCCTATTTTATTTTTGCAGATTTTTTTGTCGAGAAGTGTAATTAGCTGATTTTTAAATGATATATATTTAATTTATTTTTATTATTTATTTACATATTGCAGCTGAATCATTTCTTCAACGTTTCCAGGGCATCAACTCTTGGTGTCTGTCAAGAGATATTTGTAAAATAAATTGAAAATTTTCAATTCAATTGAATAGTTTCAGTCTCCAAACCAGTGTTGGACCCACCCAGATTAATATGTTATAAGCGCGGCCGAAGGCCGCCAATGCAGAAAGGTGTTATGCGCAAAAATACTATCGATCCCACCCCGATTTCAAAGCACTCTGGGGCCATTTTTCGGTTTTTTGGGAATATCTTTTGAACGAGCTAAAATTTTTCTTTTCCGCCTTCGGATTATTGTTATTGGATTTGGTGCTGCATGTGATCTTGCACTCAAAGAAATGGAATATGATAAGAAATTTATAGATTTTCTTTCGAAACGTTTATATGATCGCATCTATTCAAGATTATCACATGGGTATATGTAATGGTGATCCAGAGCATATCATTACTGATGGCCTTAAAAGATGTGGCGTTGTCTAGTGCCTCAGCATATACTTCAGCATCATAGGAACCTTTGTACGTACTACATGCAATTGGAACTTATGAGTACTTGGCACATAGTTCAATAAGGTATACGAGCTTACCGTACTGAATTGTGTAGTTAATTTGAAAGTAATTTATTGTTAAATTTTTATAAGTTTGGTGTAGGTCGTTTTACCACCATTGAAGAGGTTGATTATATTGTCGATAAATGCATCAAACCTGTCGAACGTTTACGTGAAATGTCTCCATTTTGGGAGATGGTGCAAGTACCAATTGATTTGAAAAATATCCAATGGTCGCAACATTAATTTTGTTTATGATATATAAAGAAGGACCGTTTTGTATGCATCTTTTAATGTATGTATTTATATTCCAAAGCAGTTTAATGTAAAGTGAGATACAACTTTTTAGGAAGTATATAGTTCTTACTTTATCTTTACTTATTTTGTAGTATTGCAATGATATTGGGAAATGCTATCGCTGTTGCTAATTGTTTTTGTAGTGGGCTTTATTTTCAGTACATGTATGTATGAGTTCTAACGTCACTGTCTTCAAGAGATGTTGAAAATTTAGGATGAGATTGTACATAAAATGCCGAGTTAATAGTATGTTCACGAATAAGTACTGATTTATTTTAAAATTTCATGTATTTTATAAAGTGAAAATCAATTAATTTAGTAACCTAATAAATATCGAAGATATATATATACATAATAACGTTTAACGTTGGAAACTCGTGTCCGCATTTGCGGTGCAGATTTCTGTGAAGGATATGTACTCCATGTCTTGAGATGCAATCTTTTTTAATTAAAAAAAGTACGGGTGTGTTGAAAATTTGAAATTGAGTCCCTATACCACAGAACAAAACTTCATTTTCGGGTTCAGCGCCGTTGCACGGTTTGTTTTGATCCAATTTTGCTTTCATGCAGATTTTGCTTTCAGTTTAATTTTTGGATACTAGTTCGGTTGTAGTACTGACTTCAATTATGGTTCCGGGTTTTCCTTCTGGCTCTAGCCAGGAGGCTTTTGTAACAATTTCGGTTTTAGACTGGATCTGGTATCGCTACCTGCTATGGCAAAAGTTCGGTTTGGAATATTTCCGTTTTCAGCTCCAGTATCGGTTATACTCCAGTTTTTTTTTTCTTGTCATCATATGGATGATATAAATAATCCAACATTAAATCTATAATATGTAAAACATAATTGTCTAGCAAATTTTTCTCTTTGTAAACCGTTTGTGGCCATGATAAGGGCCGTTTTTCGTAGGTATAATTGTTTAGCAAATTTTTTCTCTTTGTTGACTAGTGTTGGCCCTGATAAGGGCCGTTTTGCGTATACTTGTATAGGATATTTTCGCTCTTTGTAAACTAGTGGTGGCCCTGAAACTAGGGGAACTTACTGCGTCTGGGTTTCATAGTTTATTCGTGGTACATCATGCATATCCGTTTGTGTGCTGCAGATGTTCCGTGCCAAGTATTGGCCTTTCGCTCCAACGGTGTCACTTAAACAAAAAAAAAGCAAACATATAGAAGGGACTTTATCAAATAGCATATATTATCTTACTTTTCCTTCATGTTAAAGATGAAAGGTTCACCTTGTAGCAGCGAAAGTATTGTCCGAAATTTTGGTAGATAACTGTAGGAATGACGGTTGGGGACAATGAGACAACTTTCGTTTTTTACAAACTCTTGATTAGGATTATATATCATTTTTTATCTTACAACATTCGGGAAACTGAATATTTACATCAAAGACGGTAAATATAGCGATGGAGTGGAGTTGGGCATCAAATTTACTCTCTGCGCTTCCACAAAAAGGTCGCAGGCCTGAAAATGAAGCGAGCAAATTAAACCATTTTGGGTAAGCTGAACGCCACAAACTTATTCCGAAGTTTTCCTCTTCCTTGATCTTGCGGAGTAATTCTTTACTTTAGCTCACAACTGCAAAAACTCTTCCAAAAATATTGGGAGAGGTGTCAAAAGATGCGTTTTGGACTCAGGACGACGAATCCAAAGGCGAAAATTAAAAATTTTATTTCTGTCAAAAAATATTCCCAAAAAAATTAAAAATGGCCCCGGAGCGCTCCGAAACCGGGGTTGAATCCACAGTATTTTTGCGCTGAATACCTTTCTGCATTGGCGGTCTTCGGCCGCGCTTATAAAAAATTACCCTGGGAGATCAAATCTATATCCGCACAAAACACTTTTACCCACAATTTTTTTTGTGGGTACACAAAACCCTCAAAATTACACCAACCACATGAAAATTTTCAATTTTGTTTGTTTAATATATATGGAAAGAAACAAAATTTTCAATTTTCGTTTTCGGATTCGTGGTTCTGGGTCCAAAGCTCGTCTTTTGACACCTCTCCCGATATTTTTGGACGAGTTTTAGTAGTTGTGAGCTAAAGTAAAGTATTATATCTTACGGGACTGTGAAAAGCTTCACACCGCTTTCTCCCTTCTAACGTTGCACAAACAACACTTTCCAATTTTTTAATACACACAAAACATAAGTAAATTCTTTTTACAAAAATTTGCAAAACATTTAAAAAACTGCGTAGTAATAAATTTTCACGTCAAAAGTAAATAAGCAAAAAATGTAAACATAAACAAAGTTTGACATTTTATAACCAGCTTCGAATGAAAAAAAATGTAAAATGCAACTGTGATGCTTTTACCTGGTTATTGTACCATGGTCTCTCAGTCATAAAAACTGCTTATGGACGGGACTTTTACTATCGATACTATGATCGTTAGCAGTGATGGCCGATACAGCTATTTTGAAGTATCAGTGCAAATAGGGATGGCTATTTTTGAATCGCGGCTATTTTTTATAGCTACAACGATCGCTTTAATTTATTTTTAATAAGCGAGTCTGCAATTTGTATAGTTGGATATAAAAAAAGGAATGTTTAAGTTTGTTTACCGGAGTAGATTGAATGTTATACATTAATTAAGGTTATTATACAGAATATATGAACCAAAATTGAAAAATAGAAAATAATTTTCAATTAAAAAGAGTTTATATTACAGTAGTAGAAGGTCAAACAATCATTTTTAGTTAATCACCTCAAAATAAAATTAAGTTATTTACAGAATAATTTAATTCAAATTAAAAAGCGTGTGGTGCATTTGACTACATTTCATATCTTTCCTCTCAGATAGTTGCCAATAGAATGATTGTAATATTCAATATCAAGCACCCCACGCTTTTTACTCTGAATTAAATTATTCTGTTAATAACTTAAATTTTATTATAATTTTATTTTGAGGTGATTAACTATAAATGATTGTTTGACCTTCTACTACTGTTATATAAACTCTTTTTAATTGAAAATTGTTTTCTATTTTTTAGTTCGGTTAGCTATAAAAGCGTGCGTTTTTAGTTTTTTTAAACTATTATTTATTTTTAATATTTTAGTTCAAGTAATTTTAAAAGTTTTAGTCGAGAGTGGATGAATCCAACCCCACGGCACCGAAAGGGCCAAGACGCAGGGAGGCTGGACGCGGTCTTTCGCCGAAATTGCCAAGGGTCGGCAGATCATTGGCATTATAGGCGAGAGCAGCGAAGATGGCAGGATCCCGAAACAACAGTGGAAGTGGATCGAGACCGCGCTCGCTACGGTGGCCGTTAAGGTTAAGAAAGACAACCCTGGTCCACCGCCATCTTACACCGATGCAGGGTGGTTCCGGGGCAATGTCAAGCTAATTGCCTGTGACGACGCCAGGTCGGTAAACCTCTATAGGGCCGCCGTCACGCTGATAGGGGTGGTATATCCGGGCGCGCGCCTCAAGGTTGTGGAGGCGCGTGATATCCCCTCACGACCAAGGGCTAGAGCCTGGGTTCCAGTGACGCCAACGGACCCAGCTGACATCCTGGAGCTGCTCCAGGAGTACAACCCGCCACAGGTTTGGAAGTCAACCCGGATAAAACCGAGCTTGTCCTCTTCACGAGTAGGTACAAAGAACCAAATCTTACACCGCCAAGAATTGAGGGTACGTTCTCAGCGTTTAACGATCATGTCAAGTATTTGGGGGTCATTCTGGATAGAAAGCTATTATGGAGTGACCATATAGTGGAGCAATCCAAGAAGGCAGCAGCAGAGCTGTTCACCTGCAAGAGGACAATTGGCACCTCCTGGGGATTCTCCCCTAAGGTGACCTACTAGATTTACACAGCCATTGTGCGCCCGATTCTTCTTTATGGTGCCTTGGTCTGGTGGCCTGCACTAGCTAAAAGTACCTATCTTAAAATGCTTCAAAAGTTGCGATGGAGTTCGGAGCTCTGCATTACCGGGGCTCTCGGCTCCACTCCAGATTCCGTTACATACATACATGGATACATAGATACATAGATAGATACAGGCCAAGCTAATAAAAGCGTGTTAAAAAGGGCTCCAGTATGCTCTTTCGTAGATGTGCCATGCATCCACTTCTATCATTAATAAAGGAATGCGTTTTTCGCATTATGTGCAAGGTTTCAAATCTATGGTCATTTGGGGTGGTCATAAGTTCAATTGACCTTATGTCTGTTAACCTTATGTCACCCCACCATCACATTATTGCATTGTCATCGAGCCTTGATACGTGTGCAAAGTTTCAATCAAACTTATGGCCATTCAAAGTGGTAATAATGCCAATTGACCTTACGGCCGTTGACCTTATGTCACCACACCATCACATTAATTCATTGTCATCGAGCCTTGATACGTGTGCAAAGTTTCAATGAAACTTATGGCCATTCAAAGTGGTAATAAGGCCAATTGACTTTATGGCCGTTGACCTTATGTCACCGCACCATCACACTAATGCATTGTCATCGAGCCTTGATACGTGTGAAAAGTTTCAATCAAACTTGTGGCCATTCAAAGTGGTAATAACACCAATTTACCTTATGGCCGTTGACCTTATGTCACCACACCATCACATTAATGCATTGTCATCGAGCTTTGATACGTGTGCAAAGTTTCAATCAAAATTATGGCCATTCAAAGTGGTAATAAGGCCAATTGACCTTATGGCCGTTGACCTTATGTCACCGCACCATCACATTAATGTATTGTCATCGAGCCTTGATACGTGTGCAAAGTTTCAATCAAACTTATGGCCATTCAAAGTGGTAATAAGGCCAATTGACCTTATGTCACCACACCACCACATTAATGCATTGGCATCGGTCCTTGATTCGTATGCAAAGTTTCAAACTAATCAAACTTCTAGAAACCGATGAAAATTAAGCTCAAATATGCCGTCACATACATAGATACAGGCCAAGGTAATAAAAGCGTGTTAAAAAGAAAAAAAAATATGTACCTTTTATTGTAAACTAATGTAATGTGAAATTCAAATTTTCTGAAATATTATGACACAATATCATTAACTGGCTGACGACATTATGTTCAGTCTCGTATTACACTCAATGAGATGAAACTAGCGGAAATATATGTCTATGCATCTTTGTTTTATAAATTTTGCTAATTGAAAATTCTTTGATTTTTAAATGTAAGATGAATCAATCCAAATAAATCTGCATGTGTAACACCACAAAAACAAGATTTATTTACTGTTATTTTTATACTATACCGATGTTTTCACATATAATCCGTATGAATTTATTCTGAAAGTTGTATTTGGCTGCATAATGTTTTTATAGTAAAGTGAATTAATTTTAAATGAAATATGCAGAGCAAAAATATAGCAAATTCTTCAAACTATTATAAAAATATTGTTTAACAGAAAATTAGCCACCCACTTCAGTGCCCTAGAAATTAGCCTGAGAATTCAACCATATAATATCACAAAACTTGAATTGCATTCTCCCAAAAAACTTAAATTTTGTTGATTTATATCTGTTTACAATAAGACGAGTGATATATATTTCTATAATTCTTTTATTTTTCCATCGAAAACACAAATTTTATAAAACTGATAACGGCTACTGCCTATAAGTATTAACTTAGGAATTACACAGGCCACCAATCTTAGACCAAGTCTAAAGCCTTTTATACACTTCATGAAATATTTATATGAACGGGGACTTGTACAATTATCACCGGTCTTTGCATGCGTTTCATTTATGGGCTCATAAAATTGCCACATTTCACTTCTTTTTTTACTATAATTTGCTCTAATTTTTCACTCGGTATTAAAGCGGATTTTTAATAATTTAATACAATCCAGCCAACCAGATCAAAACGTCGTTTATAATAAATAATTGTTTAAAAAAACTAAAAAAACACGCTTTTATAGCTAACCGAACTAAAAACTAGAAAATAATTTTCAATTAAAAAGAGTTTATATAACAGTAGTAGAAGGTGAAACAACCATTTATAGTTAATCACCTCAAAATAAAATTATAATAATATTTAAGTTATTAACATAATACTTTAATTCAGATTAAAAAGCGTGTGGTGCATTTGACTACATTTCATATCTTTCCTCTCAGATAGTTGCCAATAGAATGATAGTAACAATCAATATCAAGCACCCCACGCTTTTTACTGTGAATTAAATTATTCTGTTAATAACTTAAATTTTATTATAATTTTATTTTGAGGTGATTAACTATAAATGATTGTTTGACCTTCTCCTACTGTTATATAAACTCTTTTTAATTGAAAATTATTTTCTAGTTTTCAGTTCGGTTAGCTATAAAAGCGTGTTTTTTAGTTTTTTTAAATTATTATTTATTTTTAATTTTTTAGTTCAAGTAATTTTAAAAGTTTCAGTCGAGAGTGATGAAAGCTCGAAACGCCAGCGGTCCATGGATGAATCCAACCCCACGGCACCGAAAAGGGCCAAGACGCAGGGAGGCTGGCCGCGGTCTTTCGCCGAAATTGCCAAGGGTCGGCAGATCATTGGCATTATAGACGAGAGCAGCGAAGATGGCAATGTCCCTTGTCATATTTTTCCAATAGTATTTTGTTCTTAATTTGGAATATAATCGTTTTGTACCGCAATGACCGCCTAACAAAGGAACCTCATGATAAACTGTCATTATTTTTTGTTTTTGCTCTGTTTCTGTTACAGTTTCTATAGGGTCTGTCAATATTATTTGTAATGATTTTAAAATTTTATTACCGCTGATTTTAAAATTTGCAATTGAAAATTCTTTGAAAAATATATCATTTTTCGGCCATTCTAACAGCTTAATATTGTGACTGCCTGCTGCTTTTTCAAGCCTCGAAAATAAGTCATCTAAATTTGTTTTTCCGTTAGCATTCATAAAATTAAGTAAATTTAGTTATTTATGTTTTAAATGCGCATAAATTTGTATATTGTAGATCTTATTATTATTATTAAATTCTATAGTCGACTTTATTCGCGGTATCTTTTTTGAAAAATCGTATGAAAAATTGTCATAAACATGTATTTTAGGCGTTTCGCAAAATGTATTAGTTAAATTATCGTCTTTATTTAGAAATTCCTTTTGTTTGGTCTGTGATCGCGTTTGGACTGCTAAAACATGCTTTGTAGATCCTTTTATTTCGTCTATACTAATGCGTGAAAGAGCATCAGCCACAACGTTAGATTTTCCTTTTATATATTATCTATTGTAAATTTATATTCTGACAGTACTAATCGAATTCTAGAAAGTTTAGACGAAGGGTCTTTCATGTTAAAAAGATAAACTAGTGGTCTATGGTCGGATTTTACTATGAAATTTGTACCGTAATCACAGGGCCATAGAAAAAATTCGGGGCCGGGACTAAACAATTTCCGGGCCCCCTATAAAAAATCCACTAATACATTTGATTAACTTGAATTAATGACGTCTCATTCATGCATCATTATTGATAGATTACATCAAAAAAAACATTTTTGCCACATCAACTAAATGATTTTTGGACTAAGAGCTGACAATAAAACTAACACAGAATATTTACTATTTATATTATATTGTAACGTAGAAATAAATTTCTCTTTTAACAGCCACATATTTTTCAAATAACATTTTCTAGTTATTTGGTAACATTTTAATACATTTCTGATAAATTTAATGATGATTATAAATTTTAATTACTAAATATAGAAATTTCGGATATCAAAGGTGGCTTTACTTGCTTTTTTCGCTGCAAAATTTTTATAATAATATCAAAATTTAACTGTCTTGCCAAAACGAATTCAACCCAAAGCGTGGGAAGTGCTAAAACTCGCTCTTGAGATGAACACGATCTATGAAAGTTTTTGATTCTTGCAAGGAGGCTGAAAGTACGTTCTGCACTAGTTACAGTGACAGGTATAGTGCAAAAGATACGTAAAACAACAAAAATTTTGGGGAAATTTGTATTCAGATTTTGAACATAGATGGCATTCAGCAATTCCAATGGTGACCGACCTTTATCAAAATTTGCTTCGTAAATGTGTTTCAAGTGAATTATTTCACATTGTAAGCTTTGGGAAACGTATTTTCGACAAACTTTGCTGCGGTCGCCCGAACCGAAGTTTCAGCCATGTCTTCAAATTGCCACAAAAAGGAAAACGCCTCGCTGAAATATCTCATAGCTGCAAATTGGTCAGTAATGCCAGGAATGTATTGTTTTTAAAATCAGACCCTGAATCATCCGTAATCATCGCATTTAAATTATCTTCAGAACGTCTTTTGGGTTTTCTCTTTCGAATGTCCAGAAACCTTGGCGAGATGTTGAATTGCATAGCAATTGTTTCCCATTGGTTCCTGATCAACTTCAAATCAGCTAATAAGGCATCTAGATGTCGGACCTCAACTTTTATGGTGGCGTCTCTAGCTTGGAGTACGAAGCTTCTTTCATTAGTGGTAGTAAGTATTTTGCACCAAATTGAGGAACATACATTCGAACTTGTTGATGTACTTGAGAATGCCGGTAACATCTCCGTATGCTTGTGCAGTCAAATTTAGCTTAAGTAATACGTTTAGTGCTTTTGTTAATCCTGGAACATGGTTTGCGAATGGTCTGATTGCCTCAATGTCTGAAAGACTGTGAAGAGAGCGCGGTACATTTTTTTTTGAGGATGCCCCATCGTTGTGGACTGCTGCTGAAAATAGTAAAACATTTTTGTACAACTCCGGAGAAAGTAATTGCCGCCGTATAACATTCTGCAGCATCAACCCCACATAAATTGAGACTGTGGGTTCCACAAGGCGAGCAATCAGTGACGTTGTGCTCCGTTGTAAGCTGCTTTCATATTGGCGCGGTTATCGTACCCTTGTGAACGACAACCTTTTAATGGGATTTCATGTTTACCTAGAGTATGGCAAATTGTATCAGCGATTTTCTGACCAGTTTTTTGGTCTTGAATTGTAAAATTTGTTGCTTTCGAATTGTAATAGTTAGCGCAAAATGAACGTAGTCAACGTGACTAGCCTCAGGCATAGCATCAACGATAATAGCAAAGTACTTGGCTTTCTTGCCTTGATCTAATATAGTTTCCTTCACGTGCTTTGCACAAATTTCTAAAAACTCGTTCTGAATGTCTGGGGAAAGATAGTGAACTTTTAAAGGTTTGTGCTGTTGTTTTGAAATCCTAACATTCTCCAAATGATCTCTAAGTATCGGATCATATTGGCTTATGAGATCTTAGATGCCCAAAAAATGTCCATTGTTTCGTTCACCAAGATATATGTTTTCGCCTTTGAAAGCTAGGCCTCTTTCACCCAAAAATAAACAATACAATTTCTTTGCACTTTTGAGTTTCAATGATTAGCTGGTCATTGATAAGTGTATCAATTGTAGCCTCCTTTTGAATAAGATTTTCTAAAGATCGCCATTGAATATAACATTTAATGTGATCTTGAGTATTTTCGTGTGATGGCAGTTTATTGTATAGCTTCTTCCATACCTGGAATTTCGAATATCCGCAGAACAAATTTTGGATCGTTTTAAAGTATTGGTGCTTAATAGACGACATGGTGGCAATAAAAAGCATTGCTACTGGCACTCCACACTAACCAGTCACGCTCCACTTTCTCTCCATTTGTTAAGATTCTGTTTAACAACGAGGTAGGAAATGCCTCGTCATGACAATCACGTTCAAAAATAACAGGACACTTTTGATGACCTCGACGAATTATTTCGTTGACTTCTTTAGATCGCTAAAACTCATTATTCAAGGTACCGATATCGAAGTCGTTTAAATAAACTGGACTTTGATACAGAGTTGGTGGTATTATTGGAAGACTTTTTGAAGATGAACCTTCATCAGTGTCACCACGAAAACTTTACGATTTCGGATTCATGTAAACATACATTTTTGTTTGATGTTTTTATTGTCTCCTCAGGCCCAGGCAAAAAATTATTATCAATATTCGTTGCTTTAGAAATTCGGCTTAAAATTTGCACATGGAAAACTGAAGACTCTCCTGAGAAACACATATGTTTGATGTTTTTATTGTCTCCTCAGGCTCAGGCAAAAAATCATTATCAATATTCGTTTCTTTTGAAATTCGCCTTAAAATTTGCACATGGAAAACTAAAGACTCTCCTGAATCAAAAAAAAATGTCTTAGTAACTCTATATCGCCGGCCCCCTGAGAAACACATTTTTGTTTGATGTTTTTATTGTCTCCACAGTCGCAGGCAAAATATTCGTTTGCTTTAGAAATTCGGCTTAAAATTTCCACATGGAAAACTAAAGACTCTCCTGAATTAAAAATAATGTCTAAGTACCTAAATCGCGGGCCCCCTGAGAAACCCCGGGCCCGGAGGGAATCCCCCCCTCCTCTCGTCGGGCTTTCTGTTCTGCTTTATTAAAAGATTTTGACGCAAAACAAATTGGTAAATCGTTATCACCATGCTTTTGGCTCAATATAGCACCACAGCTACTCTTAGAAGCATTTACTGTAATTATAAATTCTTTTGTAAAGTCAGAATATTGTAGAATTTGAGGAGACATTAATGCAAGTTTTAGTTTTCGAAAGCGTCTTCGCATGCTTCATCCCAAACAAATTCAACTTTTTTTCGATTTAAACGATTTAAACGCGCTGCCAGAGACGCAAAATTCGGTATAAATAGCCTGTAGTAATTTGCAAACGCGACAAATCGCCTAACCGCATCTTTGTCTTTTGGCTTAGTATACATTTTAATAGCGTCTATTTTCGAATCATATGGCAGCAAACCCTTTGACGTGCATTTATGGCTTAGAAAAGTTACTTCGGAACGAAGGAAATTGCACTTGTTTGGATTCAGCTTTAAATTAAACTTTCTACAAGTTTCGAAAATGTTTTCTAAATGTTTAAGGTGGTGTGTCTCACTACAACCAATGACGATAACGTCGTCAATATATATAAAAGCCTGATTTGGCGAAATGCCGGAAATTGCTATTGACATCATACGGGAAAAAGAGTTTGGTGCTATATTTAACCAGAAAGGTAAAACTTTCCAACGAAAAGCTCCTCGATCTGTACTGAAAGAAGTTTCATCTCTAGATTGAAGGTGAAGGGGTATTTGGTGAAAACCAGAAAAAAGATCTGAAGTTGAAAAGTATTTGGCTCTGCCAAGATTGTCGAGTATGTCATCTACGCATGCTAGTGGAAATTTGTCGGCTATAAGCTTTTTATTGACTGCTCTGATCTACGCACATATGATACGACTTTTTTCCTGTTGGATCTTTTTTCGGTACCAAAATTAAAGGACTGTTATAATTTGAGAAACTAGGTTCGATTAAATCATTCTGTAATAGGTTTTCGACTTGTTTATTTATTTCTTCGCGTTGTGTGTACGGCAAACGGTAATTTTTAATATAGACAGGAGTTTTTTCAGTTAATCTAAGTTTTTGTTAGTAGAAATTATTAAGCGTCATTAATCAGAATATTTCAAACATAAATGAAGAAATTTCTTTTTAGCATAAGAAAGCATTTGTTTTGATAAAATTGATTTATGCTCTTCTATGCGGTTTGAATCGATAGGTGTTTCATTTATGCGATAGACATTGAAGTTTTTTATGTCTTCAGTTTTAATATTGAAATCCTTTACGTACTTGACCTCGTCGATGATGTTGATAACTTTTATTATTGGGTTTTTTGTATCAACGATACATTTTGCTGTGAAAACACCGTTACAAAGTTCCTGAGATTCTACAAAAACTGGACTTGTCGAATTTTTGAAAATAAAAACAAGAAAAACTTCGCATCTTGATGGAATTACAAGAGTATTTGTTGAAGTGCTGTGCAAAATTGAAATATTTACCTTTTCTGTCCCTAGTCCGAATGTAATTGTGTCATTAGTTTTTCCCTCAGTTTTTGTGCCTGAGGGCCTTCGGCATTTAAAGAACGAATATTGGCTAAATTTCTAGAATTCGAACCCTGATTATTGGAATTTCTGTTATTTACGGACCGATTATTATTGTTATTGTTGGAATTGCTATTGCCTCTATTCTAATTGAGATTAGTACCTCTCTTATAATTGTTATTTAGGAAATGTGCATTATTGTTATGCCTATTTGCGTTATTGTTAAATCGAAAATTACTATTGTTATATCTGAAATTACTGTTGCCTCTGGAATTTCCACGGAAATTACTATATCTTATCGGACGTGACCGAAACGCTAACACTTGCCGCTCTTTAACTTCCTGTTCTCGCTCTATAATCATTTTCGCTACCACATTCTTTGAATCTTTGAAGGTTGTTGACGCAAGGATTGATTTCACCATATCTGACCTACTATTTAATCTACAAACGCTAATGGTTTGATCAACCGCCATCTCATGGGCTTTTGCCTGCGTCATACCTTCAATGATTAGAGAGCGCTCTGACGAGTCAGAAAGCTCTTCTACCTGCTTGGAAAATTCTGAAAAGTTGTTATTGGTTACTCTTAAGGCTGCAATTTTACCCGCGACAACTTTCGAGTTGTCTGGCCTAATTTTATTACATAGCGCTTTTTTAATTTGGCTGACTGATTTTATATCTTTGATTTTATGAAGGCGATAAAAGTGGTGGTTAAAGCTGCAGACATTGGTGCTTTATCGGTAACCGTATCGGTAATCTTATAACAGCTGATTCGACCAACCTTATGAGAATTGCCAGCAAAAATGTGCCCGTAAATTGACTAGGAAAATGACTAACAGCTGTGTCGATGGAACACGTAAATCGCTAAGTAGCATTTGTACAGGGCAGCAGTAACATTTGTGACCAGTCCATTCCGTCGTACCTATTTATGTGATTGTCCATACTGCTCACACATATACGGTTTTAGGTTATCGAAAAGTAAACAAACTATAGTGCTGTACTGTTCTTACATTCACGTTCTGGCAATCATTTTTTGAGTTATATACCTGTAACTTTACGAGTATTTTTACGTTAATATGACCGTCTTTTTACTAGTGTTATGACCGTTTTTTTACTTGGATTATACTGCTATATAAATAAAATATTTCTTTAATTCAAATCTATTAACATTTCTTTTATTAAACATTTTTACAATATATTACATTATTTATAATAGTTGTAAATTATTAACTATAAGTCTTAAGGAATAGTTTTTCAGTCTTGTTGGTGACCCATAAATACAAATTTTATTGTATGCGATTGTATGCATACAAAGTTAAGGGAAACTTAAATAAATTAATTAATGATATAGAAAACAAAAGAAAAGAACTAACAGAACTATTTGTTGCAGTAAACCATCAAATCGTGAGTAGGCAATTCACAATTTGGGTAAGTTGACTTGTAATTCGCTAATTTTAATGCTATAACTTTTTTATTTTAGTTCAGAAAGCTGCAATTGAGGTTCGAAAGTTACAATTGAAGTTCAAAAATTTCAATTCAAGTTCAGAAAATTAAATTCAAGCTCAGAATTTCAATTTGTAGTTCAGAAAATTAAAATTGAAATTCAGAATTTCTGTTTGTAGTTCAGAAAATTATAATTGAACTTAAATTGTTATTTTCTGAACTTCAGTTGTAATTTGCTGAACTGCAGTTGAAATTCCTGAGCTTCAATTATAATTTACTGAACTTCAATTGCAACTTTCAAATTTTTTTTACATAAAATGAACAATTTAACATTTTTTTGACAGTTAAATTGGTGAATTGCCTACCAGTGGTTTGAAACCACTTACATTCGTATCGGCGCTTCTCTATATCATTAATATAACAATATCTTTTTAATAATTCAATTAATCCACAAATATAAATTTTTTCCCTTTACATTTTAGAACTGTGTACAAAAATATGTAATTTTACATATCACAACCTAAACCAAAAAGTATTTCAACTCATAATCAGAGAAGATTTGTGTTGAATGTTGATTTATACCACGAAAATAACAAAATTGGTAACAAAACCAGGCTAAACGATAACGTTAACTACCAAAAAAAAGTTATTTCACGATGCTTTCATGGATCGATTTACACTTAAATACCGATCTGAAATTTTTTTAAGTTTTCATATTTTTTAGTTTAAAATGCGATATATGCATTCTGTGGCATAATTTTAGATTGAATGTACTTCATGCAATTTTCTTTCTTCGTGATTTTGCAATAATAAACGTAGGTACTCATAGTAATTTTTTGTTTTGAATTATGTGATTACAATATTTATAAGGACTATTTAGTTGATGGTATTGGTACTGTCAGTTAAATTCATCAGCAATTATTTATATTCAAAATATTTTTTTGTTATACATCTATTTTATAAATTTTGGTTAAAAATTATTGACAAATTCGTTGCAATTAGATTGCTTTAAAAATCTTTGCAAACTTTGTGCGATTGTTGAATATTCAGGCAGGTTCTGAAATTCGAGTATTATTTTAATTAGAGCATAAAAAGCTTAGTAACGTAGGAAAAAACTTAGAATTATTTCAGTTAAGTTCATCACAAATATTTATAGTCAAAATACTTTTTTCTTATACATTGCATTTAAATTGCTTTAAAAATCTTCGCAAACTTTGGGCGATTGTTGAATTTTATTTTAATTAGAGCATAAAAAGCTTAGTAACGTAGGAAAAAACTTAGAATTATTTCAGTTAAGTTCATCACAAATATTTATATTCAAAATACTTTTTTCTTATACATCTAGTTTATAAATTTTTGGTTAAAAATTATTGACAAATTCGTTGCAATTAAATTGCTTTAAAATTCTTTGCAAACTTTGTGCGATTGTTGAATATTATTTTAATTAGAGCATAAAAAGCTTAGTAACGTAGGAAAAAACTTAGAATTATTTCAGTTAAGTTCATCACAAATATTTATAGTCAAAATACTTTTTTGTTATACATTGCATTTAAATTGCTTTAAGAATCTTCGCAAACTTTGTGCGATTGTTGAATATTATTTTAATAAGAGCATAAAAAGCTTAGAATAGGAACGTAGGAAAAAAAGAATTATTAGGTTCCTATATAATTTTTAATCAAGATTATTTCAGTGTGTCTTGTTCGTTTGTTGTAGGTAGGTTTATGCTGTTTCAGAGCTGGATTTATGGGTCAGATACCACCTTTGTTTATGCCGATTGTGGCTCAGCGTTAAACACCGTCTCATGCCGTCTTCGAAGTCGATCCTGCCTTGCAGTTTGAAAACGTCTAAATTAATAGGAATGGACAATGTTAGTAATAACATTTTAAAACTATTTAAATTACACTACCAAAAAGTACGCTGTTCACGAATTTCAGTTTAGATAAAGATCGTTTGCCCTGTACTCCGTCCCAGTTAAAATTGAAAAGAACGTTGTCATAGAAAAGTTTTCTCATTACTCCAATAATGTCTAATGATGCACCTTTCAGCATAAAGATATATGATTTCTAAATGAAAACCACCAATTTAAGTTATGAAACACAATTAAAAATATTCAAAAATACCATTGATTCTTGATAATCATCTGAGTCCAACTTTTTCTCAATGTCATAAACTGAATCCAGCGATGTTAGTGGCATAACGATAGAGAGCTCGGTGTGAGTATCATTTTCCGTTTCTCCGCTGATACGGCATACTATTTTGTGCGTTTTCTTAATCAGAACTTTTGAGTCACGCATGACCTTCTGCCAATTCTGGAAGCTGAAATGGTAGCATAAATAATAATTAAAGAGAATCAAGGTATTGCGGCTACAATTGCTAGGGTTTCACAAATAACAGTTCAATATTTCACTACGCACCTTTTCTTCAATCTTAGTCAATCTAAATTCCAGGTCGATATGCTTCTGTAATATTGTTTGCTGCCTCAAGCACACTTTGTTGTTGTAAGTTATGGTGTTCCTTGTCAAGTCTGTTCTTAAAGGATAAGTCGGTTCGCAACTCACATATCTGTTTTGAGAATGACAATCTTGTTCCTATACGTTCTCCCACCTGGCAACACTTAGGACAACTGTGTTTTCCGCTATGTCCTTGTACTCCAGAAATAAAAGCTCGTGCGGGTGAATCGCATATAAATAGATGAACATCAAACCGTTTCAAATCGGGGAATGAGCCTACTTTCAAGCCATTTATCCTTAATAGACTAACTTCCTCCGCGAAGTCTTTCAAAAAACCGTTTGCGTTTGTTGGTTTTTGTTTTCCTGAAAAACACGCAATCAAAAAAGGACGCTCAATTGCATTACCGACAATTGATCCTAGAATCGGCCATAGCACTCTCTTCGAACTTTCAAATGGTTTGAGACCATCAATTCCCACATCTATTAATATTTGTGTAGCGTTTTTTAGACTAGGAAACAACCTTGACTCGAAGTAGGACTGAATGCCATAGTATGCAAACTCACCACCGAGAATATTCTGTACTTCCACACTATTTTTGGGTGTTTCAAGAATTGTCTGTGCCGACAGCGGCAGATTTTTCACCCCAATAATTAATAAGGTCCGAACGAGATCATTTAATGCTTCTTGGGTAATATTATGTCGCATGGCCCATGACTTTATATAATACAATTTTTCTGCAGTCGAAAGTTCAGAAGGGAAGCTGTCGAACGTATTCTCAGCATCTGTTGCACATTCAGGAGATTCCTGACGGCAGAAAGAGCTTTCGGAGGTGGTGTCCCACACATCTGTCGCAACTGCATTAAAATCAGCATCTGCCCGAGCAAATTTTGAAATATTGGCGTATTCGGCTACACTGTGCCTAAATTCTTGATTTTCCTGACTGCAAAGGTTATAAAACGTTCTTCTCTTCATATTTCTTACCTGATATAGGACACGTTCAGAAACACAAAAATAGCGCGGACCCAAACACGCGAGCGTAAAAATTCTGCTTCCACTGCTGATATACTTAACCTTTTCCAAAGTATATGCTTGCCTAAATATTGAATAAAAAAATGTAAATGTTAGCCAAATCACTGTGTAGGGGCGACCCTGCTTAGAAAAACTTTTGAAATTGAAAAAACTTGTTTCTAAATTTTTGATTTTTTCAGACTCAACTTTATGGACTTGAATAAATTATAAACCATGTCCCTCAAACAATCGTGCCTTCCTTCAACCTTGAATTATCTAACTCTACACTGGATACAATCCAAAAATATTGCGAGGTGTCAAAGACGCGTTATGAACCCAGGACCACGAATCCGAAAGCGGAAATTAAATAATTAGTTTCTGTCAAAAGATATTTCCAAACCCGAAAAATGGCCCTGGGGAATTCCGAAACCGGGGGTGGGATCCAAAGTAATTTTGCACAGAACACCTTTCCTGGGTGGGTCCAAAACCGGTTTAGAGACCAAAACTATATCTGCGCAAAACACTTTTACCCACCTTTTCTTGTGGGTTCAACAAAATCATCAAAATTACAACAACCACATGAAAATTTTCCTTAAAAATTGATCCTGGGCCCAAAGCACGTCTTTTGACACCCCTCCCAATAATTTTGCACGAGTTTTAGCAGTTGTGAGCTAAAGTAAAGAATTACCCTATGATTTAAACAAATTATATATTTGAAACAATGGAAACAACTGAAAATGTTACACGAATACCACTCTTATGATTTGCCCAAGTGAATCTGATTCTCAGGCTCCAAATAGTATTTTTTTTAATATACTTGTGCATTATTTCTTTTTACAATGTAGCTATTGGTTACTGTTAATTATACTTACCAACGAAGGCTTTTAACTCATAGTCAACGCCACAAGATTTACCCGTATCGCCAGGCGCGGGTTGTAGTGACAAAGAAACTGGACAATAAGGAGGAACTTCAAACGTTCAGTTTGTTGTGGCGGATATATTTGCTCATGCGCTAAATACAAGTCTTTACGAAATGTCAGGCCAAGCACGTCCAAATCCTCACGTCCATATCTGAAAGCGGCAAGTACTTGTCCAAACACCTTGGGATCTTTTTTCGGGATCGATGAAAACTACCCCGTCGATAGGATCAACATGTGAAATGTGGTCGACGAAATCACGATGGGACTTTTTGGTGGTAAAGTTCCTTTAAACTTAATTCCTATTTTGAAATTCTTATAAATATTGCAATCACCACCTTGATTGACCCACGGGTACCTCCGTAACGGGGGGGTGGAATCCATAGTATTTTTGCGCAAAACACCTTTCTGCGTTGGCGGCCTTCGGCCGCGCTTATAAAAAATAACCCTGGGCTACGCCATGCCAAGTCCGGGTGTGTGGAATAACCGTGGCGGTAGCCCACAATGCACAATTTTTTTTGTGGGCACGAACACAACAACAACCACATGAAAATCACCAACTTCAACTGCAAATATCTCCGGACAGAGATAAAAATTTTACTTTCCGCCTTCGGATTATTGTTCTCGAAATTAATACGCGTCATCTGACACCTCTGTCGTTATTTTTGGTAGCGTATTAGAAGTCGACCCCTCAACTAGACTATTAACATAGGGAAAAATATTCACAACGACCACATTCATCAAAGTAGCGATAGTCACATTTTTCGCAATGTTCATTTATATACAAAAACAATTACCCCACCTGATGCTGAGCGACTATTTTTTCTTGGCTTTCCAATAAACATGCATTAAAAGACAACATAAATTGAAACTTTTTCTCCACAACATCTTTTCCACAATCACAAAAGAAATTGCATGCACGAATTGAATTATTCACTGTACGCAAATGCTACCAAAAATGCAATAACCTACATTCATTAAAACTCACTTGATTTTGGTTCCTTTGTGGAAAATATAAATGCAAATACCGTAGCGCACACAACACTTAATTTAAATTTAGTTTTTATTATATCCGAAATTATTTGTTAATTAATTTTTTATTACTCTGCTGTTGCGTTTCAAGCTGAAAATAACAAATGGCGGATTCGCAGAAAATTTTTGTGACGTATTTGAGGGTACATAGCATGTAAGAAAAGGCAAGCATATATGTATCGGGCATTTCAATTAGGCCATCTCATTCTGCCATACTAACAATTGTGGAACAATATGGGATATTTTGTTGTTGGTCGCCATCTTTGGTCACTAGATTTTTGCTGGGTTAATGCAATCGATTATTGGTGTCGCTAAGGTCGTAACCATATCGTAGCCAACCAATTGGCTTTTGGTTGACCGTCGTAACGATAAACAGCTGATTACGTTAGGGATACGACTACAGCGATACGACATACGGCACCAATGACTCCCGCTTAACGTTTCATCGGAGAACTGTTCTATTAGATTGATTTTATCAATAAATGCAGCAAGTGATAACGGTTCGCCGCTGTAATTTTTTCGCATAATCGAGGCACAACTATTAATAAATGATTTCTTTTGCTCAACTGTAGCCATTTTTGGTTTAATAATGTTTAAATTGGGACTAACCGTTAAATTAAAATTTGAGTCAGAGTCTGAATTAGAATTAGAAATTGGAATTTGTGATGAATTTGTTAGAGTGCCAAATACTGAAAAGTCTTCAAGCAAGGAATATCTAGACTAAGGAGATTTTATTGTGGCAACTGAACAATTAGAATAAGTATCGGAATCTGACATGTGTAGGGAAGTGAGATGAAAAATTTAACTAACACTGTATTTTAGAAAAAAGTGTGAAATCTTATTTGAATGGAAGGGTAATAGATTATACCAGTATTTGTTGAAAAATGATGTTAATTAGCTGTATGAATATCTGAAAGCTTTTAGATTTTATAATTATACAATTGGTTAGCGAATATTTAATGAAAAAATTAGTTAGTGAATTTTATTGAAATGCAAAAGTTAGTGGTTAGTTAATTGAAAAATATTTACTTTACGCTTTTGTTGTCCGCAAATCCAAACCCAATGACTTGAATTAGCTGAAAAATGTACATGCAAAACGGGAAGTGGGAATTGAGATTCAGATACAATTTAACAGATGTTGATTCAAATGCAAAGATTATAGAATGGCAAATATTTTTGTATAGGCTTTAAACGGACGCACTGCATCTTTTCAAAATTGTAATATAAATGTCCTCTGACCCACCGGGATTAAAAAAAAATTTATGTCATATTTATTCACGGACGCACCGCTTAAGAAAAGTAAAAAAAAATTATTTTTTTTGTATATTTTTTGATGGAGCCCACTGTAGAGCAGAGTGGCACTAAAACTGGAAAAACTTTTATTGAAAATCTATTGAATTTTGGAAACTGTTTGAATTAAGAATATTTTCTTTTTTTCTGTTTTTATCCTACCCTGTCCCACAGTGCCTACCTATAGTTTTAAACATATATCTATGTATGTATGAGTATGTGTGTTTTAATTAATTTTTTTTTTTTTGTGTAAGTAATTTAATTTTATTTTGAATATAACGCAAAATATTTTTGTAATAATTATGAAAAGTGAATGAAGAAATGTTTTAATTTCGATATAAAAATTGAAAAATGTAATTTTAAATGTATGTATTAAATATGAAAATATGTATGAAAAGTTTTATTTCGCCATACCAATTGCTGCTTGATTTGATTTACCGCTGTATGTTCTACTGCTTCGCCTGCTACTGTGCTGCTGCGCTTCCTGTTCTATTGCTGCTGCTTGGTCTTCTGCTGCTGATGGCGTCACTCGTTTTCCGCTATTTTATGGTGTACGGTGGTTTGCCGTTATGAAGGTGACGTGGCTAGAGTGCCGTTTTTTCACTAAATTTTTTCCCCCAAGGTTTTGGTACAGTGTTCCAAAAACGTATATTTGAGATTTTGTTGTTTTTTTATGTAATTGTTTCTAATTTATGTATTATTTCTGCTTCCCATTAGTTTCCGTCTTTTAATTAGTCTTTGTATTATATGTATGCATCTTTCTGTTAAAAGTTTTTATTTCTTTGCACTAGTCACTGCCAAAACCCACCACCACTGCCATATTCCAACACGCAAATTTTGATTATTGAATGTATTCAAATGTTTTTCGTACATTTTCAAATTTTAAAATTTCTTGTAGATTTTTGTTAATTTTCATATTTTTTGTAGCTATTTAATGTTTTTAATTCTTTTTGTAGAATTTTCTGAATTGTATCTATTTTTTGCAATGGTTTTTAAATTTTACATTTTTTTTTAAATGGTTTTAAAATTATTGCATTTTTTTGTAATTTTTGATTTTATGCTTTTTTGTAACATTTTTCCTTAGATATATTTGTAATTTTTTGTAATTTTTGATTAATATTTCATAAATTTTTTGATTTTATAAAAATATTTGTGTGGGGTTTTTCCCATCCTAAACTAACCTTTATTGGTGCACCACGCCTGTTGGCTTGCTTACCGGCCACTCGCCGGTTTTGTAGGCCTTCGGGCTACGATCGCCATTTAAGAGATCTATTTTACGGATCTGTAAAAAGTTCTGCGCACACACACACACTGCTTGGCGCACGCACTTCTATTTTTAATTTACTGTTTTCCTCTTTAAGTCTTTTAACTTTTAATTAATAAAAAACTTATATTTTTTTTAGTACATATATGTAATTTGTATTTTATTTGAACTTTTTAAATTTGTGTTACACTAGGCATTTATATTTTAGTTTTTAATTTGTAAGGCTAACGCATGTAGTCAATTTGCCGGTTCACTTAAAAACTGAAAACTGCCGCTAACGCAACTCTGTGGCTGGGCACCTTTTCTTTAGGTTGCTTAGCAACGAAATTCATGATGGCGTCGAGCAACGGCAGTTTCAACTAATCAGCAATTATCCGCGTTTCCCGACTCCAACATTTTTAGTGCTGCCAAGTGCATCTGATGCATGGTGCGTCTTTCACTTTTCTAGACAGGGGATTGCTAGCTACAATTTAATTTAATGCAATTTACTATGGCACTACAACACCATCCGAATAGCACTGGATCTATTTCATTTGGAATTGGTGGAGGCAATAAGGGACGAGATCAACCGAAAATTGGCCAATAAAGTAAGTTCAATCTATGTGTATGTGTAGATGAAATTACTTAACTTACATTTTATTGTAACAGGTTTTACTAAATTTGGGTCTCTGGATTGCGTTCAAATATATCATATCGCTTAAAGATGTGAACTCCTGTTGAACCTCCAGAAATCGTTCTCCTTGCGTGCACGCACGCTATCACGCACAGGCACTCCCATTTAATGCAACCTCAGATTATATTTCAGTTTACTATCGTACTTTTTATTTATTTGTGTTATAGTTTTATAAAAAGTATATATATATATAGTTTCCACAATATTTTTTGGGTTTCTTTAATTTTAAATTGAATCACTGAGTTAAACTTAGTTTTTTTTCCAACGCGTGTTCGCCAAGTCCAAAAAATGTATATCAATGATGGCTGCCTTTCTTCTCTTTTTTTTCGACCTCCCCGTTTCCAACTTGTTTCAGCACCTGTTGTCCATTCACAATAGACAACAGGGTTTCACCAAGTAGGAAACAGGGTGAGATCATAAGGCTGTTGTTACACCATCCTCCTTTTCGAAAAAAAGGTTGAAGTCGACAAGTTGATCAAGTTTGTCGGCTTCAACTTTTTTCGGTGGTATGGGTTTCAAATACCTTCCGAATAGCAAATTGAACAAATTGAGAAAAAAATTGGACTTTTGTGGCAGATATACTTAGGTTAACGTAGTTAATATTACTAATTACATCTAAAATTAGAATCTTTGCGGCAGATATAGCTAGAAAATCTAGCTAATTTAATTAATTACATTTATTTGTACTAATATGTGTTATGCTTAGTTTTTCATTTATTGTAAGCCTACATATTTACATATGGCGGCCACCGTGGTGTGATGGTAGCGTGCTCCGCCTACCACACCGTATGCCCTGGGTTCAAACCCCGGGCAAAGCAACATCAAAAATTTTAGAAATAAAGTTTTTCCATTAGAAGAAAATTTTTCTAAGCGGGGTCGCCCCTCGGCAGTGTTTGGCAAGCGCTCCGGGTGTATTTCTGCCATGAAAAGCTCTCAGTGAAAACTCATCTTCCTTGCAGATGCGGTTCGGAGTCGGCATAAAATCATGTAGGTCCCTTCCGGCCAATTTGTAGGGAAAATCAAACGGAGCACGACGCAAATTGAAAGAGAAGCTCGGCCTTAGATCTCTTCGGAGGTTATCGCGCCTTACATTTATTTATTTACATATTTACATATATGAATATTAATAGTTTTTATACCTTTTTGTTTGTTTTTCTTTGTACTTCAAAATTTCATTTACATCGGTTTTGTATTGCGCATTAGAATTGAAAAACGATTCAAGTTAAGCGAATCAGTCAGTCAGTCAAAAGAAAGACGCGGTGCCAGTAAGATGAAGAATAATCAATTGGGTTGTGCAAGTATATTTATTGTACAGAGATTGTAAATTAATGTGACTTAGACGGTGTTTGTTGTACAAATCGGAAAAAAGATTAATATAAATTTATGTGTGCTAAGAACGTAATGTAGGGTTCTAGATAAACGAAAGTGAGCTAGAGCAATACTGAATCGATAAAAAGGGGTTTTCTGGCCTTTGGCCTTTTTCCCTTATTTGAGTTGTTTTACTTGGTTATGAAATTAGGCATGCATGAGTGCGTGTGTGTGTACATGTGAGTATGAACGAAACATTATGGTCCATGTCGAGCCGAATGGCGATCGGCTGAAAAAAAAGAAACAAAAAGTGGTTGAAAGTGAGGGATATTTTTTTATACAGTCCACGGTTGGTTGGTGCATGAAACGAAAAATATAGAATTCATAGACATAGATATGTGGTGCGAAAAGTAAAATAAGAATGCATGGATATTGAGGGGCGTTTTGGGGATTGTGGTTTTTGCGCGAGTAGATAATATATTAAGCTATACATATATATTGACCATATACATATATTGTGAGGTAGAAAATAATATATAGTGTGCGCTTCGGTTTAAGATATATGTAAAGCTATAACGGGGCATATGTAAAAACATGTTGAGATTCGTTCGAGCGCGCAAGAAATATATACATATATTGTGAGGTAGAAAATAATATATAGTGTGCGCGTCGGTTTAAGATATATGTAAAGCTATAACGGGGCATATGTAAAAGCATGTTGAGATTCGTTCGAGTGCGCAAGAAACATATACATATATTGTGAGGTAGAAAATAATATATAGTGGGCGCGTCGGTTTAAGATATAATTAAAGCTATAACGGGGCATATGTAAAAACATGTTGAGATTCGTTCGAGTGCGCAAGAAATATATACATATATTGTGAGCGTGTAGAAAATAATACATAGTGTGCGCGTCGGTTTAAGATATATATATATAAAGTTATAACGGGGCGTATTTGGGGGCATGTTGCAATTTGTTTCAAGTGCGCAAAATATTGCTGAATATAAGTTTGGTGTGCTAGACATGAGTGTACATATATGTGCGTAGTTATATATATATATATATATATATAGATATATATATTAGGGTGCGCCTTAGCTATATGGGAGGAAAAAAAATATAGCGTATAGGGCATAACACCCCCCCAAAAGTTGCATTCGAGTATAATATTATGTTCTGCTAAAAATTTTGGCGATTGGATAATGGGAAGACGTGGCGCAACGAGGGTTAAGTTTGCAAGATTCATAAAAAATTTTTCAAAATTACAATATCTTCAGTACTATTGAATTAATTATTATTTTAAAAACAACCCTGGGCTATGCCATGCCAAGTCCTTCTGCGTAGTACATCCTTCTGCGAAGTTGTATTAGACTATACATAATACATACACAGACATACATAAATATTCATAATCAGGAGCCATATGCAGGCATGGCATTGACACACAAACCTACATGTATGTAGCTCGCACAGCGGTGGCTGGCAGCTTGCAACTAATCTGCTACCAATTCGACACCACGCTTAAGTACTTTTTCTCCGTGCCGAACTTTGGTTTAGCCGAAGCCAAATCGTGTCGCGAAACACCTGAACAGGTCGTCGGTAAAAAACTACTTAAGCGCGGCCAAAATGTAGGCATTTAAGCAGTAGTGAAATAAGTGATAAAGTGTTTAATAAAAATAAAAACTAAAAAGTGTTTAAAATTAGTGCAAGCTCCAAAGTGTCCAAAGAGATCAAAAATTGGGTACCAAAGAGATCAAAAAATGTACCAAAAATCACTTTGCAGCTGCAAACTTGACTTATACAGACGTGATAATTATTTAGTTTATCAAGAAGTTTAAAGTGTGCTACCTCGTGTAATTTAAATAGGACAATTAAATTAAATTAAGTTAAAAATGCAAACCAGGACACAAGAAAAGTTATATCTCCTTGACTATGATGAAACCAAATTGTCGGTGCTAAGTTGCCATCCAACGAACAAGTTTTGCGTTTGCTTTTTTATAACCTTCGTAAAGTAAAATTAAGTCTCCGTGGTGCTGCTTACCTCGTTATTAAAGAAGTGGAATTTTTTTGGGCTAAAGCACGAATACCAACGAAGAATGTAGACAAAAGTGTTTTAAAACTTGAAGGCTTGTATCAGGAATGGAAGGGGTTGCTGAAGAGCTCTAATCGCCGGACAACAATGCAGGAAAATCGGGAGCAAGATTTTGATGCAACTTTTAATAACCTTTTTGACATTTCCTACGCTGATGCCCTACAACTAATTACGATTGAGGAAGATAAATTATTTCTTCTAAGCCAAAGGCAGGAAGGGAGAGCCGGTAAAATGATTGGTTCAGATCGCGTCTTGTTGGAAAAAGAAAAGAGGAAACTCCTTCGTGAAGCTGTAGGAAAACGTAAAAGCGCCGAATATGTTGCTAACATCCATGGTAAGATATATAATTTAATACGGTTCCAGTTTGACGTTGTTTAGCGTAAAAATTTTAGTTTCACCATGTTTTTATTGTTTGTGTCAAGTGTGTTGCAAAAATTATAAATTATTTCTTTTTGTTTTGTTGTTTAATAGGCGAGTATAAAAATCCCGAATGCACGTTAAATGAAGATGAAAGTAGTGAAAATGAGCAAGATGATGAAGATTTATCCAAAGATTTCGACGATTTGCCGGGTCCCAGTAATGTAAAGAAAAGTCGAGCGCGAAACAATTTTATTACACCCGAGCTTGTCACAGTTCTGGATAAATGCAAAGAAAGTGATCGTGATGCGGTACGAATACTAATAGCAACTGCTAAAGCTTTAAAACATGACGCTAACGACCTTATTATAAACGGAACCTCCCTTCGACGGTGTCGTTTTCGATATCGATTTGAATCCGCCCAAAAAATTTATCGCGCCTTCAAAAACCAGGAAATAACTGCAGTGGTGGTTCATTGGGATGGTAAAATTTTACCATCTTTGATCTACTCAGAGAACGTTGATCGGCTACCGGTAGTGATATCATTCAATGGTACTGAACAATTGCTTGGAATCCCAGCTATTTCTGCAAGCACGGGAAAGCAACAAGCGTCAGCCATATACAACTTGCTCAGCGAATGGGACCTTCTTGAAAAAGTGTAAGCCCTCTGCTGCGATACTACAGCGTCCAATATGGGACGTTTACAAGGGGCGTGTATAATTTTAGAGCAAAAATTAGAGAGAGACCTTTTATATTTACCCTGCCGACATCACATTCTGGAAATAATTTTGCGGAGCATGTTTGAACAAAAAATGCAAGTGCCTTCTGGTCCTGGTGTTCAAATATTTCACAGATTTAAACAGAGTTGGCAGAAAATAAATCAAATGAATTTCAAATTTGGTGTTGAGGATAACTATGTGAAAGATACACTTGTGGACGCATCAGAAATTATAGAATTCGCCTTGCAGAATCTCAATGAAAATCAACCACGAGAGGATTATAAATAATTACTCCAGCTAGTTGTAGTTTTTCTTGGTGGTACGATATCCCAGTTCGTATTTCGGGCACCTGGAGCATTTCATCATGCCAGGTGGATGGCTAAGGCAATTTATTGCTTAAAAATATTTTTATTTCGGGAGGAGTTTAATTTAAGCAAATATGAGGAAGATGGAATTCGGGACATTTGCATATTCGTTGCAAAAGTTTATTTGACAGCCTGGACAAGAGCACCCGTTTCTGCAGAAGCTCCGAAGCAAGATTTAGCTTTGATCAAGAACTTGTATGCTTACAGATACATAGATGAAAGGGCTAGTCAGGAACTGCTACGAAAATTTTGTAACCATTTATGGTATTTAACTGCAGAAGCTGCTGGATTTGCCTTTTTTGACCCACAAATCAACAATGACATAAAAAAACGTATGGTGACCGCTTTGAAAAATGTTAACGATACCGAGGAAAAAAAGTTGATAGTACCTTCACAGGATTATAGACTATATTCCGACAAAAGTATTGAAGACTTCATTTCACAAAAAACCAAAACTTTCTTTAAAAGATTCGGTATACCAACAGATTTTTTAGCAAAAAATCCTGTAGAATGGAAAGATGAGTCGTCTTACAATATCGGATTAAACATAGCTAATAAAATAAATGTTGTTAATGATACGGAAGAAAGAGCAGTAAAGCTTATGGAAGATTTTAATAACGTGCTTTCAAAAAATGAGGAAGAAAAGCAATTTATTGTTCAAACTGTAGCTGCTTATAGGAAACTTTACCCTGACGCAAAAAAGTCGACACTTTTGCAATAAGAGCATTAATGTACTATGTGTAAATGCCTATATGTATAAAAAAATTTATGAACAAAATGAATTTATTAAACTCGCTATTATTTTTCAAAATGCAAATACATTTTCTTATAAATTTTAGAAATAAAATCGCTCATAAAATTACCACTGTAGTATTATTGGTTTATATTGCAATTTTTATGAATCTTGCAAACTTAACCCTCGTTGCGCCACGTCTTCCCATTATCCAATCGCCAAAATTTTTTGCAGAACATAATATTATACTCTAATACAACTTCGCAGAAGGATGTACTACGCAGAAGGACTTGGCATGGCGTAGCCCAGGGTTGTTTTTAAAATAAAATTTGAAATTTTGCACATACGCGGTTTTGCACCCACAGCAGTGGCACCTCAAATGAAAGCCAATTCAATTATCTATCCAATGCAAAAAAATTTTTGAAAATCGGTTCAATAGTACTGAAGATATTGTGATTTTTTTATGAATCTTGCAAACTTAACCCTCGTTGCGCCACGTCTTCCCATTATCCAATCGCCTGGATGTTCGTAAGAGCAGTTATTTGTATGTGGCACATTGATGGTGATAAAGTTTGTAAAAGAAAACCGTTGAGAAAAAAAAGGGAAGCACGAGATAAATTTGAATGGTGAGATAAGTTGAGCTGTATTTTCGTATTTAGACATGGCATTTCAGAAGAAGTTGAAGTCTCATGTAGCTACAATCCAGCGTGCGCTAGAGTTTGTTAATGACACTGATTTTATTCAAGTGTCAGTGGGCCAGATTAAGGTGCGACTTACCTCACTACGGCTAGCATAGCAGGCATATAACGAAGAGTATGCAGCTGCAATTGAGGATGTGGATGAGGAGGCGCTAGACCACTTTTGTGAGCAAAATCTAGCTGCAGTTGAGGCAGTCTATTTTGAGGCGCATGCGAAAATGCAGAGCAAATTAGAGAAAGAGAAACCGATTGAGGGGCCAGATAACAATAAGCAACCGATTAATGTGCATTTGCAAATGCCAGTCCAACAGAATAATTTAAAATACCTGGGGCGAATTCGATGGCATGGTTACTAAATGGACAGGCTTTCGTGATCGATTCCGCACAGCCGTACATGATAACGATAAAGTAGATTCATTCAAATTTCTATAGCTGACGAATTCTCTTGTGGGGCGTGCAAAGTTGACTTTTGGGCAATGGCAATTATCGGCTAACAATTATATGCAAGCGTGGCAAAGACTAAATCAAATGTATGATCAAGGCTACTTAATTGGGCGAGAGCATTTGAGAAATTTTATTCGGCTGCCGGAATTGGAAGGCCCGTGCGAGAAAACGACTTAAGGCGCATGTCAAATGTAACTCATGATGTGCGACGTCAGCTACAGGCGCAAGGACTCCCGGTGGAACACTGGGATTTTTTCATGCACAGTTAGTGAATTGACCCCCAGGAGACAAACAAATGCGATGCAAGAAGAGGGCAAGAAGGGCGAGATGACCATAGAATATTAAATGCTTCTGAGACAGAAGAGCCATGAAGAAAATTAATGAAAACTGAAGCTATAATTGAAAAAAAAAATAAGCCTATTAGTACTAATGAAAACTATTCAGTGAATTTTAATAGGGACAAGAGCGGGCAAGGACATTACTGCCAAAGGCAATGATGAAAATCGTTATAAACGGCTATGAATTGGGGGCTATTAGAGCGTGGCTAGACACGGGGGCACAGATTAATATGATAACTTTTATATTGCAGCAAAGGTATGGTATAAGTACAGAAACGATCGGGAAAAAGATGATTGGCATTGAGGGAAATCCGCTGCAAGTGAGCAAGAAGACTATGTTGGTGCTAAAGCCTTGGTATTCATCGAGTGTGCAGATCAATGTAGAATGTTGGATCCTGCCTAAATAGAGCCAGTGGTCTCCGGTGCTTCTTGCACCAGGTACAAGGGTAGGTCCAACACATCAATCCATAGAAGGTGAGTTAGCTGACCCAAAATACTGGGTACCAGAAATTGTGCATATGTTACTTGGGGCTAGCTTAGTTTCAAGAATCGTCGTTAAAGTAATACGAAATAGCTTGGATGGGATAGCTTTGATGCAAACAACAGTGGGCATAGTAATTTTTGGTGAATGTGTGCAAAGTCTGGATGAACAGATAGGTGAGCTTGTGTCAAGTGTGAGCTACAAAGATAACAGAGAGCTAGACAAGGTAATAGCAAAGTTTTGGGAAATGGAGCAGGTGCATGAGTGCTCAATGAAACTGAAGAAGAAGAGGTAGTGATGAAGATTTTCCTGGATACTCATTATATAAAGATGGCCGATTTGTAGTTACTATAACACTGAAAGATGTCAGAGACATAGGCAGTTCAAGAGAAACTGCGCTGCGAAGATTTCTATATTTAGAGAAACGGTTAGAGAAGGAGCCAGAGCTGAGAGCGAGATATATAGAATTTATGAGAGAATACGAGGAGCTGGGGCATATGAAGATCATAGATAAATATTCGGGCAGAGCGAGTTGACGTATAATATCCCACATCATTGTGTGGTCAAAAGGTTTCGTGTTGTTTTTGGCGCAAGTTGTTGCACCAATAAAAGGGTCTACCTAAATAAGGTGCAACTACTAGGGGACAAGTTACAGAGAGATTTGAGCGAGACAATAATGAGGTTTAGATATTAAGATGATGATTAGACAAGTTAAGATTACTAGAAATTAATGGGATATATGCAGCGAATATTTTGGCGCGAGAGCAGAGAAGAACAATTGAAGGAGTATTGGCTAACTGTTTGACGTATGGTATGACATCATCGGCATATAATGCAGTTAGAGCAGTAATCCAGTGTGCAAGAGATGCAAAGATGCAAGACGCTATTGAACTAACAAAACAAATGGATCACATCCTGGGTGGAGCCGGTTTTACACTGGGGAAATGGAAATCGGATAGCAAGAAGCTAATAAGGACGTTAAAGTCTGGAGAAGAGGAGTGTTTGTTTAAATTCGAGGATGAAACTAGGGTGCTTGGATTGGTATGGTTGATATCGCCAGACCAATATGCATTTGTAGTTAAGACACAAGACTTGCCAGGTATCATAACAAAACGCGTAGTTGTTAGCTGCGTGGCACAGTTGTTTGACCCAAATGGATACATTTCTCCAATAATTGTTGTAGGGAAGGTTTTGATACAAGATTGGTGGTGCTTGAAGATAGAATGGGATGAAGAGCTACCATCTGAATTAGAAATGAGATTCAGAAAATATTGGGGCGAGATGAAAAAACTTGAAAGAATTAGAATTCTAAGATGACTCGGTACTGGGATGTCTGGTAAGGTTAAATTATGTGGTTTTGCTGATGCATCATAATCAGCCTATGGTGCGGTTGTTAATGCTAGAACGAAGCAAGCAAATGGGAATTTTAAATGTAGATTAATAGTATCAAAAACAAGAGTAGCTCCAGTAAAGAAGATAACTATTACCAGGTTGGAAAAAATGCCCAGGGATTTGAAAAAATTTGTAGCTAATCGCGTATCAGCGATTCAAGATAATACTGGGGCAAAGAGTTGGAAACATGTGGGTTCGGAAGATAATCCAGCGGACTTATTATGTCGAGGATTAGAACCCGGTAAGTTGGTTGATAATCGATTTTGGTTGGAGGGCCCAGAGTGGCTATCTTTTCCTAAGACACAGTGGCCACCTGATAAGTTTGAACAGGCTAAATCAAAAAATAATAAGGATGGTCAAGCGGAAATTAAGGTGCACATTGTAAATGTATGTTATGAGGAAATGGAGATTTTTGTGCCAAAAATGGGGGGAAGTGGTGAGCTTGTTCATATCACGAAATATAAAAGCAGGCTAGAAGGAATTTTGAATGTATTAGCATATGTAAGGCGATTTATAGATATAGTCAAGACAAAATTGACGACTCGTGATAGGATAAGAAAGTCAGCGAAGAGGCGCAGATTAAGGGGCATGAAATTGAGGGTAGATTTACCAAGTGAGCAAGAAAAATTGTGGGCAATGGAGTACTTACTGAGAAATTCGCAGGAGAAATACTTTCACAGATAATTGGTATTGTTAAAAAAGGAGCACAGGTTACCGGAACATAGCAAGTTGGAATCACTACGAACAATTTTGGATGAAAGCCGGCTTTTGAGGGTAGGAGGTCGATTGAATGAGGCGAACCTCGGATATGAAGCAAAACATCAGGTAATTGTGGCAAAAGGTTCCAGGTTGGCTCACTTCATAGCTGATTTTGCGCACAGACAAACTAAGCATGGGGCAGTGCAAATAATGACACATTTTATTCGGCAAAAGTACTGAATTCCACGTTTGAGAGATGAGCTCAGAAAATACTTACGTGGGTGTGTTGTATGTGTGCGATATAACTATAAGCTTGAACAACAGTTGATGGCAGACCTACCGCTGAGAGGGTGCAAACAGGTAAACCATTTCTTCACTGTGGGCTAGATTATGCAGGTCCATTTAATATACGTCAGAGGGTGCGAGACGATTATATCGATAAGACTAAATGTTGGGTTGTTGTGTTTGTATGCTTGAAAACTCGGGCTGTACATATCGACTTGGTGCTAGATCTGACAACTCAATCCTTCATTGCGTATTTTGAAAGATTTATTGGACGGCGAGGTCGTTGTGCAAAACTATTCAGCGATAATGCGACGACATTTGTTGGTGCGAGCAAGACGATTAAAAGGGCTATGGATCACTGAAGAGTGCAAGAGGCGCTGGAACATATTGGTCTAAAAGGTACTGAGTGGCATTTTATGATTCCAGCAGCGCCACATCAAGGAGGTATTTACGAAGCAGCTGTAAAGTCAATGAAATTCCATTTGACCAGGATCGTGGGCCAGAAAACGCTGGCACAAGACCATCTTGTGACGTTGCTAGCTGATATCGAGGCAATACTGAATTCCAGACCTTTATATCCACTGTCAGATGATCCAAATAACATGCAAGCATTGACACCGGGTCATTTTATTATTGGAGAGCCATTGATTTTGCCACCTCCGTTTCTGGTGGATGACCACCCGGCAAGTTTAAGGATAAAACTCTGGCAGCAAAGGCAAACAATGCTGCAGCACTTCTGGAATAGATAGCAAACAGACTATTTAAACAGTTTACAAGAGAGAAAGAAATGGCGCAGAGAACAAGAAAACGTTAAGATTGGGCAAATGGTAATAATCAAGGCAGAGAATATTCCACCAGCTCAGTGGGCATTGGGGCGAGTTACTGAACTGGTCCTTAGTAAGGGCAAACTGGTGCGATCTGTTGTAGTGCAGACACAAACGAGCAAATTAACGAGACCCGTACAAAATATATGCATACTACCAGTACAGCCAGGCACGGCAGAGCGGCGTTAAAAAGATGAAGGATTCGGGGCAATAAATTATGTAGATATTTATGTATGTATATTTGAGGTTAGTTAAGAAAACCGTAGGTTTTCGCTGGCACTGTTTCGTACAGGGGCATTTTCTCACTGTGCGTCATAAATGTCGCGCAGGGGAGAATGCGCCTGCCCGAATAAATTTACCGTTTTAAAATATACGTTGGATTGGAACATGTCATGGCTTGCCATGATCGAAACTATCGCGCATTAGAATTGAAAAACTATTCAAGTTAAGCGAATCAGTCAGTCAGTCAAAAGAAAGACGCGGTGCCATTAAGATGAAGAATAATCCATTGTGTTGTACAAGTATATTTATTGTACAGAGATTGTAAATTAATGTGCCTAGACGGTGTTTGTTGTACAAATCGGAAAAAAGATTAATGTAAATTTATGTGTGCTAAACTAATGTATTGTGCGTGCTAAGAACGTAATGTAGGGTTCTAGATAAACTAAAGTGAGCTAGAGCAATATTGAATCAATAAAAAGGGTTTTTTCTGCCCTTTGGCCTTTTTCCCTTATTTGAGTTGTTTTACTTGGTTATGAAATTAGGCATGCATGAGTGCATGTGTGTGTACATGTGAGTATGCACGAAACAAATTTAGTGAAATAAAATGATTAAAAAAATTTATTTTGACTATCTCTAAATGAAATTGGGTACATCCGATTTTTTTTTATCTAGGTACTCCTCTTATGCGGTTTTTATGTACCGTTTTGTATTTTTTGTTTTCACTATCAAAAATTGTTACATTTACACCGTCTATATTTGTTACTAAATATGGACCCTGATATATGTTTTTATGTTTTTCACGTGGTTCTTTTTGAACTAAAACCATATCGTTTATGTTTACTACTATTGGTTGTGCATTTTTGTCGTATGCATCTTTATTTCTTATTTTGTGTTTTTCTACTAACTCTTTAGCCAAGGCGTGGCATTTTTGCATTCGGTACTTTACTTCTTTTGAAAAATTTTCGATATTATAAATTAGTTAAATTCTTTCGTTCTTCAGTTCAGATGGCACAATGGCCTTTTTACCAAAAATTTGTTCAAAAGGATTAAGTTTATTATCGAATACCGTATTTGGCGTTGTGATATGCCAAACGGTAAAATATCTCAAATATGTATCCCAATTATCAAAGGAATCATCTAAGTACGCACGTAGGTACTCGTTAAAAAGTCTATGGTTTCTTTCGACAGTTCCTACGGTTTCATGATGATATGGTGTAGAAAAGTTGTGATGAATATTTAATAAACTGGTTAAATTTGCAAAAATTTCATTTTTGAATTCAGTGCCTAAATCTGATTTAATGGATTTCATAGCACCGTATATTAAAATGAAGCCTTCGAGTAGCGCTGACGCGATGGTTTTTGCACTTTTATCAGGTATTGATATTGTAACTAAGTATTTTGTCAGATCGCAGATTATCGTAAGTGCGAACTTATTACCATATCTCGATTCTGGCAATCGGCCTTTGGTACCAATTACGACAATGTCGAAAGATTTATTAGGAGTAGGAGTTAAAACGAGGTCTTCTTTATTTCCTATTTTGACTTTGTTCAAAAGACATTTTTCGCATTTTCTAACATAATTAGCTATGTCTTTTGTAATGTTTTTCCAGTAAAATTTGTTTCGTAATTTGGCGTATAATTTTTTCGTTCCACAGTGACCTCCAGTGATGGGATCATTGTGATAAATTGCTAATAATTTTGATTTTTGTTCCTGATCGGTGATTGTTTCAATTGGATCCATTAAAATAATTTTTAAAAGTTGTAAAAGCTTATTTCCTCTTTCCTTAGAATTTGTAATTGTAATGTATATGAAAATTAAATCATTTTTTGGCCATTCTATTTCCTTAATATTAATTTTTCCGGCTTCTTTTTCTAGCCTCGAAAGTAAAGTATCGAAATTCTTTATTTCGTTAGAAAATTCAAAATCAAGTAAAATTGTTCTTTTATGCTTTTTATGCGCGCATATTCTTAGAAATTGTTTATTGTTTTTATCATGAAATATTTCTGATCTAATAGGAGGAATTTTTTTTGAAAAGTTATGAGTGAATTTATCATACACGTTTAATCTTTGTATGTTTTCACATAAGTCTATGTTTTCGATAGAACTACATTTATCCTTTTCCTTACTCATAGCCCTAGTCTGAACTGCAAATATATTTTTGGTTGATTTTTTTATTTCGCCAATGGTTATACGAGAAAGTGCATCAGCTCCTACATTTGATTTTCCCTTTATGTACTCTATTGTGAAATTTTATTCTGCCAACTCAAGTCTAATTCTAGAAAGTTTTGAAGATGGGTCTTTCATAGTGAATAAATAAACTAAAGGCCTGTGATCTGATTTTACAATAAAGTGATTTCCATAAACGTATGGTCTGAATTGTTTAATGGCAAAATAAATGGCTAATAGTTCTAACGCAATGATGGCTTTCTTTTGTTCTGCCTCAATAAAGGTTTTGACGCATAACATATGGGTAAATCGCTGCCTTGATGTTCTTGGCTGAGTATTGCTCCACATCCCGTCTTAGAAGCGTCTACTGTAATGGTGAACTGTTTGGAAAAATCCGGGTATTGTAATATCTTTGGTGACATTAGGGGTGCTCTTATTGCATCAAAAGCTTTATCGCATGCCTCGTCCCAGTTAAATTCTACTCCTTTTCCATTCAGTCTATACAGAGGTGCTGCCAGAGATGCAAAGTTTGGAATAAAGCGTCTGTAGTAGTTGGCAAAAGCTACAAACCGTCTTACAGCGTCTTTGTCTGTTGGCTTAGTATAGTTACGAATTGCGTCTATTTTAGATTCGTCTGGTGACAGACCTTCAGCTGAGCATTTGTGTCCTAGGAATGTTACTTCTGGTCTTAGAAAATTACATTTGTTTGGATTGAGGTTAAAGTTGAATGATCTACAAGTATTGAATACTTTAGACAAATTATTAATGTGATGGGATTCGCTACAGCCGATGACTATAATGTCATCTACGTAAAGAAAAGCTACATTAGGTGGTATTCCTGGTCATCGTCCTCGAATTTGGTGCAATGTTCAAACCAAATGGCAATACCTTCCATCGATACGCTCCGCGATTAGTAGAAAATGAGTTTATATCGCGTGAATCTACGTGTAATGGTATTTGGTGAAATCCAGAAAAAAGGTCTAAGGTTGAGAAAAATTTGGCTCTGCCAAGATTGTCTAAAATATCATCGATTCGTGCTAATGGAAATTTGTCTGCAATTAGCTTCTTGTTAACTGCGCGAAAGTCTACACACATTCGATATGCTTTTTTGCAATTTATTTTCTTTTTAGGAACTAAGATAAGAGGACTGTTGTAGTTAGAATAGCTTTCTTCTATTAAATCATTTTCTAATAATTTTGTAACTTGTCTGTTAATTTCTTCCCGCTGCGAATAGGGTAGACGATAGTTCTTTATATACACTGGTTCGTTGTCAGTTAACCGTAATTTCTGCTCATAAAAATTATTTAACGTCATCTTATCGTTGTCAGGCGCAAATATGTTAGCATATTGTATGATCTAAAAGTTCAGATGGTGCATCTTTTGGAATTTGATCTTTTAAGATCGAAGTTATTTCGTTAATTCGCTTCTCATCTGACTTAGTTTTGTCGATTACGTAGACGTGATAATTAGATAAGTTTTCTGCTTTAATAGAATTTTTGTGTACGAATTGTACCTCACTTGTGGTATTGATTAATTTTATGACTGGATTATTGGAATTTGTAATAAATCTTGCGGTAAATACGTCTTTTTGTATTTCTTGAGATTCAACGAAAAGTGGAGTTGTTGAGTGACCTAAGTCGAAAATTCGAAAAACTTCGCATCTTGGTGGTATAACACACATATCTCTTTCTGTTCCGTGTAGGATTGGCATAGTGACTTTTTCTTTATTTGCCCAGAATGAGATGCTACTATTTGAATAATTTATTACACATTTGTTATAATGAAGAAAATCTTTTCCCAGTATACCGTCCGATGGGATATTGAAGTCATCGTTTACCACATGTAATTTAGGTTTAGACAAAAAATATTTTTAATATTTATTCGTTTATCTCCTCGTCCCTCAGTGTTCGCTGCTGAGGGGCGTACAAGTTTAAAGAGCGAACGTTTGCATTATTTCGCGTATTTGAACTTCCGGCGTTAGTATAGTTCTGTTCTCTAGCCTATTTTGACTGTTGCTAGTGTTACGCGAATTACTATTGTTTCGATTATCGTTGTTTTGCCTATAGTTGTTGTTTTGCCTATTTTGATTGTTATTATTGAATCTACCGTTATTATTGTTGTTGTACCTATTGAAATTATTATTGTTATTGAACCTGTTGAAATTACTATTGTTGTTGTATCTTTTATTGTTGTTGTAGTAATTATTGCCTCTATTGTTATTGCGAAAGTTGGTTTGATTGTTAAACCTTGATCGAAAAGCTAATACCTGTCTTTCTGTAGCCTGATTGTTTTGTTGGACTATCATTTTTGCTACGACGTCTTTGCGTCACTAAAAGAGGTTCATGCGAGAATTGATTTAACTAAGTCTGAGCGCGTATTCAGCCTACAAACATTTACTGACTGCTCGACTGCCATCTCGTGCGCTTTGGCTTTTGATATTCCCTCGATAATTAGAGACCTCTCTAAAGCATCAGATAATTCCTCTACTCGTTTAGCAAACTCGGTTAAATTATTGTTCGTAACTTTTAGTGAAGCTATTTTCCCTGCAACGACTTTTGAATTGTCTGGCTTTATGCGACTTTTAAGCGCATCTTTAATTTCTTGAATAGATGTTATATTTGTCGGAATAGCTTCTCGTGCTTTCCCTTCGAGCTTCGATTTAACGAGTGAAATGAAAGTTGGCATAAGATCTGGATCTATACAGCCTTCTACTAGTTCAATTTTATCTATGAAGGAGTCTAGCGCTAAGGGGTCACCGTTATAGTTTTCCCTAAATAAGGGCGCCCACGACCCAATAAACTGTCTATTTTGCTCTGGTGTAGCCATTATTGTTGGTTCTAGAAAATTAGTACGAAAGTTGTTAAAAGCCCTAAAGAATTGTTTGATGTAACGACTGGGTTATCGAAACCACAGAAGTTTTCTTGCAATGAAATATTTTCAGTATGAGGTAAAGAACAACTTTGTTCACCGATACGACTGTCGAGTGTTTCCGGCTTTGATGAGTCAGAGAATTCTTCTTCTTCCTCAGATTCGATTTTGTATGCGTCGAAGGATTCTTTTTCTTCCCGATCAGTATCTGATATAAAAGTGTTATCTTGGACTAAGTCGCTGTAGTTGGTTGGTACTTTAACTGTGCAGTTGAGTTTTGTAAAACATTTAATTAATTCTTCCCTACAACGTGATAAACTTTTATTCACAGCAATTGGCCTAGTTCGGTTTTCAAAATGACCATTTACCTCTACTAAAATGTTATTATATACCTCAATTAAAGAATTTTTATATTCATCTAACTTCTCTTACCTTGTCGGTAAAGAACGACCTGTATGCAAAACCCGTTTTATAATTTTAAAGAAATTTTCCCTCAATTCTTTGAATTTTGTTTCGAAATTTGACATTAGCAGAAGAAATACTCTTACGCTTGCAGCTTTGTTTCAAATGATTTTATAAACTAAATCGAATTGTGAAAAAGTTGCGAGTTTGAGGTATGAATATGGAAGAATTTGAATGAAAAAGAAATTTGGAATGGTTTTATAACCTAGATTGTTTGAGTTATGAGCATAATCAAATTAGGATTGAAAGGGAATTTGAAATGCTTTTATCACCTAAGTTGAATTAGAGAAAGTGGCGAGTTTGTGTCATGAATGTGAAAAAAGGAAAAAAAAATTTTAATTGAAAGGAAATTTAAAATGATTTTATAATCTAATTTGAAACCGCTTTACTTGAATTTTGTATTGAGTTTTGGCATAAATTTGTTAAGGTTATTTGAAGTTAGAATTGCTTGAAAGTTGATTGAATTGTATTCCAGATGAACCGTCAATTAAATTTTGGCTTTGAAAAATTTTGTTTTGTACCGGGTGTGCTAACATATACGACCTACAATGGAAGACTGATCTATTTTTTTCCAATTTTCGCAAGACGATATTAATTTTAAACGTGATATGTTTATTGCAATTTAGTATTTATTACAATATTATTTAACGTGACGATCGCACCGTTGCACAAAAAAAAATCATTAAATTTTAAGGTTTTACGGACGCACCGTTTTCATCAAAAATATGTATTAATTATTTAACGTGTTGGCCGCACCGTTTCACAGCAAAATGTTCAGTATGTTATTGTAAAAATTTATTAAATTTTCATAATTTAGCGTGTCGGCCAAACGGCGCGGCAAAATGCCTTCTTTTTTTATACTCAGTTGAGCAGAGCTCACAGAGTATATTAAGTTTGATTGGATAACGGTTGGTTGTACATATATAAAGGAATCGAGATAGATATAGACTTCCATATATCAAAATAATCAGGATCGAAAAAAAATTTGATTGAGCCAAGTCCGTCCGTCCGTCCGTCCGTTAACACGATAACTTGAGTAAATTTTGAGGTATCTTGATGAAATTTGGTATGTAGGTTGCTGAGCACTCATCTCAGATCGCTATTCAAAATGAACGATATCGGACTATAACCACGCCCACTTTTTCGATATCGAAAATTTCGAAAAACCTAAAAAGTGCGATAATTCATTACAAAAGACCGATAAAGCGACGAAGCTTGGTAGATGAGTTGAACTTATGACGCAAAATAGAAAATTGGTAAAATTTTGAACAATGGGCGTGGCACCGCCCACTTTTAAAAGAAGGTAATTTAAAACTTTTACAAGCTGTAATTTGGCAGTCGTTGAAGATATCATGATGAAATTTGGCAGGAACGTTACTCTTATTACCATATGTACGCAAAATCGGAGAAGGACCACGCCCACTTTTAAAAAAAAATTTTTTTAAAAGTAAAATTTTAACAAAAAATTTAATATCTTTACAGTATATAAGTAAATTATGTCAAGATTCAACTCCAGTAATGATATGGTGCAACAAAATACAAAAATAAAAGAAAATTTAAAAATGGGCGTGGCTCCGCCCTTTTTAATTTAATTTGTCTAGGATACTTTTAACGCCATAAGTCGAACAAAAATTAACCAATCCTTTTGAAATTTGGTAGGGGCATAGATTTTATGTCGTTAACTGTTTTCTGTGAAAATGGGCGACATCGGTTGATGCCACGCCCAGTTTTTATACACAGTCGTCCGTCTGTCCTTCCGCATGGCCGTTAACACGATAACTTGAGCAAAAATCGATATATCTTTACTAAACTCAGTTCACGTACTTATCTGAACTCACTTTATCTTGGTATGAAAAATGAACGAAATCCGATTATGACCACGCCCACTTTTTCCATATCGAAAATTACGAAAAATGAAAAAAATGCCATAATTCTATACCAAATACGAAAAAAGGGATGAAATATGGTAAGGTAATTGGATTGTTTTATTGACGCGAAATATAACTTTAGAAAAAACTTTATAAAATGGTTGTGACACCTACCATATTAAGTAGAAGAAAATGAAAAAGTTCTGCAGGGCGAAATAAAATACCCTTAAAATCTTGGCAGGTATTACATATATAAATAAGTTAGCGGTATCCAACAGATGATGTTCTGGGTCACCCTGGTCCACATTTTGGTCGATATCTGGAAAACGCCTTTACATATACAACTACCACCACTCCCTTTTAAAACTCTCATTAATACCTTTAATTTGATACCCATATCGTACAAACTCATTCTAGAGTCACCCCTGGTCCACCTTTATGGCGATATTTCGAAAAGGCGAACACCTATAGAACGAAGGCCCACTCCCTTTTAAAAATACTCATTAACACCTTTCATTTGATACCCATATCGTACAAACAAAGTCTAGAGTCACCCCTGGTTCAGAAAGGCCCACTCCCTTTTAAAATACTCATTAACTCCTTTCGTTTGATACCCATATTGCACAAACGAATTCTAGGGTCACCCCTGTTCCACCTTTATGGCGATATCTCGAAACGGCGTCCACCTATGGAACTAAGGATTACTCCCTTTTAAAATACTCATTAACACCTTTCATTTGATACCCATATCGTACAAACGCATTCTAGAGTCACACCTGGTCCATCTTTATGGCGATATCTCGAAAAGGCGTCCACCTATAGAACTAAGGCCCACTCCCTCTTAAAATACTCATTAACTCCTTTCGTTTGATACCCATATTGCACAAACGAATTCTAGAGTCACCCCTGGCCCACCTTTATGGCGATATCTCGAAACGGCGTCCACCTATAGAACTAAGGCCCACTCCCTTTTAAAATACTCATTAACACCTTTCGTTTGATGCCCATATTGTGCAAACAAATTCTAGGGTCACCCCTGGTCCACCTTTATGGCGATATCTCGAAACGGCGTCCACCTATGGAACTAAGGATTACTCCCTTTTAAAATGCTCATTAACACCTTTCATTTGATACCCATATCGTACAAACGCATTCTAGAGTCACCCCTGGTCCATCTTTACGGCGATATCTCGAAAAGGCGTCCATCTATAGAACTTAGGTCCACGCCCTTTTAAAATACTCATTAATACCATTCATTTGATACCCATATCGTACAAACGCATTCTAGAGTCAACTCTGATCCACCTTTATGGCTATATCCCTAAATGGCGTCCACCTATAGAACTATGGCCCACTCCCTCATAAAATACTCTTTAATGCCCTTCATTTGATACACATGTCATACAAACACACTCTAGGGTTTCCCTCGGTTCATTTTCCTACATGGTTATTTTCCCTTATGTTGTCACCATAGCTCTCAACTGAGTATGTAATGTTCGGTTACACCCGAACTTAACCTTCCTTACTTGTTATTTGTGAGTTTTAGTATATTTTTATTATTTAAAGGTTCTTTCTATTACCTCTGTTTCTTATTATTTGTAGGTTTTAGTTAGTTGTATTATTTCCGCTGTATTTAATTGTAGGTTTTAGAATTTTTATTATTTTAATAGATTTTGCATTACTTTCGTATATTTTAGTCGTAGTTTTGGGTTTATTTTATTATAATTTTGATTTTTTCTTTCATTTCACCCACTGCCACTTTTTACCACGATTTATTGAAAAATTCCGCACCACCACCTACCTTGATCACGGTCGCCATGTGAACTCCTGTTGAACCTCCAGAAATCGTTCTCCTTGCGTGCACGCACGCTATCACGCACAGGCACTCCCATTAAATGCAACCACAGATTATATTTCAGTTTACTATCGTACTTTTTATTTATTTATGTTATAGTTTTATAAAAAGTATATATATATAGTTTCCACAATAATTTTTGGGTTTCTTTAATTTTAAATGGAATCACTGAGTTAAACTTAGGGTGAGATCATAAAGCTGCTGTTACAAAGATTCATACATATACCCTTGGATTCTTTGATGATATTGTAACGGATTTACCTGCAAATCCTCTTATTTGCCCTTCTGCTAAGTTCGAATCACTAAACTGTTGAGTAAATAACTCCAATATTGAATAATGGAAAAATGGCCTTTATTAAAGTAGTTCACAATAACACTTATACTTTGCAACTAGCTTGCTTAACAACCAAACTGATTGATAGCTAAAATGAAACTCCTCTTGGCCTCTACTGTCGCGCCTTTTATACTTTTTGATTTCTCAATGCATACTTCCAGGCTTTTCCATTCCAGAACTTACTAGTTAGTTTCAGCTACAACATCGCCAGCCACAACTACGTTTATAACTTCTCAATTGAGTAATACTTGCACACATTTTTGCCCTCTCTTGTGAGCAATTCAGATAAGATATATGCATGTGTACATATGTGTAGACGCAATTATTGGTTCGTTTATGTAGTAGAAACATAATGATTGATCTATGGATGTGCATGATATCACTGTTTAGCATCGGCTTAGAGTTGGCAGCACCCCTTAGTTTTGCTAACATTCGTAACACTGCCCCCCACCTAAGTCTGATCGTCCCGATCAAAAAACCCTCCCGATCTAAACATTGCCAGCCTTTCCAAATGGACCACTTTCATTTTGCTTCGTGGTTTACCGATGGTTTGTATACGGTACACTACATCGTTGATCCGTTTTACAACTTTGTATGGGCCTTCCCAATTACACTGCAATTTCGGGGACAAACCTTTTTTACGTTGTGGGTTGTATAACAGCACCAAATCTCCTTCCTGAAAACCTTCCGAATTAATTGCTTTATCGTATCTGGCTTTCATCTTGTCACGCATAATCTTTGTTCGTTGTCTTATCAGATCATGTATTTCTCTTAGCTCTTCTTCCAAATCACTAGTGGATTTCTTGACATTTCTCTCCGCATTGGCATCTATCCCAAACTTCAAATCAGCTGGCAGTCTAAGGTCATAGCCAAAAATTACTTTTGAAGGGGTTTGGCCCGCTGTCTCATGCACTGCTGATCGGTAAGCCATCAAGAATAATGGTATGCGGGTATCCCACTCTTTATGATACTTGTCTACTACTTTCCTTAAGTGCTCCTCTAATGTTCTATTGAATCGTTCTACCATATAATCGGATTGAGGATGCAATGCAGTTGTCCGTGTTCTTCGAATGCCCAATGATTTACACATTTCCTGGCACACAGCTGATTCGAAATTCCTACCTTGGTCAGAATGTAACTCCATTGGTACACCATACCTTGCAACCCAATTGTTTATAAACACTTCTGCTACTGTTTCCGCTTCTTGATTTGGGATTGGGTATACCTCTGGCCATTTGTTGAAATAATCCATAACTACCAGTACATATTTGTTTCCGCCGTTGCTAGTAGGAAATGGACCGGCGACATCCATAGCGATCCTTTCAAATGGCGCACCTGAGCTATATTGCTTCATCTGGCCATGAATTCGGGTTCTGGCCCCTTTCGCTCTGCTGCAAACCTCGCAGTTCGCAATCCACTCAGTGACCGACTGACGGCAACCAACCCAATAGAATCTCTGTTTAATCTTCTCGAGCGTCTTCGTGATTCCAAGATGACCTCCTCTTGGACCATTATGCAGCTCACTGAGCACGTCAGGAATCCTCTTTCTGGGAACAACTATGAGTTTCTTTTTTCTTTGACCATCCTCACTCTCCCATACCCGATGCAAGCAACCGGATATCAATTCTAAACTGTTCCACTGTGCCCAATATAACTTCGCAATGGGACTCTCTGCTGACATCTCCTCTCTGCTTGGTCTTTCGTGTCGTTCGAGCCCTTGCATAACATGTGACAGATCTGTATCTTCTAGCTGACACTTTCTTAGTTGTTCCCTGTCCCATTCATCCGTAAACGTTATAGTCATTAGCCGGACATCTATAATGTCTTCTTTAGCCTCAGCCTTTTAACAGTGCTTGCATTCGAAACTACATGGTCTCCGTGACATTGCATCGGCATTTCCATGGGTACTACCTTTTCGATGCTCAATGGAAAAGTCATAGCTTTATAGTCGCTCGATCCACCGTTCCAATTGTCCTTCCGGATTACGGAACTGCAGAAGCCATTTTAACGCTGCGTGATCTGTCCTGACACTGTTTAATGCACTCTACCAATGAAAACAGCTCTCCCCGCGTAACGCAATAGTTCCTCTCTGGTTTTCCAATCGAACGACTGAAATATGCAACTACCTTCTCCTGTCCATCAACCAGTTCTGATAAAACGCCTCCTATAGCGTATCCACTAGCATCTGTATCTAGAATAAATGTTGCTCCTGGAATCGGATATGCTAACTTTGGGGCAGTGCACAAACGCTCTTTCAATGTTTGGAAAGCCAATTTTTGCTCCTTCTTCCATTCAAAAGCTTTATTTTTTCTTGTAAGCTCATGGAGGCTATGGGCTACGCTGGAAAAAGTTTGTACAAATCGGCGGTAATATGTGCACAGCCCAAGGAAACTTCTCAATTCATGTAGGTTCTGTGGTCTTGGCCAATCCTTTACAGCCTCTATCTTTTCGTTCGCAGTGAAGATGCCCTCTGTCGTTACCTTGTGACCCAAATAATTTATTTCCTTTTTAAACAGCGCACACTTGTTGGGACTTAACTTGAGACCAGCGCCAGCTATTCTCTGGAAAACTTCCTCCAAGTTCTTAAGATGTTCATCAAAATTCTTGCCCAATACGATGATGTCGTCCAGGTACACCAAGCATGTTTTCCAATGTAGCCCTTTCAGTACCTGGTCCATGAGTCTCTCAAAAGTAGCTGACGCATTACAAAGTCCAAAAGGCATCACTGTAAATTGCCAAAGAACATCACCGACACTGAAGGCTGTTTTCTCTTTATCTTCCTCCTTCACCTCCACTTGCCAGTAGCCACTTTTCAAGCCCAGTGTGGAAAACCATTTCTTACCAGATAGCGAGTCCAGAGTATCGTCAATTCTTGGCAATGGGTAGCTATCCTTTTTTGTGACGTCGTTCAACTTGCGGTAGTCCACGCAAAACCTCATTTTCTCATCCTTCTTCTTCACAAGTACCACCGGTGAGCTCCATGGACTAGCTGATGGTTCGATGACGCCGCTGTCGCTCATTTATTGTACGATTTGATTCACAACTTCCCGCTTCGCCAGTGGAACACTACAAGGAGCTTGACGTATCGGCCTCGCGTCTCCAATGTCAATTTGATGTTTCACAACATTGGTGCGGCCTGGGTTGGAACCATCCTGGACAAATATGTATGCGTACTTTAGGAGCAGTTGCTTTGCCTTACTCTGATAATCTTGATCTAGCCCCTCCGTCCATGCCGTGATGTCATTTGAAAGATCAGTCTTGCTAGGTGAAACGTGTTCCTGGAGCTGTTCACAGTTAATAACTATTTCAGCCTCTTGGCATCTTCCCAATTTAGCTCCTTTTGTCAGTTTGAATGATTACTTGAACTCATTGAGTACTCTTACCGGAATACGTCCATCCTGTTTTGTCAAAGCCAGGGTTTTTCCTACAAGTATGTTCGGTGTTGATTTGTTTGCTGCCTCGATTACCCACAATTTGTTTGTCCCACAATCTCCATCAACCTTTGCCCAGATAACTGCTTCGGACTTTGGTGGTATTTGCTGACTCTCTTCCACCAGCACTGTTGTTGTTGTTGTTGTAGCGATTAGGTTACTCCCCGAAGGCTTTGGGGAGTGTGATGGTCCTTTGTCGGATACAGATCCGATACGCTCCGGTAACACAACACCATTAAGGTGCTGGCCCGACCATCTCGGGAACGATTTATATGGCCACATTAAACCTTCAGGCCATCCCTCCCTCCCCACCCCCAAGTTCCATGAGGAGCTTGGGGTCGCCAGAGCCTCGTATGTTAGTGAAACGGGATTCGCCGCTCGAAGGTGAGGTTGACAATTGGGTTGGAGAAGCTATATATTGCGCTACACAACCCCTTGAATCCACCAGCACTCGTTTACTGCTGTAGCCTCTCTCCTAGCCGAAACTAAGTGGCACATCCATGTTCTTACATCGCATCGTCTTGCTTTGCATATCGATCTTGATGCCTTGGTCGATTAAGAAAGTCTACTCCAATTATGATTTCATCAACAATCTCTGCCACTATAAAATTGTGTAGTACCGTGACGTTCCCAATTGCTACTTCACATGCTACTACTCCAATTACCTGGGTGTCCTCTCCCGTGGCTGTACGTTATCTGGCTCCAAGCAATGGTCTTATCTTCTTTTTGACTAAATCTGATCGAATGATGGAATGAGATGCACCCGTATCTACAGTCAGTAAACGTTCCTTTCCATCCACATGTCCTCCGACAGTAAGATTGCTTGACCTTCTTCTAATTTGCGAGATAGAGATTATGGGGCATTCAATTGCGGGAGCCTGCTGTCGCCCCTTGCGGCTGACTCGCTTTAGTTTAACGATTGAGTAGATTTGGAGACTTGCTCATCTCCTTCAGCTCTGCGTTTACGACCACCCACATTGTTGGAACTGTTAGGGTTGTTGTACAATGTCGTGCAATATGACCTGGGTTGCCGCACTTGAAACATTTAATAACTTCGGCCTTTTTCTGTTGTGATCCCTTCAGTGCTTCCAAAATTGTGTCTACCCAATCTAGTCTTTCCACTTCCACACGATGAGCTTTGTATGCTGGTTTACTCAGTAGTGAGGCAGTTTCCTGAGTCAATACATGTGATACCGTCTCTGCAAATGTTGGCTTTGGGTTTGCGTATGAGGCTCGCTTGTTTCGACGTCCCGTATGCCATTTATAAAGCTCTGAATTTTTTCGGTGTATTCCACGGGTGCGTCGGCATTCGCCAAATGTGCAAGCCTTTCGACATCTGACGCAAACTCCTGCAAAGTCTCATTAGCTTTTTGGTAGCGGTTTTGCAACTCTATTTGGTGTATCTGCTTCCTGTGTTCGCTTCCGTATCGTCTCTCTAGAGCGCTCATCAATGTTTCGTAGTTGTTCCGCTCTCCCTCGGGAATAGTCTGTAGGATTTCAGCCGCAGATCCTTTCAATGCCACGAAATGTGCAGTAACTTTATCTTCAGCACTCCAGTTGTTCACTGCTGCGGTCGTCTCAAACTGAATCTTAAACACCTGGAAAGGAACAGAGCCGTCAAAAGATGGAGTTTTTACCTTCGTATGGCTTGCTGAAACAACTGGGCGAATTAGCTGCAACTCCTGTATATGACCACGCAATGTTTCAATCTCGGCATCGTTTTTTTTTTTTTTTCAAGTTGCAAAATTTTTGTGTCTTGCGCCTCCATCTTCGAAGAAATACGTCCTTCTTGCTCTACCAGGTGTGCAGAGATCTGCGCTGATATTTGTGCCGACATTTCGGATATTCGTGCCTCTTGTGATTCAATCTTCGATGTTATACGGTTCTCCTGTGATTCCAGTTGAGATGCTATACGTGTCTCCTGTGATTCCAGTTGGGATGCCATATATGTCTTCTGTTCTTTGAGCTGTGCTGACATATTTGTGTTCTGTTCTTCGAGCTGTGTTTCCATCTTGCATGTAATCTGTTTCGACATTTCTGACATTTGCGATGACATTGATGTTACTGTCGATGTTTGTGCAGATATTGCAGCCAAAATCATGTTCAAGTCTGTGCTCGTAACTGTCTGCAATGTTTCGTTTTTCTCTTCAATTTTTGTTGTTGTCTCGTCCCCATCAGGATAAAAGACATACTCGTCCACATCGATTCCTTGCAACTCCATTACCTCTCGTAGCCGTGCTTGAAGTTCGATCTTATTGCCAGTTGTACTCAATCCACGGTTCTCCAACTCCTTTTTCAGTTGCTGGATCCTCAATTCACTCAACTTTGCCATGTCCAAGTTGTATTCCCAATCTTCGGAATTTATTCAACAATTCCTCTTCTGGCACCAATTGTAACGAATGTAATTGCAAATCTTTTTATTTGCCCTTCTGCTAAGTTCGAATCACTAAACTGTTGAATAAATGACTCCAATATTGAATAATGGAAAAATGGCCTTTATTAAAGTACTTCACAATAACACATACTTTGCAACTAGCTTGCTTAGCAACCAAACTGATTGATAGCTCAAATGAAACTCCTCTTCGCCTCTACTGTCGCGCCTTTTATACTTTTTGATTTCTCATTGCATACTTCCAGGCTTTTCCAGAACTCACTAGTTAGTTTCAGCTACAAAATCGCCAGCCACAACTACGTTTATAACTTCTCATTTGAGTAATACTTGCACAAATGATTGCCCTCTTTTGCGAACAATTCAGATAAGATATATGCATGTGTTTGTGCGTTGCTTCTCCGCTGCTCGTATACGTACATATGTGTAGACGCAATTATTGGTTCGTTTATGTAGTAGATACATAATGATTGATCTATGGATGTGCATGATATCACTGTTTAGCATCGGCTTAGAGTTGGCAGCACCCCTTAGTTTTGCTAATATTCGGAACAATATATTAATACCGCGGCCACCGTGGTGTGATGGTAGCGTGCTCCGCCTATCACACCGTATGCCCTGGGTTCAACTCCAGGGCAAAGCAACATCAAAATTTTAGAAATAAGATTTTTCAATTAGAAGAAAATGTTTCTAAGCGGAGTCGCCCCTCGGCAGTGTCTGGCAAGCGCTCCGATTGTATTTCTGCCATGAAAAGCTCTCAGTGAAAACTCATCTGCCTTGCAGATGCCGTTCGGAGTCGGCATAAAACATGTAGGTCCCGTCCGGCCAATTTGTAGGGAAAAATCAAGAGGAGCACGACGCAAATTGGAAGAGAAGCTCGGCCTTAGATCTCTTCGGAGATTATCGCGCCTTACATTTATTTTTTTTTTTTATATTAATACCGCCATCTACATTGCAACATCATTCCCGTTTCGAGGAAGCTGAACAAGCTTGGGTATGGAAATATCCACTAGAAGACTAAGCTTGATTTATTCATGGATATAGGAGAACCAATCAAATTTCGTGTTTTACGTGAAATTTTCGAAGAAAATTTTGTTATATTCTTAGTATAACTGTTGTAGACGGCAAGACTTCGAAATAAAATGCACGAAAATATTTGTAACAATACTATTTGTAATGTTTTTATATCTGATATAAAAGGATTCATTAATTGTAAGAAATTGGTTATATCGAATTGATTCAGGACTTACTTGTTCGTGCTCTTTATTTGTTTCTTTTCAAAAGAAAGAACCAGATGCGCACAAACAAAATGGCTATCAATTGAACGGAGTTGCTTATAAAGTACGTATTTTAAAGGAATATAAGAAAAGGTTTAAAGTATTCGGTACATAACTACTTCGTATTAATTTCTATCTGTAATATCCTTCTCTCCGTGATTCCATTCACTGCCGGGAGAATCACCCTTTACATCGAGTACTGCAATCTTTGAAGCAAGCCTTTGTAAATATCCTGCAGCAGTTTTCACCAAGACTGTTCTGACTTGACCATCGGCTGCCGCATTTGCTTCCAGGACGATGCCTTTCTTCTATTGCCCACGGCTTTCGTTGTCGTCGCATACAATCACCACGTCACCAACACATATCAGCTTTACTTGTTTGAACCATTTTACGCGCTTGGTCAAAGTCGGAAGATACTCGAGAACCTATCTCTTCCAGAAAGTTCGCTTTAGCTACTGTGATATATGCCCTGCTTTCTTAAACATCCCACTTCTGGTACCTCAGCTGCTTGGACGATGTGCTCAAGCGGACGTCGATGTGCTCAAGCAGAACATGTGTTAGCGGAGGAGAACTCACAAGATTTTCCGCTTCTATAAGGAGGCTATGTAAAGTCTCCAGTTGCGGTGCTCTTTCCTTTAAGATGAACTGCAGCACTGCGAACCATTCGTTCCCACACACCACCAGCTGACGGATTTGCCGGAGCATTGAACAACCAACAACCCTTTTCAACCTCCACCTACGTTTCTTTGCTAGCACCTACAAAATATGTGTCTCGATCGCTTCTCATACGAATTGGAACGCCCCTACGGTTAATAAAGTTTCGACATACTATAACAGCGGCGTCGGTAGATAGGCCTTTCGCTAGCTACAGGTGAATAGCCGTAATCGTAAGACAAGTGAAGATGGCCACCCATCGCTTTCCATGACGCCGTCCAATAGATACCATAACTGAACCGAAGTAGTCCACGCCTGTGAATGAAAATGCGGGGTAAGCCTGTCCTTGGCGAGTTGACCCATCAATGGTGTTTGCGGAGCGGCTGCCAAATTTTTGCATAGTTGAAAACTTATTTCAATTGACCTTAACAGACGGCGAACGCTTGGAATGCAATACTTGTATCGTATAGCGGCAACCATACACTCGAAATTATGGTGATGAAACATTTCATTTCGCTTAGTTGATGCAGGTACGCACTCGGCGTAATCGATTCGGCCACCCAAACGCACAAGCCCGTCTTGGTGCAATGTCGGACGTAATTTGTAAATCGGACTGCCTTTATTTACTGGCGAACCACTGGACAACATTTGCATTTCGTCCGCAAACTCAGTATTTTGAACTAGGCGGTAGGTAAAAGTCTCTGTTTGCTTTATTTGTGTCGCCGATAATGATTTATGCACGACCAAATCTTTCTTGTTTGCCAGCGAACGAAATTTCGATACTGCTAATCGCACCCACGTCTTTATTCGGAGAAATTTGTACAAGTTGGTATATTTAGCAAAGGGCACAATATGATGGTATGTCTTTATTGTATACAGTATCTTAGAACGCAGCTCGTTATCGGTACCTCCCTCAGCAAGGTCTTTTTAGTTTAGTTTATTAAGTCTATGATCAAAAAGAATCTTACTAGATAGATACAAATGAATTCACAGATATTAAAATTATATAATCAAACTTATATATGTAATTAACGTGAAAAAAAGGGGAAAACAATGAGTTAAATAAATATATAAAAATAAATTGCAGGTACAATTCCAGAGAAGACTTGAACGTACTTCTCGACAAAGAGAAATCAAAAAGGAAACTCCCTGAGAGTCTATTAAATTTGGTAAGTGCGCGAAAAATCGGGTTGAGCATGCAATAATTAGCTCTACCGACACACAAGTAAAAGGGCAAGAAAGTACAAAGACACCTATTATTTATTTATTTATTTATTTATTTATTTCAGTCATCGAAACAAGATTTCTTACAGACTATGATCATGTTTACATATTTAATTAAATAGTGCAAATAGGCTTAACTTAAAACAATAAAGGCTGTCGTTGAAGTTTATTTGCGGAGCGAATGTGTTACACAGGCGAATGATTCTGGCTATCGGTTCATTATAAGAGTAAAGCGACTTATGTGAACCCTCAGTAAACTTTCTGGGATTTCTGGGATTAATATTAGATTCCTGTACTCGAAACAGAATAACTATATCTGGGCAGTCAATATTGCCAGATAAAATATTGTAGGCAAATAACAGCGACAGATATGACCTTCTGTCCGCAAGAGATTGTAAGCCAAAGAGTTTCCTCCTTGAGGCGTAACTTGGAATGTCATTTTCGATAAACACTCTTTTCATAGCAAATCTGGTAAATTTCCTCTGGATCATCTCTATTTTATCAGAGTACTTTGTGTAGTATGGGTTCCAAACCATTCAATTAACCTATCAAAATGAAGTGCTGGCGGAGTTCACTTAATAGCTAACAAAAAACACACCTTCATATGGATATACACTCAAGCATAATTTGATTTGGAATATATGAAGGGAAAAATTATCCTTTTATCTGCTTTTAAAGTTGCGCTTTACAAATTCTGCCCCCTACCCCAACAAATCAACTGATCTGTTGAGCACTTGTACCCATGTATTGCTCATCAAGCAGCCGCCCGATTTGCCTATTCGACGCAGCAGAGGCGGCTGTCAGGTAGGCACTTTGTGACGCATCGCTAAACTTAAAGCTTTTGTTTGTTCAGCAACATAAAAATGTTGGTCATCAAAAGCGATTTGTTGCAAGCTACCGCTTGAGCACTTTAACCCTTGCTATTTTGCAGCTTTGCCACCCTGCCATTTACAACTCTCTGTTTTGTTGTCAAGTCATGTTGTGCTTGCTCATTCGATTGATGTGCCGCTCAGCAGAATTAATTCCAATTTTTTAATATGAAAATCGCATAAATTAGATGTGCGTAAAAGTATTTTGAGTGATGCTGTATTTTGTTAGTTACTTTTTTGGGTGTAGGATTTGCTTGTATATGTACATTAGGGTACATTAAAAGTAACTTTTGCTAGGACAGCTGAACAATCCAAAGAGCTAGTGATGAGATCATAACCAAAGATTAGTAGACGCACAACTCTCTGGGTTTCAAGAGATTGGAGATTGATAAGGTTGCAGCGCGAGTAATAGGATGGGGTTGGATCGTCTAAGTTAATAGAAAATAAGCAAAATATAATGAATTTTCTTTGAACCCTCTCTATTCTGGCAAAGTGGCCACTATAGATAGGATTCCACTCAACTGCGGCGTATTTTAGTTTTGAGCGAACTAAAGAGATAAAAAGGGCCTTCTTGGTATAGGGATCCTTAAAGTCTTTTGCGTATCTGCGAAGGAAAGCAAGGTTTCAGATATAACTAACGAAAGAGGTGTCGAAGACAACACCCAGATTTTGGAACAGCAGGTCAACGATCTTCGTCCTACTTTAAAAATTTGAGGACCATTTATCCATTTACAATTTGAGTCAAACTTCTTTGGGCGCGTTGCATCGTCAGCGGGATTGACACTCCCTGGCACCCATCTCCACTGGTGCACCTCGAAAGACCGCAGCACCTTTGATACGCGATGAGCGACGAACTGATTATAGCATCTAGGGTCGGATCTAATCCATTGTATCACAGTCTAGCAATCCGTCCAAAATAGAATCGTGTTAGGTGTAACGTCGTGGCTGGTGAATATGACTTCCTCCAGCCGAACTCCTAGTATAAGTGGGCTACACCTTGACCGTCCAGCGATAAAGATGACATCTGGGGGTCAATTCACGTTCGATGAAGTGAAAAAAAAATTCATGCTGCTGTGAAATAAATTTTTTCATTTTATCACATCAGTTTTTCATGTTAGGCGATTCGTGTTCTTTACAATACTCGTTGTGATGAGTAAAAAAACAAAGATATTTTCTGTCAAAAAAAAATTGTTTATTAATGAAAGTAGTAAATATTTTCAACTGTTCAATAAGAAAAGATGAAAATGCCCAATATTCGCCTTTTGAGATCTTTGAATTCTCATCTTCCTCTCGCGACTGCATCGCCTTCCATCAGGATGTAATCTGCAGTATCATCTTTGTGATCACAGAATCGACAGAGGCTACTAGACGATATACTTAGTTTATCCATGTGGCCCTTTAGCCCGCAGTGACCTGTGAGTATGCCTGCTAAAACTCTAAGGCTGCTTTTTGAGAGGTTAATCATGGCTTTATATCGCTTAGAGCTGCATCCTCCTATTCTGGACCTTCGCTCCAGTGTTTTTCTCTGAGGCACGCTTCTTTTTGCCTGAACTCTTCCCTTATTGTGTGTGACACTATCGGCATGATGGGCTCGGGTCCTATGGCTTTTCCGTCGCCGCCAACCTGACAAGCTTGTTACCATCCACTCCTTTGTGTCCAGGTACCCAGGCTAAACGGATGGTGTTATTGGCCCCTATATTGCTTAACCTCTCTACGCACTCAAGGACTCTTGATGATTTAATCTCAACTGAAGATAATGCCCTAATGCAACCTGACTGTCGCTGAGTATAGCGATTCTCTCGTGTATATATCCCCGCTGTAAATTTATTTCTGCACACCGGCTCATGGGGAAAACTTCGGCTTGGAAGATGCTCGTATATTTTCCGATTGGTAGGGACATTTTGGTTCGGGGGCCGAAGATCCCAGCTCCTATGCCCTCCGGTGTCTTCGAGCCAACTGTGTACCACATTATAATATGTTCCTGGTGAAGCGCTTCAATTATGGAGGTGTCCTATGTAAACTTGTTCCCCAGCTCTATTTTGAAGCGCTTCTCAAACTTAATTAGCTTCCTGGGTTCATCACTGGGAAGTTGGATGAGTGGAATCCGCTCCTTCAGCTTCTCCATATTCCGCGACTGTATAACTTTGCCTCTTCCGCATCCCTGTTTAGCTATGTTTACTAAAGTACTCCTGGCTGCCTGCTCAATTATTATGTGTAGAGGCGTAAACTTAAGCAGCACCTCTATTGCCGCCGTCGGGCATGTTCGCATGGCTCCCGTAATGCACAGACATGCCAAGCGTTGAAGCTTCGTGAGTGACTTTTGTACGGTCACCATGGTTGTCCTTGATGCCCACGCAACTGCTCCATACACTATGATAAGTCTCACTGTAGCAGTGTACATCCTTCTTAGGACCTTTGGGCTGCATCCCCAGGATCTTCCTACAATACGTCTGCACACCAATATTTCTCTTGTGGCCTTTGATATGGTGTTGTCGACGTGCTTCCTCCATAAGATCTTAGAGTCGAACGTGACTTCCAAGTATTTCACCTCGGTCGTGAGCTCCAACTGTACTACATCTATTGCGATATGCCTCATTCCTTCCAGTTTTCTGCTCCTGGCGAAGGGCACAATGGCTGCCTTGTTATGGTTGATACTTAGCTCCACCTCAGTACGCCATTATTTCGTTACCCTTAATGCCCTTTGCATTATGTCGCAAAGGTTGCTCTCAAATCTGCCTCTTACAGTTATAACAATATCATCCGCGTACCCCTGACATCGGATTCCGTTCTCTGAGAGCCTCTGTTGAATTACATTTACTACCAGGCTCCACAGCAAGGGTGACAGGATGCCCCCTTGTGGGCATCCCTTCGTTGTCTTGATCTCTACTGTACCGTCCCCACTCGAGGTTTCGGCAATCCTCGTACGCAGTAGGGCGTTTATCCACATACGGATTGGACGTTGTATCTCCCTTGCGCATAGCAAAAATGCGCATAGCGCAACCTCTCCGCATTCGAACACACTTTGGATTTCTGGACTGGAGACAGCTGATACAATACAATTTCTGCCGACCTGCCTGTCCTATATGCATGCTGATCTCGATGCAGTGGTATTTTATCGAGAGCCTTTGATCTAGTCTCGTGGTCTACAATCTTCTCCATTGCTTTCAGAGCAAAGAATGTCAGATGCTGTAGTGACCAGCCAACTTAAATTTGCGGCTTACATTTAGCTCTTAACAAAAGGCCCCCACCAACCATTCCGTCCATATTCGACCCATCCGTGAACAAGTAAACCGGTCCCCTTCCTCGGATGAGTTCTCTTCCCCATTCCTCTCCCGGGGAATGACTGGTGTGAATGTTGCACAGGGAGCAGTTATCGGCATACAATAATCCGTCCTGTCAGGGATGAAGTCGAAGGCAATAGTGTCCGAAGTCAGATAGCCCATAGCTCATATCAGTGGAAATCCTAGTGAATAATAAACAACTTTTTAAAGAGTGTTGGCAATTAGTGCGTCTAATTTTTATTGGTTTCTTTTTGGGCATTTAGCCTCTCTTTAGCTATATGAAGCCTTCGCCGTTTTATATCTCCCAATCTGGCGCGTTGCGTGCAGCGCGAACTCTCCTCCGCTCCCTTTCTACTGGAGCAAGCTCCTCCGAAATTTCGGGATCAGGACCATGCCTAACCGAGGTTTGGCCCATGTTAGTCAGGGTTGGATCAGAATTTGTCATTGATGACGTAATATTTACAGCTGCGATTTCTTCGTTGATCTGAAAAAGCATAAAGAAACAATGACATTACTCATATGTGCAAATTATAAAATAAGCACGTTGGCTTGTTTTTATAGGCTGCCCTCATCCTCATTCTTATGGCTCTTCCTATTCTCCATTTTTGTATTCACCTCCCTCCTTCCCCTCGGTCTCTCCCTCTCCCTCCGCCTTTCCTCTCCTCTCACTTTCTTTTCCCTCCTCCTTCCCTTTTTCCGTTCTGTTTTTCTTCTTTCCTTTTTCTTCGCCTTCTTTTCGTTTCCTTTTTCCTTCCCCTTCTTTTCGTTTCCTTTGTTCCCCCTTTTCGTTCTCCTTTCCGTCGCCTTCTCCTTTTCCTTCCCCTTCTCCTTTCCTCCCCTTCTTTTCGTTTCCTTTTTCCTTCCCCTTATCCTTCCCCTTTCCCTTTACTTCTCCTTCTTTTCCTTTACCTTTTCCTCCCCTTCCCGTTCTCCTTTTGCCGTTCCGTTCCATTTTTCTTTTCCTTTCTTTCCCCTTCTTTTCATTTACTTTTTCCTTCTCTCTTTCTCTTTCCGTTCTCCTTTCCTTCCCCTTTTTCTGTCCCTTCTCCTTTCCATCTCTTCCATCTTTTTATCCCTCTCCTTCTCAGTCTCTCTCTCGTTCGCCATCCCGATCTCTTACCTTTCTCCATTTCCTTTTCCCTTTACTTTTTAATCTTCGTTTCCGTTCCCTTTTCCTTCTCCTATGCCTTCTTCCTCCCCCCATTCCTATGCTTAAGAATTAGATAAGGGTGGAATTTTCTGTATTTTTGTATCTGTTCTTATTCGTATTCCCACCCCTATACCAATTTCTAACCAAAACAAACATTCATTTCATATATAATATATATATAGCAGTGATAAAGAGTGATGCATACCACTCGAGGTAAACCCACTTCTGGGGAATGGTCCTCATCCACGGATGCCTGATGTCCAATTTTTAGGATTCTCTCCTCCATATCGGACAAGGGTCTTTGCCGTGAGCCGTTAATGTCACTGTGGCTCTCTGCTTCCTTAATGACCAAATACTTGGAGCGGGTATTTTGTCTAAATAGAAAGATCCGTTAATTAAAATCAAATATATTAATAATAGCATAAAATACTACCTTAGATCACACCAATATTTGCGCCACTTTGGCCATTTTAAAATTTTTTGTTTTGATTTAAATTTTTCACGGGCAAATTCAACGGTGAAAAAATATTCGTTAAATGAAAAAAATTGTGTAGTAAATATCACTTTTTTTTTCAAACTGAATCGCATATCAGCTGAAGTGGTGAAAAATGCTTTCATTTCACAACTTCATAGAACGTGAATTGACCCCCTGTTTTATTTTCGTAGCTCAAGCGCCAGTAAGCGACAGTTGTATATGCAAGCTCACTTGCGTCAACAAAAATGTGCAGCTGAATGTCTGCCTTGTCATTGAAAAACTCCTAATTGAAACATCGTGGCACCTTTAAATTTTCTATGGTTCGCAAACCTTTGTACCAATCAAACCATTTTTCATATATGTCATCAGGAATGAGGTCATGCCAACCCGCGTTCCGCTGCCCCAGCCGTTGCAGCAATACTTTAGCGCAGACTGTAGCGCTACAAAGCAAACCGAAAGGGTCAAATATTGACATTAATACACTAAGCATTTCCTCCTTTGTAGGTTTACGCATACCATCTAGCACCGTCTTTGGTACCCTAGCAAACGGCAGCTTAAAACAGAAGTAGTCTCCTTTCGGACACCAGTTCATACCAAGTACCTTTTCAGTGGTACCTTCCCCCTTACAGGTGCTAATTTCCCTTTGCGAAAGCGGTGCTAAACTACCTCCTACAGCTTGCATAAGCTCATAACAGTTGGAGATTACGTTTCTCAGCTGAAATCCCCCCATGCGTGTATTTCTATCACCTTCTTAGTTACCCCGATAGCTTCCTCAATGTCGTTGAAGCTATCCATATAGTCGTTGACATAGTGACGTTGAATGATAGCTTCGACTGCCCTGGGAAAGGTGTCTAGAAAAATTTCAGCGCTTAGATTCTTAATGTATTGCGCGGAATAGGGCGAACTAATTGACCCAAATATCATAACTCTCATTCCATATATATCTGATCGTGCTCGCGAATCAATACCATGTGAAACATTTCACGTATATCTGCACTTACGGCTACCTGTCCTAGTCGAAAATTAAATAAAATATTTAACAATGATTTTGGTTAGTATTCGATGGATCTTTCAACAAAGCACTATTTAGCGACATATCTTTAATCTTTGCGGCAGCATCAAGAACTAAACGGCGTTTGTTCCCTTTGTTTGGGTTGGTTGCTACAAAGTGTGGCAAGTACCATGTACGATCATCAACATTGTTAATCTCAGCCACTGATAACTTTTTTGCATAACCCTTGTAAACGTAATCATCAATTTTTTGTATATACCAATCACGATATTCGGCATCTGCATTCATTTTCGATTCAACTTGTTGTAAACGTTTTGATTTGATGTGCCGCAAAAATCAATATTTAAAATGCTAGTCGGTCGAATTAAATGCATATGTGGCAAGCCTACCAATGACTGTGGAACTGCATTGCAATAATCAAAAATATTGTTACGAATATTAGCAACACTAAGGGATACTGCCATCTCTAAGCCGATGCTAAGCAGTGACTGTATGCACATCAATAATTCAATCATTATGTCTACACATATGTACGTACACGCAACGGAGAAGCAACGCGCAAACACATGCATATATCTTATCTGAGGTGCTCACAAGAGAGGGCAATAATTTGTGCAAGTATTACTCACGCGCATATGAGTAGCTATAAACGTAGTTGTGGCTGGTGGTTTTGTAGCTGATAACTAGTAAGTTCTGGAATGGAAAAGCCTAGAAGTATGCAACGAGGAAATCAGACAGTATAAAAGGCGACAACAGTAGAGGCGCGAGAATCAGTTTGATTTAAGCATTCCATCTGTCGAGCAGTAGCAGTGTTATTTTTAAAAATTACTTTAATAAAGGCCATTTTGCATTATTGAATAGTGGTGTTATTTATTCAACAGTTTAGTGAGTCGAACGTTAACAGAAGATTGCAAATAAGGGGAATTGCAGTAAATTCGTTGCAATTGGTGTCAGAAGGCGAATGGAATCCAAGGCTTGCTGGCAACTGGTTATAATTAACAATTGGATTTTTGGATGAAACATGACTGGAAACGTAAGAAGTTCCTACTGCGTATACTGATGGCGTGGCTATTGAGGGCGGAATTGACGAATGTGGTGTTATGCGGTATTGATTGAACCGCACTACCGGATGAGGCGACAAAATTGTTTGGGCATATGCCAGGATTGGCATGAGTGGTGTTAAATACAAGGGCATGGGCGGCGTGTGAATAAATTGAATATTGATTTGCATACATACAATTGGCGGCGCTGTTGACGTAAGCGCTGGCATCATTATTCGTTGAAGCGATTGTATTATAAATTGTTGAGCTCTTCGAGCTAGTGGCATAAGAGGCGGTTGTTGAGGTCATGTCTGCTACTGTGCTGACGACGGATGGGTTGGCGGATACAGCTTCCGTGCTTTATTCATTACCGATATTGTGGACATTTTCATTTTGTTGGTGACTTTTTATATTTCGAGATGGACCTTTTCCTGCTCCGATGAGGCTAATGCCAATTGCAATTGCCGAAGCTCTTCTTCGGCATTTTTGTTCGGTGTAATTGTGCGGTTGGTTTCGCCGTCACTGATTTCGTTGGTGCTAGGCATTTTGTTAATTGTATTAATTGTTACGCAGGTTATATCTTTTCTGAATTCTGTATTCCGTTTTCGTTAACTGCATTAAACGGTTGCGCAATTGGTTATAAAAAGGAGATTTCACATTTCTAAGAGGAACTGCATGCTCAGTGATCGACTATTGTTTAATCAGGGGCAATTTGATTACATTAATAGATTCCTTCAAGGTTGATGATATGTTATACTCTGATCGTCAACCACTATCAGTTACTTTGAATACTATGGCTCAACCAAATGTAAACGCAAACATTATGAACCCACTCCCTGGGCTTAAATGGTATGACAAACAAACCGAGGGATACAAAGATAATTTAAATCAAATGTTAAGTACTATAAATAGCAGCAGCTACTCACTGAGTGATCTAGTGGATTGTGTAAGAAAGGCAGCGGAACACTGTCAATACAGAAAAGTGTGTATAAAGAACGTGCACCCCTGGTTTGACTATGAGTGCAAAGAAGCCAGAAGGACATCCTTTTCAGCCTTACGTAAAGCTAAAAGACTTGTTACTCAAGAAAGTTTGAGAGAATATCAAAATCTTAACAAAGAATTTAAAGAAATTTGCACGCATAAAAAACAAGTATATTTTAAAAATATGGCCACGAAACTCGGCGATATTAAAGACAGTAAGGAGTACTGGGGGTTTGTGAAGAAGCTAAATGGTTCGGGGTTCGCGAAGAGTGCACAGTTAGATGCGGAAAGTTTGGGAGCACATTTTTTCTTTCTGCTAAACCAAAACAGTAGTGTATCTACCCTAAGTTTTGCACTGCCCTTCGTGACTTTACGGGAATTGGATTGCGAAATTACGGCGGATGAAGTGAATACCGCACTTAAAAGAACTAAAGATAATAAGGCACCTGGGCCTGACGGCATACCCGCGGCATTTTTTAAACATGCCCCTCCTAACTTTATAGAGCAGCTTGCAGCTTACAACTCTGGTTCGGTCTCTTCGCTGTTTCAGAAAGCTATTATATTCCCACCTTTTAAAAAAGGAGACATAATTGACCCAAATAATTACAGAGGAATCTCCTTTCAAAATGCCATTGCAAAAATATTTAGCTCCATTTTGTATGAAAGGTTAGCGGCGTGGATAGAGAGAAATTCGCTTTTAAGTGAGGTCCAGGCGGGATTTAGAAAGGGATACTCTACAATCGACAATATTTTTAGTTTATCTAGCATATATCAGCATTATATTTCAAAGAAGAGAAAACTGTATGCTTTGCTCGTGGACTTTAAGGCCGCTTTTGACTCCATAATACGAAATGATCCTTTCTTCAAATTAAGTTATTTAGGTCTTTCAACGAAAATGCTAGAAATAATAAGCAGTCTCTACACAAATAACGTTGCCAGGGTGTGGGATGGTAGCACTGCCTCAGAATGGTTTCCAACAGAAACGGGTGTTAAACAAGGTTGCCTACTTAGCCCAATACTGTTTGCGCTTTTCCTGGACGATTTGGTGAATCACTTGCCAAAGGGTATTATGTTTGGGGGCATCAATATAAAGATACTTATGTATGCCGATGATGTAGTTATCTTAGCAGAAACCCCAAAACAATTACAGAAAATGAACAACAAACTAGAGGAGTACTGCAGTGACTGGGGGCTTACAATAAGTACGAATAAGACAAAAGTACTTATATGCAGGGGCTCGAAAGGTAGATACTGTAGAGATGAAAAGTGGCATTTGTGTGGACACAAGTTGGAGAAGGTTAAGGAATACAAGTATCTAGGAGTAGTTATAACGTACAATGCATTGTACCATAAACATTTGTCAAGTAAGCTTAAATCAGCAAAATACGCTATAAACAGCACCTGGAGATCTTTTTTGTCTAAAAAAATACATTCCTCATAGTCATAAGTACAAACTATTTGAAGCAGCTGTACGAACAGTATTGGGCTATGCATCAGAAGTGTGGGGAATTGAATATTACGAAGAAGTAGAAAAGTTGCTGAGGTACTTTATTAAAAGGCTGTTCATATTACCGCGTAACACCCCGAACTATATGATTCATCTCGAAACCGGACTCCCAGAATTGTATATTGACTTCTTGAAAACACATTTCAATTATATTTGCAGGGTTATTGAAATGGGTAATAACAGTCTTCCAAAGCTAATCGCAATGCACTTGCTAGAAACTAGGTTTCAATGTTTCCAAAAGCGGGATGCGCTTGCAAATGAGTACGGTGAACCAATTCTAATAAATGATAACACTTTGTGGAGACATTGGCACCGCAATATATTAGCTAAAATAGATGCAGTGAAAAGGGAACATTTTCTGTTAAAAGCTCAAGCTAGCGAAGTAAGACGGACTTACCCCGTCCTCGAACATAATCTTTGTGAGCTTAATTATTTTAGAGATGAATTTAGCATATATGCGATCAAAAATTTGTTTCGCATAAGAGGAGAACTATTGAAACTAAATTACAAACCTCATCTTGAGCAGCCAGATAATCGCTGCCCAATTTGCAACTCGGAAAACGAAGAAAACGTTTTACACTTTCTGGGTAGTTGTCCCGTACTTATGGAATATAGAATATTATTTAAAAAAAAAAGTGTATTAACACACCTAGAGATTAATGAATACCTAAATGGTAAAACTGGATCACATTGAATCAGTACGTTAAATCACCGTTAAAATATAGGAAGCAAATTTTAGAAGATGAATTTTGAAACTGATATTTAAGAAATATTTTATTATATAATGTACAGAAAAACCTACTACAAGTACTTATAAACTGACGGCTCTACGCCAAAGTTTAGTTATAAAATAAAATTTTATATTGTAATCAACTTTGTAAAAAGATTCTGTTTAATAAAACAAACTACTACTACTAGTACTACTACTTATATCTTTGGAAGTTTTTTCGTTCTATTAAAAAAAAAATTAATAAATGTAAGGCGCGATAACCTCCGAAGAGATTTAAGGCCGAGCTTCTCTTCCAATTTGCTTCGTGCTCCTTTTTAATTTGTCCTACAAATTGGCGGGACCGGACCGACTTCTTTTTTGCCGACTCCGAACGGCAGCTGCGAGGCAGATGAGTTTTTACTGAGAGCTTTTCTTGCCAGAAATACACTGGGAGTGCTTGCCAAACACTCCCGAGGGCGACTCCGCTTAGAAAACTTTTATTCTAATTGAAAAACATTATTTCTAAAATTTTGATGTTGCTTTGCCCGGGGTGTGAACCCAGCATTCGGTGTGGTAGGCGGAGCACGTTACCATCACACCACGGTGGCCGCCATTTCGTTCTATTAGAGATGAATTTTTCATCGAGTGCAAGTAAAATAGAATGCGGTAAAACTCTCGTACTTAGAACAAATATAATAAGAATGTTGTAGACGGCATGACTTCGTATTGGAATTATCCATTGTCGAAACAAATGTTCAACTGTTAATTAAACGTGTTTTCTTTTGTGCGCTTATCTTTTTTATTCACTTAATTGGTTCGGTCAAAAGGACTTCTAAAACATTTAAAAGGTTATGCGCCCAGAGAGCTTCAGTGAATAAATTAAAAGAGATTAATACAACTGAGTCACATTTAGAAAAAAGTCGTCTCGTCGTAGCGTAAATAAAATAGAGCATGTGGAAATAAGTGCTGTGTTACAAAGCAAAGAAAGCATCGTCGCATGAGGTAAAATCTAATTTCACTACCTTAAAAAATTGCATCAACATTATAGGATTCACGTTTCACGTTTGTGCATACAATATTGTACATATATTTGTTCGCAGACTAGTAGGCACAACAACAACAAGTTTTATGTAAAGTTGCTTTGTCGTCGCACAACAACTAAAGTTCGGTTAAAATGAATGGAAATAAAAATGAAAACAATTTTAGTGGCCACGTATTAAATGGTTCAAACTATCGCTTATGGAAATTCCAGATAATGGCTTTCTTAAAAGCACGTAATTTGACCAAGAATATAGAAGGGACATCATCGCCACCACAGCCGTGCCATAACCGCAGCAGCCATATCCGGGGCCACCGTACAACCATCTACAATCAAAAAGAAGGTAACACTATGCTGCCTCCCCTATAAACACAGCTGATTTATAAAATGAATGCAGTGAAGTTTGAAATTCACTGACTGTAGCTACTGGCTTGCTATCTTGTAGGCATTTATTATTTATATATGTATTATTATTTGAATTTTCTTTGTGCAACAATCGATTGTGGAATCTATCACAGCCTTGCACTCCATATCGTCGTCGTTTTGTGCAGCTATACAAATTATGGCCTGGTTGCAAACAAGAGAAGCACAAGTTGTTTTTCTTCACAACATTCCATCGATACGAATACTCAGCGTCTTTAAACTCTTGACATTTGAACAAATTTGAACACTTTTTGTCATCTTTGTTTATAGACATTACTGGCTTTGTTTGCAGTTTATTTCTGTTAAAAGATTGCTCATGTGCAGAAGATTGTTTCACTGGCATAACATCAGTGACCATTGACACGTACAACGCAACTGTTTAAAGCCAGTTAGCAAAATCTCTTACAGATGGGTACGGTTGCTGCAAAGTTAGTATGTGGCGAGTCCACTCTTCTCTTTTGCTAAACGGCAGCTTGCTCAGTAACTCATCCAATAAAATTGGATTGTTCAAATGAGGGGCGGCGCCGGAACTCTCAAGGAAAGCTGCCAAATTTGAAACCATTGTACTGAAATTCAGAATGTCAGATATCTTCATTCTACTGATGGTAGGGTATGCACCTTCCTTAACAATCTGGCTACGAACGTGTAACTCTGGGCGCCCGTAGTGGTGCTCCAAAGTGGTTATTACAATATTTACATTCGCGGGATGTATTAAAAGTGATTCAACTTGTTGGCGTGCTTTAGTTTTAAGCGCCTTCTGTAGACGTAACAAGTTTTTATAAATCTGTTTTAGCATATAACCTAGTGGTTTCCTTATAGGCTACTGAAAATATTGGCCAGCCTTCTGGTGAGCCATGGAATTCGGGTAAATCGAGTACTTTGCGTATGGGCGAATGGAATCCAAGGCTTGCTGGCAACTGGTTATAATTAACAATTGGATTTTTGGATGAAACATGACTGGAAACGTAAGAAGTTCCTACTGCGTATACTGATGGCGTGGCTATTGAGGGACGAATGTGGTGTTATGCGGTATTGATTGAACCGCACTACCGGATGAGGCGACAAAATTGTTTGGGCATATGCCAGGATTGGCATGAGTGGTGTTAAATGCAAGGGCATGGGCGGCGTGTGAATAAATTGAATATTGATTTGCATACATACAATTGGCGGCGCTGTTGACATAAGCGCTGGCATCATTATTCGTTGAAGCGATTGTATTATAAATTGTTGAGCTCTTCGAGCTAGTGGCATAAGAGGCGGTTGTTGAGGTTATGTCTGCTACTGTGCTGACGACGGATGGGTTGGCGGATACAGCTTCCGTGCTTTATTCATTACCGATATTGTGGACATTTTCATTTTGTTGGTGACTAATTACATTTTCGAGATGGACCTTTTCCTGCTCCGATGAGGCTAATGCCAATTGCAATTGCCGAAGCTCTTCTTCGGCATTTTTGTTCGGTGTAATTGTGCAATTGGTTTCGCCGTCCTTGATTTCGTTGCTGCTAGGCATTTTGTTAATTGTATTAATTGTTACGCAGGTTATATCTTTGCTGAATTCTGTATTCCGTTTTCGTTAACTGCATTAAACGGTTGCGCAATTGGTGATAAAGAAGGAGATTTCACATTTCTAAGAGGAACTGCATGCTCAGTGATCGACTATTGTTTAATCAGGGGCAATTTGATTACATTAATAGATTCCTTCAAGGTTGATGATATGTTATACTCTGATCGTCAACCACTATCAGTCACTTTGAATACTATGGCTCAACCAAATGTAAACGCAAACATTATGAACCCACTCCCTAGGCTTAAATGGTATGACAAACAAACCGAGAGATATAAAGATAATTTAAATCAAATGTTAAGTACTATAAATAGCAGCAGCTACTCACTGAGTGATCTAGTGGATTGTGTAAGAAAGGCAGCGAAACACTGTCAAAACAGAAAAGTGTGTACAAAGAACGTGCACCCCTGGTTTGACTATGAGTGCAAAGAAGCTAGAAGGACATCCTTTTCAGCCTTACGTAAAGCTAAAAGACTTGGTACGCAAGAAATTTTGAGAGAATATCAAAATCTTAACAAAGAATTTAAAGAAATTTGCACGCATAAAAAACACGTATATTTTAAAAATATGGCCACGAAACTGGGCGATATTAAAGACAGTAAGGAGTACTGGGGGTTTGTGAAGAAGCTAAATGGTTCGGGGTTCGCGAAGAGTGCACAGTTAGATGCGGAAAGTTTTGGAGCAAATTTTTTTTCTGCTAAACCAAAACAGTAGTGTATCTTCCCTAAGTTTTGCACTGCCCTTCGTGACTTTACGGGAATTGGATTGCGAAATTACGGCGGATGAAGTGAATACCGCACTTAAAAGAACTAAAGATAATAAGGCACCTGGGCCTGACGACATACCCGCGGAATTTTTTAAACATGCCCCTCCTAACTTTATAGAGCAGCTTGCAGCTTGCTTTAATAGTATGTACAACTCTGGTTCGGTCTCTTCGCTGTTTCAGAAAGCTATTATATTCCCACCTTTTAAAAAAGGAGACTTAATTGACCCAAATAATTACAGAGGAATCTCCTTTCAGAATGCCATTGCAAAAATATTTACCTCCATTTTGTATGAAAGGTTAGCGGCGTGGATAGAGAGAAATTCGCTTTTAAGTGAGGTCCAGGCGGGTTTTAGAAAGGGATACTCTACAATCGACCATATTTTTAGTTCATCTAGCATATCTCAGCATTACATTTCAAAGAAGAGAAAACTGTATGCTTTGCTCGTGGACTTTAAGGCCGCTTTTGACTCCATAATACGAAATGATCCTTTCTTCAAATTAAGTAATTTAGGTCTTTCAACGAAAATGCTAGAAATAATAAGCAGTCTCTACAAAATTAACGTTGCAAGGGTGTGGGATGGTAGCACTGCCTCAGAATGGTTTCCAACAGAAACGGGTGTTAAACAAGGTTGCCTACTTAGCCCAATACTGTTTGCGCTTTTCCTGGACGATTTGGTGAATCACTTGCCAAAGGGTATTATGTTTGGGGGCATCAATATAAAGATACTTATGTATGCCGATGATGTAGTTATCTTAGCAGAAACCCCAAAACAATTACAGAAAATGAACAACAAACTAGAGGAGTACTGCAGTGACTGGGGGCTTACAATAAGTACGAATAAGACAAAAGTACTTATATTCAGGGGCTCGAAAGGTAGATACTGTAGAGATGAAAAGTGGCATTTGTGTGGACACGAGTTGGAGATGGTTAAGGAATACAAGTATCTAGGAGTAGTTATAACGTACAATGCATCGTACCATAAACATTTTTCAAGTAAGCTTAAATCAGCAAAATACGCTATAAACAGCACCTGGAGATCTTTTTTGTCTAAAAAATACATTCCTCATAGTCATAAGTACAAACTATTTGAAGCAGCTGTACGAACAGTATTGGGCTATGCATCAGAAGTGTGGGGAATTGAATATTACGAAGAAGTAGAAAAGTTGCTGAGGTACTTTATTAAAAGGCTGTTCATATTACCGCGTAACACCCCGAACTATATGATTCATCTCGAAACCGGACTCCCAGAATTGTATATTGACTTCTTGAAAACACATTTCAATTATATTTGCAGGGTTATTGAAATGGGTAATAACAGTCTTCCAAAGCTAATCGCAATGCACTTGCTAGAAACTAGGTCTCAATGTTTCCAAAAGCGGGATGCGCTTACCAATGAGTACGGTGAACCAATTCTAATAAATGATAACACTTTGTGGAGACATTGGCACCGCAATATATTAGCTAAAATAGATGCAGTGAAAAGGGAACATTTTCTGTTAAAAGCTCAAGCTAGCGAAGTAAGACGGACTTACCCCGTCCTCGAACATAATCTTTGTGAGCTTAATTATTTTAGAGATGAATTTAGCATATATGCGATCAGCAATTTGTTTCGCGTAAGAGGAGAACTATTGAAACTAAATTACGAACCTCATCTTGAGCAGCCAGATAATCGCTGTCCAATTTGCAACTCGGAATACGAAGAAAACATTTTACACTTTCTGGGTAGTTGTCCCGTACTTCTGGAATATAGAATATTATTTTTTTAAAAAAGTGTTTTAACACACCAAGAGATTAATGAATACCTAAATGGTAAAAACTGGATCACATTGAATCAGTACGTTAAATCAGCGTTAACATATAGGAAGCAAATTTAGAAGAGGAATTTTGAAACTGATATTTAAGAAATATTTTATTATATAATGTACACAAAAACCTACTACAAGTACTTATAAACTGACGGCTCTACGCCAAAGTTTAGTTATAAAATAAAATTTTATATTGTAATCAACTTTGTAAAAAGGTTGTGTTTAATAAAACAAACTACTACTACTAGTACTACTACTTATATCTTTGGAAGTTTTTCGTTCTATTAAAAAAAAATAAATAAATGTAAGGCGCGATAACCTCCGAAGAGATTTAAGGCCGAGCTTCTCTTCCAATTTGCTTCGTGCTCCTTTTTATTTTGTCCTACAAATTGGCGGGACGGGACCGACTTCTTTTATACCGACTCCGAACGGCAGCTGCGATGCAGACGAGTTTTCACTGAGAGCTTTTCTTGCCAGAAATACACTGGGAGTGCTTGCCAAACACTGCCGAGGGCGACTCCGCTTAGAAAACTGTTCTTTTAATTGAAAAACATTATTTCTAAAATTTTGATGTTGCTTTGCCCGGGGTGTGAACCCAGCATTCGGTGTGGTAGGCTGAGCACGTTACCATCACACCACGGTGGCCGCCATTTCGTTCTATTAGAGATGAATTTTTCATTGAGTGCAAGTGAAATAGAATGCGGTAAAACTCTCGTAGAACAAATATAAAAAGAATGTTGTAGACGGCAAGACTTCGTATTGGAATTATCCATTGTCGAAACAAATGTTCAATTGTTAATTAAACGTGTTTTATTTTGTGCGCTTATCTTTTTTATTCACTTAATTGGTTCGGTCAAAAGGACTTCTAAAACATTTAAAAGGTTATGCGCCAAGAGAGCTTCAGTGAATAAATTAAAAGAGATTAATACAACTGAGTCACATTTAGAAAAAAGTCGTCTCGTCGTAGCGTAAATAAAATAGAGCATGTGGAAATAAGTGCTGTGTTACAAAGCAAAGAAAGCATCGTCGCATGAGGTAAAATCTAATTTCACTACCTTAAAAAATTGCATCAACATTATAGGATTCACGTTTCACGTTTGTGCATACAATATTGTACATATATTTGTTCGCAGACTAGTAGGCACAACAACAACAAGTTTTATGTAAAGTTGCTTTGTCGTCGCACAACAACTAAAGTTCGGTTAAAATGAATGGAAATAAAAATGAAAACAATTTTAGTGGCCACGCATTAAATGGTTCAAACTATCGCTTATGGAAATTCCAGATAATAGCTTTCTTAAAAGCACGTAATTTGACCAAGAATATAGAAGGGATAGTACCGGCAGAAAATGCACCAGGGGATGAAAGGAATATTTTTGAAAGAAATGAAGGTAAAGCCATGAATGCTATATTTCAATCGCTAGATATGGTTAGGTTAGGTTAGGTTGGGGTGGCTGCCCGAGGGCACACTTAGGCCAGTAGTACTAGGCCCGTTGTGATACCACGAAAAACACCGTTACCTCTCCTCTTCGAACCATTTTGAGGACCTGATGAAATCTACCAGGTCCTTGACGTCATGCTCCACAACCTGACTCATAGTATCAAGAAATGGAGCTCCCAGAAAGCGCTGCCGTGCTCCGCTTAGCGCTGGGCAGTTGCAGATGAGGTGAACCACCGTTTCCTTCTCCTCATCTTCTTTACAACTCCTACAGCAACGACGATAAGGCGCTCCTAGCCTTTCTGCATGCCTACCAATGAGGCAATGACCCGTTAGTGCCCCTACAAGTGTGGAAATTGTACCCCTTCTTAGGTTGTAAACGTGACGGGACCTTTTAGGATCCCATTTAGGCCAGGTTTCTTTCGACGTTCGACATCCCGGTGTTTGTAGCCATCTTTCGTCGGCTTGACGGTAGATGTGCTCTTTTAGCATTAGCTTGCATGTGGACAGGGGCATACCTAAGCGTTCTTGTCCAGGAAGAACCTGCTTGGTTGTACCCTGCCTAGCGAGTTCATCTGCAATACAGTTTCCCTCGATATCCCTATGTCCAGGGACCCATGTGAGGTGTACACGGTTCTGTTGAGCCGTCTCTTGAAGATATCGGTGACAGTTTAGTGCTAGTTCAGAATTGAACGAGTGGGAGCCCAGAGATTTTATGGCAGCTTGGCTGTCGCTGAAGATAAAAATTTCCTTTCCGACAATGTATGTCCCTATCCTAGCTGCGGCTTCCATTATGGCCGCAACTTCTGCCTGGAATACACTGCAGTGGTCGGGTAGTCGGAATGAGAGCTGGAGGTCAAGATCCCTTGAGTATGCTCCACCCCCAACTCACCCGTTTAGCTTGGAGCCGTCCGTGTATATGGAAATGCTGTTGCCCATAGCAAAGCACTTGTCCGACTCCGTCCAGTCATCCCTGCTGGGTATGTTTATCTTAAAGTTGGTTTCCGCAACTGTTGTGGTCGCACAGCGATCCGTGCTAGGAGGGAGAAAACTGTATTTGTTTAGTATACTTGAGTGTCCTGTGGTCCTGTTGTTCCAGCACGACAACTCCCTTAGACGCAGGGCTGACGTTGCCGCTGCTCGATGACCAGCCAGATCCAGTGGAAAGATGTCAAGAATGACCTGAAGAGCTTTGCTAGGCGTTGTTCTTAGAGCCCCGGTTATGCTTATCATGCTGGATCTGTGGACTTTACCCAACAAGTTTAGGTTTGACGCCTTGCTCAAGGCTGGCCACCATACGACTACCCCATACAGCAGTATGGGTCTGATAATCGCGGTATAAATCCATCTGCATATGTTGGGGGTGAGTCCCCATTTTTTGCCAATGGCTCTTTTACACGTATATAATGCAATGTACGCTTTCTTTTGTCGCTGGATAACGTTGTCCTTCCAGTTCAGCTTTTTGTCTAAAACTACGCCTAAAAATTTGGCTTTATCTGCCAGGCTTAGGCGCACCCCATTTAGTTCAGGTAGGTTCAACGATGGTATTTTGTATCGTTTGGTATATAAGACAAGCTCTACTTTATCGGAGTTGACGCTGAGTCCACATCGGGAAGCCCACAAGGAAACCTCTCGCAATGCTACCTGCATTAAGTCGCACAAAGTTTGAGGAAACTTGCCTCTGTAGATAATCGCTAGGTCATCAGCATATGCCACGACCTTCCCGCTCCCCCAACTAGTATCTCTTAATAGCGAGTTTACCGTTAGGTTCCATAGTAAGGGGGAAAGGACACCACCCTGGGGCGTGCCCCTTGCGACAAATCGTGTTACCTCAACCTTCCCCAGTGAGGAGAGCACTTTCCTTCCCCTGAGCAGTTGATCAATTAGTCCCACTAGGGGTCTATTTACGTCCAGATCAGTTAAAGCAATGTTAACGGCGTCTGGACTTATGTTGTTGAATGCTCCTTCAATGTCTAGGAAGGCCACAAGACAATAATCCTTTTCGAACAAGGATGTTTCTATAGTAGAGACTAGGTTGTGTAGCGCAGTCTCCGTAGATTTACCTTTGGTGTACGCGTGTTGATAGTCCGAAATGAGATTCCTATCAATGCTTGTAGTGAGAAAATCGCTAACTATTCTCTCTAGGGTCTTGAGTACGAAGGATGAAAGACTGATAGGTCTATAGTCCTTCGGCTCGTAATGAGAGGCTTTGCCTGCCTTAAGAATGAATATGACCGTGGCGCTCCTCCATGCACACGGAATATAGTTCATAGCCAAACAAGCGGTATATATGTGCCGCAGCCAGTTGACTGATACCTCCAAAGAGTAGATAAGTTGAGCGGGTACAATCCCGTCTGGTCCAGCAGCCTTAAAAGGTTTAAAACTTTTGACTGCTCTCCTCACTCTCTCCTCAGTGATGGGTATATTCACAGCTTGGTTTGCTGCAGGTACTTCCGGTGCGTTTGTCATATTTCCCGGGAAATGTGTGTCCAGGAGCAGCTCTAGGGTTTCCCCTTCTGTGCTGGTCCAGGTACCATTCGGTCTCCGCAGAAAGCTAATAGCTGTTTGCGTCTTCGAAAGCACGCACCGTAGCCTGGATGTGTCCACGACACTTTCGACTCCAGTGCAAAGGTTCTCCATGAAGTTCTCTTCGCTTGTCTCAGGACTTTTTTGTAGGTTCTTAGTTTGTCCTTGTATTCTAGCCATTGTGACCCGTTATCGAAGAATTTGGCTTTGTTAAACTGTTATCTACAGGATTTACGAAGTAGGTCCAGATCATGGGACCACCAGTGAGGTTTACGCTTACCGCGCGGTTTTGGCAATGGACAGGCCTGTTCTAAGGCTTTTGAGAAAGCCGATGTGAAGGTTTCTACCAGACCCTCTAGCTCCATCGTTGATGAGAGGCTTTGTGGGGGCAGTTCTGGTAGTTCTCTTGCTAACAGCTCATTATGTAGTTCCCAGTTTGTATTACGTGGGTTACGTCTCGCAATGGGCTGATCGACGAAGAACTCTAACATTACTTCAATATAGCGGTGGTCTGAAAAGGAATGTTCCTCAAGAACACGCCATTTTTTAACCCACCCATAAACGCTTTCGCTACAAATAGTGAGGTCAATAACCTCTCTACGGTTTTTAGTAATAAAAGTTGGTTCATTACCTACATTGCAAACTACAAGGTTAGTTGTTAAAAGGTACTCAAAAAGTGACTCACCCCGAGTGTTTATGTCGGAACTACCCCACTGCACGTGGTGGGCGTTTGCGTCTGTCCCAATTAACAGATGGCCTTTGCTTGAGTCGGCCACCAGATCTTTTACCGTCTTTTGCGGAGGAGGTTCCTCTGCGTCGTACGGCATATAAACGGAGGCTAGCGTTAATTGGGTGCCTCCGCTTGACAAACTGGCCGCTGTGATGTCACCATTGCTATAATTAGGCAAGAGAAAGATATTTAGCTCAGACTTTACTAAAATGCATGTTCTCACTTTACCTTCATCTGCAGCTCGGATGAGCTTAAACCCAGTGGCCCCCAATCCGCAAATCCTTGAGTTGTTCACCCAGGGTTCTTGGATAAGGACCACTTCGACGTCGCCTTTAGAAAGGCGACTGATGAGAGCAGCCGAGGCTGCCTTACTTTTGTGCAGGTTTATCTGGAGCAACCTCAGCATGAGCTTGCTCAGAATCCCCTGCCTCCATCACCGTGATGTTGGGATCCTCTCCGTCGCTATCCAGCAGAGCATCCTCCATCGACAAATTGCCCAGAGCCCCTGCGCAATTTGACGTGGCGGAAACCAGGCTTTCGGCGTCGGAGATTTCCGCTTCCACTTCGGGTGCCTCAATGTCCGTGTCCAAAGAGGCACTCGAAAGGGATGCGCGTTGTGCGTCCCCACGGTATACGTGAATTACGACCTCCCCGTGGCCGTAAAACACTCTTCCTTTGCTCCGTCTAAGGGGCTCGAGAGCTTCCTTATTCAGGGCTAACACGACCTGTCTCCTAGGTCCTACAGCGTCCTCGACTTGGATGACACTCCAGTCCTGCGTTGGGAGAGCCGGGTTCATCAGTTGCAGCATCCTGAGAATTCTCTCAGTTTCTGCTGGAACCGCTGGAACCCATGCCCTGGCCCTTGGCCGAGCCGGAATGTCCTTCCAGTCAACGACCTCGATAATCGCCCCGGGATAGACTTGTCCCAGCTTTGCGGCTGCTGCCTTGTACAGCGCAACAGACCTTGCGTCCTCGCAAGCGAGTACCTTGATTTGGCCCTGGTACCATCCTGCATCAGAACCTCGCGGCGGACTACCCGGAGACTCCATCAGCACGTCGAGAACGGCGTTGCCGATTTCATTCCGGACGTACGGCCACTGGTCTTTAGGGATCGCACCACGGTCATTCCCTCGGTCCAGGATTCCTATAAGGATCCGGCCCTTGGCTACCTCGGCAAAGCTGGGTTTGGCTACCGCGGGGTGATTCTGGTGCCTTTTCGGCGGTGGTTTGATATCCTCATCGGACCTTTGACGTTTGTAAGGGGTTGCGCTTGTTGGCAGAGAACTCCGAAAATTCGGCAGTAGAGCTCGCGCCCTTTCCACCGAATTCCTGGCGTTCTCTGACAGCGTTTCCAGCGGAACACCCTCATACCTTGACAGGACTTTTGCAGCCCTTCTTTTGTTCCTGTGGAACGATCCCTTGTTGGAATCTTCTTGAGAAGGGGTCCGACCCGTAGTTGCCCTCGCGGTCGTACCCCCGGATGATGTCTTCATTATGGCTCCTTTCTCCTTTGGCTCAGTGTGGCCAGATCGTGGGACCCCTGTCACAGCCGTGGGGAGAACAGTCGCCATACCGGCGTCACACGGGCGCCCAGCATCAGCAGGCGCGTCAGTGTTCGCCGTTGCCAGCGCAACTACCTTCGCCGCCATACTGGTGCTTGCCCCCGTCCGATCACCTAAGACTGTGTTGACTGAGGTTGCCCTCTTGTCGTCCATGGGGAGCCGACCCGTCGTTTCCAACGCAGTCGCTCCCCCGGTTAAAGTAGCTGTTGCGGCCCCGTTTTCCCTTGGCTCGGAGTGGCCAGGTCCAGAGACCCCTGCCACAGCCGTGGGAAAAAAGGTTGCCGTTCCGGCGCTTGGTCGGTGTCCGACAACAGCAGGCGCGTCAGGGTTCGCCGTTACCAGCGCAACTCCCTTCGCCGCCATACTATTGCCGCCCCCCACCAAGTCGCTCTTCACTTTAGCGTTGGTAGCACTGGTAGGCCTCCCTCGTTCACTAGGGCGTATGGATGCCAATGCTGTTGTCCTTCTCCCTGTGGAGGAGAACGGATTATCATTTGCTTGTTTTTTTATATTTTTGTTGTTCATCTTGTTCGTACGACCCCTTGCTAGACGAGGCCAGCTTAGGGTCACCTTATTGAAAGGGGGAAAAGTGTCGTCCGCCGCGGCAGAGCCCCTTACCGCGGTAAGACCATTTTTACTCTCTGAGGCGGCCCGGTGTCAGAGAGGCTCCGTACAAATACAGCCAGATTAACCTCCCGGCTGCAAACCATCCAATGGGCACGGTGCTGCATAACACCCTGGATTGGGAGGGGACAGATCTTGGTCATCGCTCACCCCAGGACTAGGCCACCGCAGCCATGGAGATCCATGTGAACCTGCATCCTACTGGGTGGCATAGTCCCGTGGTCAGCGACTAAGCCCTCGCATCGCGGCAAGATGTCTGCCCTTCGCGAGAGAATCGCTAGATATAGAACGCGCAAATCTTGTTCTAACGTGCAAAACCGCTAAAGAAATGATGGACAAATTGGAAAGTGTGTACGAAAAAAATTCGGAAACTCGTGCCATTACTTTGCATGAGGAATATTTTTCACTCAAGATGAAGGATGATGAAACTGTCGCTTCGTACGTAGCCAAAGCAAATCAATTAGCATCAGAGATTGAGCAACAGGGTGAAAAACTGTCTGACAAATTGAAGATGATGCGTATTATTAGCAGTTTGCCTGTAAAGTTCAACAACTATAAAACTGTTTGGATAATTTGAATCGAATGAACAATGAACAGAATGATTCATCAGATATGCTGTTTTAATCAAAACAAAAACGAACCATTGTGTATGATTACAAACAATCAAAAGCTGCCAGAGCAAACTGTCATCGAACGTGTCGTTAACTCGGACACAATCATACCATCAGAGCCGAATCAAAAACTTATTACTTTTGCAATTGAAGAATTAGCCCGTTCAGCAGATCATCAGCCGCATATACAGGAACATGCATTAAATATCTCACTAGCCTATCTTAGATCACATCCAAAGCACTATTCTATTTAGGCTTTAATTCGTTTTATTTTGAAGGTCATATCGTATTTCGTGCTCTTGGCAGAACATGCCAATAATAAATTATTTTATAAATATATACATATTTAAGCTAGATCTGATGCATATGGTACGTTGGCCAAATTGCCTACAGCTCCACCAGACAGCTTTGTTTATCCAGCTTTATTGGCAGCCTCCTATACGTCCTGCTGAGTAACAGCATCGATGGCCGCCAATAAAGCATCAATGCTATGTATTTGTTTAGTGTGTACTGCCTGGAGAGTAATTTGTCTGACCAAAGAACTATCGGTAGCATAACTCTCCAATAAGGCAGCTTTCAATACAGCCTTACCACGATTGACATCATTGGATGATACTGAGCCTGATTTCAAAGCGCGTGTTAGTACATCTACGGTCTTGCCAATATGTTGGGAATCAGCAGATACTACAAATCCAAAAGGACCCGCATCTGCATCTGAAGCATTAAGGGTGGCAAACGAAGCTGGTGCATCAGAAATTACACCTTACAATGCTTTACCGAATGAACCATTAAAATTACCACGTTTGGTAGCAGCACCAGCACCTACAGCTTTTGCAAGACAGCAAATGCTAGAGCTTCCTACTGATTCACTAGCGAACCACCTTGCATTAAATGTCCATCAAATATTTTATCATTCTTAAAATACTATTATGAGCTATGGGATAAAATTATACCCGACAGCTTGCTGCTCATCAATAAATAGTCGTTACCACACGCAGACGAATTCATAACCGAAAGCGTGAACTTCCTGCATACACGCGATGAAAATTCCTCTGAACGCCTCGTTAATAAAATGTCTGACCAATTGAATCTCTATCCCATAAATACATCACACCCAGAATTTATCATAACACCTCTAATAACAACTCAATACCCAACACGACAATATCGAAATTTGGTTTCATACCAAATAAGGAACTAATCAAATTGAATCCCTGGCAAATCGTTTTAGAAACATGTCAAGCATTCCTTGGCAATTTAGAAATGGAACAAATAGCTACTAGTAAATATTTCGTGAATTGATAAAAGCTATGTTGGTTTAGAATTTTATCCAAAAATACACTATATCAAATTTTGTTTCAAAACCCCCCTATGTGAGCATAAGTTCAATGCATTTTGACATAAGATGGAGTCAATAAAAGGCATTCTGAGATAGGGCGACAGAAGGGTTAAGCTTTTGTGCCGTCCTGCTACACAGGGAGTATTCAAATTTTGATTCTGAAATTTCGGAAAGCTCCTTTACGTTAAGTATTAATGGAAGTGTTCCGATTCTCCAAATTCTTAATGGAGATGAATGTTCCGAACATAAGAAATGAATAAGTTAACATGCGCAAATGCACTCATATTTCGTTATGGAGTATCTACTATTTACTAATGACATTTTTACGTGGATCGGTTCACTGGTCGAGTTTTCGACGTTGAACTATGAATTTTGAATCGGTTTAGGTTTCGTATGTTCATGGGTTTATGCAAGTGCGCGATTCCTTGGTGTCCGTGTTTTTCAAAAAACCTATATTCAGCCACACTAATAGATCGTGGCATGGTTAATACATTAATCACAAAATTAAATAAGTGTGCTAAAGAATTATTCAGTTAAATACATATCGGGTATTAGTAAACTGATCGCTTTCCACTTCTAATACTAATATTTTTTCAAAAAACCGCAACGCACAAAGCAAAGCGGCACAAGATTTGTCTTTGCATGTAACTCGGCTGATACCAATGATGTAATGCACTAAAGCAAATGTCCTTTGGCGGTATTTCGTCTGCTCAGAAAGCTCTAATACCCTGAGTGAAACAGTATCGCATGTCATTGCAAGGTTGTTAATCGGCGCTATCACTGGTAGGGACTGTCATGTATATACCCTTGTTGTGTTCCTTAGTTGGAACATTTGATGCCGAATGGGCGCAACCGGAATCACTGATTGTGCTATTTATCATGCTGAACGATGAAATAGTTGAAATATAGGAATTAGCGAATCCCGCTTATGTAGTGCGGAAGTTGCGAAACTCAAAGATACAACCTTTAGCTGAAGTTGCGAAACTCAAAGATACAACCTTTTTTTTAAAGAATCCACTTTATTCTGATAGAACAGTATTATAAAAGTTAATAAACTAATTTAAATACAACAACTAACATTTTTCCGCTCCCTTCAAAGGCAAATTTATTGGCTTGCAAAACTGTCCCCCACTAAGGATTTCAATTTCGCTAAGTGCACTCCATTAAGCGCGAAACCCATATCAATGCGTTCCGTCACTAGCTGTGTATCCATATGGTTTTCTACAGCATATGGTAAGCAAAAGATTGCCTGTGAAGGCGATTTATTTTCAACACAGGCATCTATATACTTCATCAAACCTTTTTCAGATGGTGGGCCTGGTATACGATGTTGTTTTTTATCAATATAACTAAGCACTTTATTTGCCTTTGAAAAGTTACCAACATGCACCAACAACACTAGTATATCACCACTAATTTGCCAGTAAATCGCACGCCGATTATTGGAGTCACTAAATTTTTCATAAATATCCAAAGCAATTTCTTGCTCGGGTAAAGATTGACGCGCAGTCAACTCCTCTTTTGCAGGTTTTATCTATTAATATTTGCAACATAAGTGTGATTAAACTCTCACGATTTGTATGATCAAATACAACCATATCAGACCAAAAGCATGGCATCTTCTTCAATTTATTTGCAGAACTATGGTTGTCTATAAAGGTTCACCTGAAAAGAAAAAGAGAAATGAATTAATATTACAATTACTAATATATTAGCTTCCATACTCACCGCGTGTTTTAAATTAATGACATTTTTTTCATTCAGGAAATGGAAGAGCCACATCTGCTAGTCAAAATCTCTACACTCCATTTCTGACTGTCAATGCACTGCTCCCCCTGTGGGTTAGGGGTTAGAATATGCCCACGGTAGGTATACCGGTCGTAAAAGGAGACCATAATACCATGGGTACCCAATCCATGAGTAAGGTGTTTTACTCGAAAAGTAGCAGGGTGGACGCGGGTATCACCCTGTGGGACCCTAGGCAAGGTCTTTATAAAAACTGCTACCGCGGGAGCAGGAGAAGCCAGTGTGATCTGGTGCACTGCATCGAACGATGCTTTGTACTCAGGTCTCACCTCCTGTCCTGGGATGGCCCCCTTGTGGGAGCATCGCGGTGGCTGTGGTTTAAAATAGAGTTCACTTATGACACACGCTCTGAGTAGACTTGTTTTCCTTTGGGGACCTAAGACCCAAGGGAATTCGGTCTCATGCTTGCCACAAGAATCCTAATTTCATTGAGAAACTGACCCTGAGGGGCAGATGAAAGGTCGGTCACATCCCTTAATTGTGGCAACCGGAGATGCCGGTTATATATGCTGTTAAACGGTGACGAAAGATGGTGAAGGAACGCATGTCTATCGTCAGCCGAAAAACAATCGATAATTGTACGAGTGGGCCGGTGCTCATCTCGTCTTTTGAGATGTTTGAGGCTGCTTTAGACTGCGTAAGCGAATAGGAGGCGTTCGCGGTGTGGATGGTCACATCCAAATATGTGGCAAAATTTGACGTTGTTGCTGGGGCAGGTACTCGGTCACTTACAGGTCTGTGAGCGGAAAAGGTTGGACAAGTCCCTTTAATTGTGGTAGCAGTTTATTTGGAGGCATAATGGAGCATAATTGTTGCGTAATTAAGTGAAAATTGGAGCGAAATTAGTAGCAAAAATGGAAGCCAATAGTAGCACAATATGGCGTGCAATGGCAAGTCAACGTAGTGTGGTCTTAAGCGATGTCGAGAGACATTGCTGAGACGGGCACTCGGCACTCACAGGTCTGTGCGCGGAAAACCAAGCTCCGTCGTTAACAATGTATTTATACATTGTTGTAACACTGCAGGATAGAAAAGGTTGGTCACATTCCACACACGACAAAACACAATATCTCAATCTGATTAACATGTTAATCAGATATCGAGATATCAAAATCAATGAAAGAGGGATTCTGAGGCAAGCACGGAACTCGCGGTGGAGTTGCCGTGCAACCGGGTGCCATTACCCGAAAATGGAAGAGGAGAATGGATAGTCCTCCTCGGCCAAACCAAGGCTGGTGGACTTGAACACCCCAGCTCACCGATTGGTACCAACTTGTTGGGCCGAAGATGAACGGACATTGGTCTGTGTTTTACACCGGAGGTAAGTCTACGAAGACAGGGACTCCCGTAAGCACTCACTGTCTGTCAATGCACTGCGGTACCGACATTATGCCTTACACGCTGCTACACGCAACAAATGTCGCGTATTACATATCTCAATCAATCATTCATTCGGTCGAGATTTGAAATACTTAATTCCACTAATCTCAACATTATCGACAATACACCTCGAAAATAATGTTTAATGATGGAAAGGCAACTCTGTTGTACCTTTTCAGCCAGGTTTCGAACCGTTCCGTGTGGCGGCAGGCCACTTGTTGCGAAAATAAAGTTCACCACAAATCAAAAATAAATTTTAGGACTACTTCGGCGACATCTACCGACATAAATCGAATTTTAAAATGTACTAAAGTCGCTAAAGCACCAGCCACGCATGGATGCGTGTTAAATTCGTTTTTTCTTCGTTTCCTTGCGCGCATAAGTATTTACTTATGGCCTTTAATTTTTATACTCAGTTGAGCAGAGCTCACAGAGTATATTAAGTTTGATTGGATAACGGTTGGTTGTACATATATAAAGGAATCGAGATAGATATAGACTTCCATATATCAAAATAATCAGGATCGAAAAAAAATTTGATTGAGCCATGTCCGTCCGTCCGTCCGTCCGTCCGTTAACACGATAACTTGAGTAAATTTTGAGGTATCTTGATGAAATTTGGTATGTAGGTTCCTGAGCACTCATCTCAGATCGCTATTCAAAATGAACGATATCGGACTATAACCACGCCCACTTTTTCGATATCGAAAATTTCGAAAAACCGAAAAAGTGCGATAATTCATTACAAAAGACCGATAAAGCGACGAAGCTTGGTAGCTGAGTTGAACTTATGACGCAAAATAGAAAATTGGTAAAATTTTGAACAATGGGCGTGGCACCGCCCACTTTTAAAAGAAGGTAATTTAAAACTTTTACAAGCTGTAATTTGGCAGTCGTTGAAGATATCATGATGAAATTTGGCAGGAACGTTACTCTTATTACTATATGTACGCTTAATAAAAATTAGCAAAATCGGAGAAGGACCACGCCCACTTTTAAAAAAAAATTTTTTTAAAAGTAAAATTTTAACAAAAAATTTAATATCTTTACAGTATATAAGTAAATTATGTCAAGATTCAACTCCAGTAATGATATGGTGCAACAAAATACAAAAATAAAAGAAAATTTAAAAATGGGCGTGGCTCCGCCCTTTTTAATTTAATTTGTCTAGGATACTTTTAATGCCATAAGTCGAACAAAAATTAACCAATCCTTTTGAAATTTGGTAGGGGCATAGATTTTATGTCGTTAACTGTTTTCTGTGAAAATGGGCGAAATCAGTTGATGCCACACCCATTTTTTATACACAGTCGTCCGTCTGTCCTTCCGCATGGCCGTTAACACGATAACTTGGGCAAAAATCGATATATCTTTACTAAACTCAGTTCACGTACTTATCTGAACTCACTTTATCTTGGTATGAAAAATGAACGAAATCCGATTATGACCACGCCCACTTTTTCCATATCGAAAATTACGAAAAATGAAAAAATGCCATAATTCTATACCAAATACGAAAAAAGGGATGAAATATGGTAAGGTAATTGGATTGTTTTATTGACGCGAAATATAACTTTAGAAAAAACTTTATAAAATGGTTGTGACACCTACCATATTAAGTAGAAGAAAATGAAAAAGTTCTGCAGGGCGAAATAAAATACCCTTAAAATCTTGGCAGGTATTACATATATAAATAAGTTAGCGGTATCCAACAGATGATGTTCTGGGTCACCCTGGTCCACATTTTGGTCGATATCTGGAAAACGCCTTCACATATACAACTACCACCACTCCCTTTTAAAACTCTCATTAATACCTTTAATTTGATACCCATATCGTACAAACTCATTCTAGAGTCACCCCTGGTCCACCTTTATGGCGATATTTCGAAAAGGCGAACACCTATAGAATGAAGGCCCACTCCCTTTTAAAAATACTCATTATTACCTTTCATTTGATACCCATATCGTACGAACAAAGTCTAGAGTCACCCCTGGTCCAGAAAGGCCCACTCCCTTTTAAAATACTCATTAACTCCTTTCGTTTGATACCCATATTGCACAAACGAATTCTAGGGTCACCCCTGTTCCACCTTTATGGCGATATCTCGAAACGGCATCCACCTATGGAACTAAGGATTACTCCCTTTTAAAATACTCATTAACACCTTTCATTTGATACCCATATCGTACAAACGCATTCTAGAGTCACACCTGGTCCATCTTTATGGCGATATCTCGAAAAGGCGTCCACCTATAGAACTAAGGCCCACTCCCTCTTAAAATACTCATTAACTCCTTTCGTTTGATACCCATATTGCACAAACGAATTCTAGAGTCACCCCTGGCCCACCTTTATGGCGATATCTCGAAACGGCGTCCACCTATAGAACTAAGGCCCACTCCCTTTTAAAATACTCATTAACACCTTTCGTTTGATGCCCATATTGTGCAAACAAATTCTAGGGTCACCCCTGGTCCACCTTTATGGCGATATCTCGAAACGGCGTCCACCTATGGAACTAAGGATTACTCCCTTTTAAAATGCTCATTAACACCTTTCATTTGATACCCATAACGTACAAACGCATTCTAGAGTCACCCCTGGTCCATCTTTACGGCGATATCTCGAAAAGGCGTCCATCTATAGAACTTAGGTCCACGCCCTTTTAAAATACTCATTAATACCTTTCATTTGATACCCATATCGTACAAACGCATTCTAGAGTCAACCCTGATCCACCTTTATGGCTATATCCCTAAATGGCGTCCACCTATAGAACTATGGCCCACTCCTTCATAAAATACTCTTTAATGCCCTTCATTTGATACACATGTCATACAAACACATTCCAGGGTTTCCCTCGGTTCATTTTCCTACATGGTTATTTTCCCTTATGTTGTCACCATAGCTCTCAACTGAGTATGTAATGTTCGGTTACACCCGAACTTAACCTTCCTTACTTGTTTAAAATGAAATTTTTTTTTTTTGTTTGCGCCACCCAAACAACATCCCGCCAACCTCAATTTGGGCATGATAAATGATACCAATATTCTTTCAGATCATGACCCACTACCAAACTTTACTGGCCAAGTCGGAGGGAGGCGCAACGCGTTTCGACGTCGCCTGCCAGCTCTGCGGCAGGGACCATAGTCTCTGAATCTGTCCCGAATATCGGAAAAAATCTCCAGAAGATAGGTTGGGGGCAGTGCTTCTATATAAGTACTGTCCGAACGGTTTGTCACCCTTTCGGCCGGTATGCGGCGAGACAACCACAAATGGCGACGACAACACGTCCGACGACGCAAAACAACGTCGAAACGAGCAAGACAACTGGCGGCACCGCGACATCGGACTCCAAGGAGGCCCTACCAAGTCATCCAAACGCGGAAGACAGCAGCGGCGAAATAAATCGACGCCATACCCTTCTGATGCCCAAAATACACGAGCACTATCGCGTGGTACACTGGAAGGCTTCCGAACCGGCCGACTGCTCCAAGCTACTCCAGCACCCATCATGCGACCTTTCGTGCCCATTGCGCCGACGGCCATAGTGCGCGTCGAATCGCGTGGGCATTTACATCTGGTTCGTGCCATAATTGATCCCTGCGCCGCCAGTACCATCATCGATGCAGAGCTGGGACGCGACTTGCAGTTGGAGCGCCAAGGGCCAGGGCAATGTACCCTTATTCTGCGCGGCAAGTTCGGGTCATCGACGCATGTCACCACTCAAGCCGCAGTGGTCAAAGGCCACTATCGCTTGAGTCCGCCGTCTAATGTGGACCCGAAGATTGCCGCGCCTTTTGAATTCATGCGGCTTGCGGATCCTCAGTTCTACCGCTCATCGCCAGTTCGGCTTACACCCGGCGCTGATCTATACGCCGAAGTGATGGTGAGCGGAACGCCAGCAACCACAGTTGGCGGTCTCCTGACCCAACCGACCGTATTCGGGCTGGTAGTCTCAGGAGTCTGCCAAAAATAGGAGCTTTTCATAAAAAATAATTAATGCACGGAATCAGAAACCACGTACGTATATTTAATAACTTCTTTTCTTCCACCGTGCGACGTGCAGTGCTTGCAGTCCGCATCTGCACATCGACATAACGCCTTACTGGACGTGCGATGACGTGGCATACCTTTTTTTATTTTTTTCTTTATTGCTTACGGCAAGGGGGCCGGTATGCTTAGGCCACAGGCCTAAATATATCTCCCCCCCCCCCCTCGTAACATAATTTTCTTTACTCTATTTTCCTTTGTTCACTACCACCCACATATGCTTGTGATCACTAATACACACAAGCAGCTGTGAGTGGTAGTACGTATGTATCCTAGATTTTTACCGCTGTGAGCCCGCGGTACAGCAATTTTGTTGCCGGGAAACCCAACGAAGGAGCCGCATCGTAGGTTCATCGGCTCATATGGCAAAGAGGCTAGAGCTCTTTGAATCCAGCAGCCAGCAAAGGTACACGTAATCTCACGTTCACGTAAGTGCAAATTTTCAAAATTATTATTACATATATACCATTTTCCACAACATTTGTTAAACCATTTCTTCACACTTGTTGTATTTCTATACCGGTTAGTAAAACAAACCATTTGTAATTCCTTTTTATTAACACGAAACTTTTTTGGTGTTTTTATTTTCTCCCCTTTTTGCCTAAACACATATCCTTTTGCAATTACGTGGTTGCGCGCCGTTGCCACCACGTAATTGTTCATGGTCCATCTTCGCCGAAATTAAGATAACCAGATATTTACAATACAGTCCCCTCCACTCCTTTAGAGAACATCGAAGAAGCAGTAAAATCGTGATATAATCAAGGCGAAACTTCAGCATTACATCAAGAAGCACGCTTTTGTACGTGGTATTATCAGCAATTTGCACACAACAACACTTTTGGTGATACCTTGGAAACATCCAACAACAATCTTTAAAACACATTCTATTACTCCGGATCAACAATTTGATAAAAGGTACGTGGCTTATAAACATTCCGTGCTAGGTAGGGTTTTCCTTTTCACTTTTTAATAAAAATTTCAAAAAATAAAATTATAAATCGGTAGAAAGTGTTTCCCATTATTAAAACCGTGCAAGTGATTTTGTTGTGAAGTGAGGTCTTATTTGTGCAAAATAGAAAAAAAAAAGCGCTTAACGCAGTTATTTAAAGTTTGTGCATCACGCCTTGTGACTATCCGGAATAATCCCCCACCCGCGGTGAGATTTTCCGGACAGAGCTCAAGGTAGCACAACACTGCTCTAAAAGGTTAACATAACCTCAACACCGCTTAGCGCCACCTTTCTCCTTTCGCTTTTGCAAAATTTTAATTTTCAAAATATTCACCGAAATAAATTTTGATCTGTTAAGGTTATTTAAACAAAGAAATTAATCTAATTTGCGCGCACATTCAATTAAACAAATTTTTCCACATAAAAATCACCTGGGCTTATTTACACGGGCAATACGATCGCAATTTTATTTTGTTGCTATAATACAAAGTACACTTATTTTAAACTGCACATATTGTTGTTGTTGTTTGGGTGGCCAATAGGCTTATTCCTTGTACAATTATTTAAAAAAAAAAAATTGAAGAATTATTATTCTGACTTGCAGCAATACACAAATCAGTTTTTACTGATTTAATTTTTGTGGTACAAGAGTTCACAGTCCTTGGTTAAATTACCAAAAAGTCCATAACAAGTTTTCATATATTTTTATTTTCACTGACACAATTTTTGCACTAGCCATTACTTATTGACTTGGACAAGTCATTAGCAAATCTGCATTAGCACATTCCTTAACAATTACGTGGGTGCGCGCCGTTGCCACCACGCATTTGTTCATTCCTTGAACGTATCCCACTTAGCACACAAGCCTCAATACAGTCCTTTTTTCACTTTAGCCATAACTAAGCGGCTTACACAATTAATTGGTAAATTTGGGTATACATACGCTTACACCAAATCTTTTCACTTATCATGTTATCACTTCCAAGTTTCGGTCCTTTGGCAACATTTTCACTCACTACACTCTGCAAAGGCAATTTCTTCTTAGTTTTTATAAATTTGTCGGTTTTCATTTTTATACACAATGGAGACCCATACACGCCAAGCAGATGCAGTGACGGAGTGTGAAAATGAATTCCACGATATGTCACCTTCGCAACACAGTAAACACTCCCTAATATACCAAAGGGATGAGTTAAAAACTCTGTGGGAAGCTACGAAAATGACATACGAAAAGCTCGTAGGTTCATCAGAGCTTGAGTCAAAGGACCTATCAGCTATCAAAAAGAAGCATAAAATGTGCTATTTCAGCTTTATAAAGTGTCAGGCGGCAATAGCTGAGCTTTTGGAAGAATTTGAAAAGAACGAGAAAAAAGTGGAAGTCTCAGATAATATGGAATATCATGTGCGCCTGCCAGCGTGTGATACGGATATTTTCAAGGGAGACTATATTTCATGGCCGTCCTTTAGGGACATGTTCACTGCCATATATATTAATAATGGTAAACTCCATGCAGTACAAAAGCTATAATATTTAAGGCAAAAACCCCAAGGGGAGGCCAAAGAAATAGTGGAACGGTGTTCCTTAACGACAGACGGTTTCGATACAGCGTGAAAAATTTATGTGACCGATACGAAAACAAACGTATATTGGTCAATGCCCAATTAAAAATTCTTTTTAGTTTAAAAGTAGTTGAGAGTGAATGCGGTAGCTCCATTAAAAAACTGCAACGTGAAATAAACAATTGTATCTCAGCGCTTCAATGTCACAAGATTGAGATATCAAACTGGGATGCAATTCTAACGTATTTGTGCTCCACAAAACTCCCAGAAACCACACTGACTCTATGGGAACAAACCATAGAAAATAAAACAGAAATTTCAAAATGGGCACACATTGATATATTCTTATCCAGCAGATTCCAAACGTTGGAAACTGTCGTAGATATAAGAGGGGATACGGTTTTAAAACCCTCTAAGCCACAAGCTTCTCGTTCCTCGGCAGATACATCGTCGAAACGATTGGGGTCGTATCAGGCTAGTGTAAGATGTGCAAAAGTTCTGCACATCGAATCGCAAAATGCAAAAAATTTCTGCGCTTAACGCCAAATAAACGGTTTGAGCACATTAAAAGCATTCGCGGATGCTTAAACTGCCTTTCGGCTGGACATACTGTCACAAAGTGTACCAGTCAAGTGAACTGTGCCACATGTCATTTAAGACACAATACCCTGCTTCACATTCCGAATCAGCCTAAAACCACAAATTTGGTAGATACGACCGGAGCATCAAAGTCAAGAGATGCTCAAACGCATCGCAATGCTAAAAAAGAAAACAGTTCCATTAATAATGTGAACTCATGTTTCGCAAATACAAGTAAAGGAGTGCTATTAGGGACAGCACAGGTAAATATTCACTGAAATGGTGTTGACTATTCGGCGAGAGCCCTAATAGACTCGGGACCTGTATGCTCATTCATAACCGAGAAACTCAAGCGCAGAATAAATCTGCCAACTAAACTCATGCATGCCCAAGTTTCGGGCATTAATAATACAATGTCTGCACAAGTAAAAGAAGCGTGCAACTGCGGTCACCAACCGACCAATTAATCGAGATCAATAGGATCATGCTGGTTTTACCACAATTGACAGGGAATCTTCCAACTTGCCAAAAAAACGCAATTGCTAGGCAAGCATTCTCTGACTTAGTTACTGGCTGACAAACGATTCTTTGTCAATGAGCCAGTCGATCTAATTCTGGGCGGGGACATATACCCCCAAATTATGTTAGGCGGCATTAGGAAAGATGTGCTAAACACATTAATAGCACAGGAAACGGTGTTCGGCTGGACTTTTACAGACCGGACAGATGCGGTTGATACAAATAAGACCCTAGTTTCATATTTTAACGAGGTCGCTTTAGACAAACAACTGGCGGCTTTCTGAGAGATAGAGGAAATTCCAAAGAAGAGGAGCATCAATAACGATGACACTTACTGCGAGGAGCTATACAAATCCACAACAGTTCGGAACAACGATGGCAAATACGTAGTCTCCTTACCCTTTAGGAAAGAGTTTAACTTAGGCCCCTCATTAAGAAGTGCGTGTTCTCAATTCTATCGCAACGAGACACGACTTGCGAAAAACCCAGTCCTTCAAACGGAATACAATAGAATTGTATCCGAATATGAAACCTTAGGGCACATGACACAAATAGGCAATATTTCGCCAGACTCAAATGACTGTTACTTCCTACCTCACCATGCTGTTATAAAGGAGGGAAGTACAACGACAAAAGTCAGAGTCGTATTTAACGCATCATGTCCTACCACAAACGGAAAAAGTTGATACCCTATACCCAGGCCCAATACTTCAATCCGAGCTAACAATCTTAATACTTCGTTTGACGGCTGTTCAAATACGTCTTCAACAGCGACATCGAGAAGATGTATCGCCAAATATGGGTCAATGAAGACCAAACAAAATACCAGCGAATCGTATTTCGCAACTGCCCCAAGGAACCAATCAAGCTTTATGAATTAAAAAGAGTAACATTTGGGGTGAATTGTGCTCCATACCTTGCGATTCGGACACTGCACCAACTCGCTGATGACGTGGAGACTTCACATCCAATGGCAGCAGATATCTTGCGAAATTGTATGTACGTTGATGACGTACTCGTATCATCTGCGTTACAATCGGCAGGTTTCCCATTACGAAAATGGACGTCCAACTGCAAGAAAATTCTACAGGGTATAGCGAAGCAACACTTATTACGCAAGAATTTTTTTGATTTTGAAGACACCAGCACGGTAAAAGCACTCCGTATCAGATGGAACGCTCATTTCGACTACTTCTACTTTCCAGCGAAACCCTTTGATAATAACCCTACTGTAACAAAAAGGTCAATACTGTCTGCGATAGCAAAACTTTTCGACCCTCTTGGCTGGCTGCACGTAATTGTAGCCAAAATAATAATGCAAAATATTTGGTTGGAAGGGACAGGCTGGGATGAAGATGTGTGAAACTACTCTCCATCGTTGGCAATCATTCATGACTGACTACGAAAATATCAACGATATACGCATACCGCGATGGGTTCACTACACATTGAAGGACAATATCGAAATACATGGGTTCAGCGATGTTCCGGAAAAAGCATATGCCGCCGCTGTTTTCTTGAGGGTACAAACAAAGGATCAAGTCTTCACCAACCTGTTGATGGCCAAGACGAGAGTAGCCCCGGTCAAAACCATATCGTTGTCTCGACTCGAACTCTGCGGTGCAGTTCTACTAGCAGAAATAATCGAATCTGTTGTCGAAAATATGAAACCTTCGAACATTAAAGTAACCCTTTGGACGGACTCAACTATAGTGCTGGCATGGATCCGAAAACCACCATGTTCGTGGTCAACGTTCGTGGCACATCGAATAACTAAAATCATCGACAAAGTAGGAGACAAAGTATGGCGGCACGTAGACTCCACGTCAAATCCTGCATATTTGGCGAGCAGAAGCCTCTACGCTTCGGATCTAATCAAAAATTCTTTGTGGTGGCAGGGAACTTCTTGGTTATAAGAAGACAACGAAAATTGGCCAACACAAGAAGAAGATTACAGTACGAATATGGAGGAAAAGAGGGTGAGAGTTCATACAACTTCGGTCAAAAATAACTTTGATATTCTGGATAGGTTTACCGATCTACCGAGAGCTTTGCGGGTTATATCCTATATTCTTCGGTTTTTCCAGAATACGCACCCAACAACTAAAGCCTCCTTTAAAAGGGATTCTCATTCGATAGCCCCTGACGAAATAGAAAAAACAACGGAAATATTGATAACAATATGCCAAAGGCAACATTATCAAGAAGAGTACGCAAATTTGAAGTCAGGGAAACTGATAAATGGTAAGAGTGAGATTTTACCCCTGAACCCATATATAGATGAAGAAGGCATCATTCCAACTGGGGCATCCAAAGACATGTCCCATAACGAAAGTCATTCCATTATTCTTCCTTATACTTGCAGGTTATCCAGACCTATAGTTCAATCCTCTCATAATACCACCCTGCATGGAGGGAACCAGCTGATGCTACGTCATATGCACACTCAGTACTGAATCCAACGTCTGTTATCCACAACTGTAAGGCCTGTACCATTTACAGGAAGCGGACACAAACGCAACTCATGGGGATCTTTCCGAAAGAGCGCACCACCTTTACTAGGGCCTTCACCAACACTGGGGTAGATTTCGCGGGACCATTCGATATAAAATCCTACCGAGGGAGGGGATGCCGAATTTCAAAAGGATATGTTTGTCTGTTCGTCTACTTTTCAACGAAAGCCATCCATCTAGAAGCGACAAACGACCTTAGTACCGGGTCCTTCCTAGCTGCCTTCGCCAGATTTTTATCTAGACGAGGCTGTCCGAAAAACGTTTACTCCGACAATGGTACTAACTTTGTGGGAGCTTCGCGATCTTTACGATCCGAGTTTAAAGCATTTCTGCGTGAAGCCAGGGACGGAACTTTGAATAAATATAGCCATCACACTTTAGAATGGCATTTTATACCGCGAAGCGCTCCTCACATGGGAGGTTTGTGGGAAGCGGGGGTAAAAAGTTTTAAGACCCATTTTGAAAAGATCGCGTCCGCTCATAAATATACTTTTGAGGAGTTTACTACCCTTTTATGTCGAATTGAGACCTGCCTCAACTCTAGGCCCCTCAGTCCCTCAACCAACGACCCCTCCAACCTGGAGCCGCTTACTCCAGGCCACCTTCTCGTAGGTGGACATCTTCTAGCCTCACCTGAATTCGATTGCAGTGAAAACCCTGCCTCAGTTGTAAACCGATGCAGAAGATGAAAGCCCTCCATCAAACATTCTGCAAAAGATGGAAATCGGAATATCTCACCGAGATCCAGAAACGGTACAAGTGGAAACATCCACAATCCAACTTAAAACCTGGGTACCTAGTCGTCATAAAGGAGGATAACCTCCAACCAAACGAATAGAGAATGGGGAGAATCGTCAACACACACCCAGGTTCCGATAACCGTGTACGTGTTGTTGACGTACACACAATGAAAGGACAAATTACGAGACCAATCGCGAAATTGGTACTACTTCCGCACAACGACAAAGGAAATGAACTTTAATAGTATACGTTCCTCTATCCCAAATAACCCAGCTCTCGTTCACCCCCGAACTCAAAAAGTTTGCATAAAATTCCAAATAAATAGCTCGAAACAATCGAATTTCTCACGAAAATGTTTACAAATAAATTAACCTGTCCTCTTGTCAAAGGAACATAAGCTTAAATAACGAACATTTGTCAACAGCCCCAAAAAGTATTACATTTTTTTCACAACATTTTACCCCAGACAGCATTCTTTGAAAACACAAAGACTCCAAAAAAGATTTCAAGCTAAAGTCAAATGTTGATGAATTGAAGAAAAGAACGAAATGAAATGCTTGTGGTCAAATAGGCCATTGAGCAAAAGATAAAAAATGTCCAAAAAAAACAAATTCGATGAATAGCAATAAAACTGCAAATAAAAACGAACTGGCATGGTGTACAGTAGTATATTCGGACAAATCAAACGAATTAAATCCAGATTACTGGTGTGCTGATTCAGGTGCAACAAGTCACATGACTTTTCGTCGTGAATGGTTCTCAGATCTAAGAGAACATAGTGGTCAAGTAAAATTAGCCGATCGTCATCGTGTCCAGATTCATGGAATTGGTACCATTCTTATAGATGCGAAGGTAAACAATTAGTGGGAGCAGCGTCGTCTTGAAAACGTGATGTATGTTCCAGAACTTGATGAAAATTTGTTTTCGACAATAGTTATGACAGATAAAGGTTTTCAAGTTTTATTTGAAAGGGGTGGTTGCAAAATACTTGATCAACAGCGTAAAATCGTTGCACTAGGTAAGCGTGATAAAATAAAACAAATACGCATGAAATTTCGTGTACGTACAAATGAAGTTGCAAATGTTGCAGCTGTTTCGCTCGAGCAGTGGCATTGTCGATTGGGCCACGTCAACATCAATTCAATAAGAAAAATGGTTAAAGATGGTCTCATTACAGGTGTCGACTTGTCCAACAGTGAAAGATTTTTTTGTGAGGATTGTCAATATGGAAAAATTACGAGATTAACTCATAAGGAATCGATCAAGCGACCATCAGTTGCTGGAGAATACATGCCTGCAGATTTATGTGGTCCCATGGAAGAAATTGGAATTGGTAGCGCTCGTTACTTCTTGTTGATTAAAGACAAAGCAACAACGTTTCGTTTCACATATCTTATAAACTCGAAAAGTGAAGTACATGGATGCTTGAGCTCTTTCATTCCAATGGTACAGAAGGCTTTTGGTTTTCAAAAAAAATTTTTCTTTTCGACAACGGTACTGAATTTTTCAACGAAGAAGTCAAGAAATTGTTAAGAAATGAAGGTATTCAAATCGAATATATTGTACCGAGAATTGAACGTGATAATCAAACAATTCAAGAATGTGCAAGAACTATGCTTATTGCTTGTGGTTTACTAAAATATCTATGGTCTGAAGCTGTTCGTACAGCAACGTATTTATTGAACCGCACAACAAATAGCAAGTGTCCAGGGAGTACACCTTATGAAAAATGGTTTGGTCGAAAACCATGTTTGGATCACATCAAAATATTTGGAACAGAATGTTTTGTTCAAGTTCTAAAACAAGCGGGTCGACAAAAGTGGGATCCAAAAGCGAAGAAAGTATTTTTGATTGGATTTGAGCCGACAACCAAAAACTTTCCACAATTTGATCCGAACAACAGAAAGATATTTCTCACCTGTAATGTCCGTTTTAATGAGCAAGTATCAAAAAATGTCCGTTTTAATGAGCAAGTATCAAAAAAAATTGTACTTCGGGATGACATTGATACTGATGATGAAGAAGTGTCTGAAAATGATTCAGGTGAAATCGTCGTTAAATCAGCTGATAATAATGATGTTTTTCTTGACGCTGAAGAAGAATAAACTGCGGAAACTCATGAACGGGTTCGACCCCAGAGAAGTAATCAACGCTACGATCTGCGAGAAAGTGTAAAGAGTCCAGATCGGTTAATTGAAAGTGGATTTTCAGCAACAATTGTTGAACCAAAGAAGAGGCAATGAACTCACCCGATGTACAACAATGGAAGAGTGCTATGGATGAGGAGTTTAATTCGTTGATCAAGAATTACGCATGGGATTTGGTAGAGCCACTAGATGATCAGAAAATTATTGATAATCGTTAGGTGTTGAAAATCAAATAAAATACTGATGGCTCAATTGAGAGATATAAAACACGTCTTGTGATTCGTGGGTTCACTCAGCAATACGGTGTCGATTACGAAGAGACTTTTAGTCCTGTCGTCAAATATACATCGATTCGTGCAATTCTGTCTCTAGCGGCAATGAATAAAATGCGGCTAAAGCAGTTCGACATTAAAACTGCATTTTTGTACGGTGAGCTGAAAGAAAACGTTTTTATGAAGCAGCCAGTCGGCTATAATGACAACAGTGGACGCGTATGTAAGCTGATCAAAAGTTTATATGGTCTGAAACAGGCATAACGATGTTGGAATGAAAAATTTACGTCATTTCTTTGCAAATTTTATTTCACACAAAGTGATTCAGACTTATGCGCTTTCATTCGGCGAAAAGATAAGACAATAAAGATCATCGCGATTTATGTAGATGATGGGTTGATGGTAACAAATAATATTACTGAAATTGATTCGATAGTTTCACACCTGCAAGACAATTTTGAAGTAAAAGTTATCGAGGCAAAGCGATTTTTGTGTCTCGAAATTGATCAACGTCAGGATGGTTCAATACGCATATATCAGCAGGCTTATGCTAAAAAGATATTGAATCGGAGGAGTTTAATTCGTTGATCGAGAATCACACATGGGATTTGGTAGAGCCACTGATGATCAGAAAATTATTGATAATCGTTAGGTGTTGAAAATCAAAGAAAATACTGATGGCTCAATTGAGATATATAAAGCACGTCTTGTGATTCGTGGGTTCACTCAGCAATACGGTGTCGATTACGAAGAGACTTTTAGTCCTGTCGTAAAATATACGTCGATTCGTGCAATTCTGTCTCTAGCGGCAATGAATAAAATGCGGCTAAAGCAGTTCGACATTAAAACTGCATTTTTGTACGGTGAGCTGAAAGAAAACGTAATTTCTTTGCAAATTTTATTTCACACAAAGTGATTCAGACTCATGCGTTTTCATTCGGCGAAAGGATAAGGCAATAACAAGCATCGCGATTTATGTAGATGATGGGTTGATGGTAACAAATAACATTACTGAAATTGATTCGATAGTTTCACACCTGCAAGACAATTTTGAAGTAAAAGTTTTCGAGGCAAAACGATTTTTGTGTCTCGAAATTGATCAACGTCAGGATGGTTTAATACGCATACATCAGCAGGCTTATGCTAAAAAGATATTGAATCGGTTTGGTATGACTGAAAGCAAAACTGTATCAACTCCAATGGATAACAATCAGAGCCATGGTGATTTCGCAAGAGATGAGCATGATGCTGTATATCCATATCGTAAAGCGGTCGGTAGCTTAATTTACCTAGCTACTGGGACACGACCAGACATAAGCTACGCAATTGGTGTGGTAAGTCGGTATTTGGAACAGCCTAGCTCAGCACATGTAACTGCGGTGAAACGCATATTCAAGTACATTAAGGGCACGATCGATATGGGTATTGTTTATAAAAATGATTGTGTTCTTGATTTGGTCGGCTACAGTAATGCCGATTATGCTGGCGAAAGCGAAACAAGACGATCGACGAGTATGTTTTTCATATTGGGTCCGGTGTCGTAAGCTGGTCATCAGTAAGGCAAAAATCGGTCTCAACCAAAGAGGATAAATACAATAAGAGCCGTCAATCGTTATTTTGTGGCGAGTATTTCGCTGGAAATTGAAAAAATTGATGCCGAATGCTTTCTGAGAGGGACATTTTGAATTGTCTCGCATTTATCCATTTTTGGAAAGAGAATTAAATAAGTTAATTAAATACAGTCGGAAAAATAAACACAAATACCCCACGAAAATGTATAGAGGACATTTATAAACATCTCGCCCAAAAAAAAAGTAGCGACTACCTCTCAGTATACATCGAGTAAATGCCTAAAAAATAACGAGTGACGGCTCTTATTGTATTTATCCTCTTTGTCTCAAAATCAACAACGGAATCTGAATATGTGGCGGCTTGTCAGGCAATCAAGGATCTAATCTGCCTTAAAAGTTTTTTAATTAGTCTGTTGTATGAGCCAAAACTAAAACCAACACTATATATGGACAATCAAAGCGCAATTCGTTTAATTAAGAATCCCGTCTTTCATAAAAGAACCAAGCACATCGATGTCCAGTACCAATTTATCCGAGAAAAATTTCAAGATGGTCAATTCAACTTAGAATATATAAATACTCGTGAGCAGATCGCGGACATATTTACGAAAGCATTGAATAGGAATCGTCATAAATACTTGTGCAATTTGATGGAGATGACATCATAAGAGAACGTCGCCGATTTTTTTTACAACAATGAGTGGGAGTATTGGAATTATCCATTGTCGAAAAAAAGATGGCAACCCTTTTTTCTGTATTATTTTTTACTATTTTTACCTTCGTTAACTACGGTTGAAATGTGACGTTTATAGAAGAAGCACTTCAATAAAATTTTCTTTCCATAAAAGCGAATTGTTCAACTGTTAATTAAACGTGTTTTCTTTTGTGCGCTTATCTTTTTTATTCAATTAATTGGTTCGGTCAAAGGACTTCTAAAACATTTAAAACTTCGAAATAAAACGCACGAAAATATTTGTAATATTTTTATATCTGATGAAAAAGGATTCATTAATTGCAAGAAATTGGTTATATCGAATTAATTCAGGACATACTTGTTCGTGCTCTTCATATGTTTCTTTTCAAAAGAAAGAACCAGATGCGCAAAAAATGTCTATCAATTTAACAGAGTTGCTTATAAAACGTATTTTAAAGGAATATAAGAAAAGGTTTAAAGTACTCGGTACATAACTACTTGGTATTATTTCTATCTGTAACAATAACCAATTAATATAAATTTATTTGAATAAAAATAATATTATTTATTGAAAATAAGTTAAAGGAAATTGATGTTTACAATTAGATAGAAAATTAAAATATGAAAATTTTTAACATTCATTGAAATCAAAAAAAGAAAATATAATTAATAAATTAAATTTTTTATATAACATATCTAAGTGGTACAATACACAATTACCAATACATTTACCCCCCCCCCACCCCCCCAGTGAAACATATAAATAAATATTAAGTATATTCTTTAAACAAAAGCTACAAAACTAATTAATATTAAAAGTAACCTTTTTAATTGTTTGTGTAGGTTCAGTTGAAAAATTAGTTGAGATATGAGCAGGTTTTAAATGATTTATTGACACAGCTTTGATAACATTAGCTTTCTGAATTCTAAAGGAATTTTTATGTTTCGATACGACTTTATAAGGTCCTTCATATGGCGGATTAAGCCCTGAGGTCTGATTCACTTTTACAAAAACATATTCACATTCCTCAAGAGATTTTGGAATATAACTCACATCTTTGTTATGATGTAAAATTTTTGTTCTAACTCTTGCAAAATTATTTCTTAAATCACACCACGGTGTCCGCCAATAGTTAGAAATAGTTGGCAAATAAATAGCATTTTTTTGTGAAATATATAGTTTGAGTGTTATATTTCAACCATTAAAGAGGAGGAGTGATGGGGAAACCTATTTAGTAAAAAGTGCTAAGTCAGCCGCTGGGTTAGCATACATGATTTTTATTTATCTTTTTCAAAGCTTCTACACTCAAAAGTATTGCAACTAAGGTATCCTCATTCACAGTTTTGAAAAAAAATATTTATTTCAAAAATTATTCAGTTTTTTTCATCTCCTGTAAAATTCGGAAAAAGTGACTTAGCACATTTTCACATTAAGCTAACGATATGTTCAAATCGGTTATTGGGTATATCAATTTTCTGTATAGGAGGCTTAGTATATCTTAAAATTTGCGATTGTTGACAAGAAATACAGTTTGAAACCCATTCATTTATATCCTTCCGCATATTAGGCCAAAATTATTTTGATTGAATTAAACGCCTGGTCGCACGAAACCCTGGATGTGACAAAGAGTGTAATTTTGAAACAATTATTTTTCCCAAGGAATTCGGAACATAAGGACGCGGTATTGATTTTGAAGAGTCTCATCAGTTTGTTGTTCAACAAACAAAGTATGAATATCTTTTGCTGAAAGTGAATCTATGCATCCGCTACAATATTATTCCTTCCATATATATGTTGTATATCATTCGTTAAATCTGCTATATATTCTAAATGTCGCGTTTGTCTGGGTCTTTGAATGTAACACATATGTCAATGGCTTATGATCTGTATATACTGTAAATACTTGACCTTCTAAAAAATGTTTAAAATATTTAATAGCTCTATATATTCCTAAAAGTTCCCTATCAAAAGTTGAATAATTGCATTCTGCAGGACTCAGCTTCTTAGAAAAATAAGCCAAAGGTTACAAAATAAAAATAAATAAATAAATAAATGCAAGTCGCGATAACCTCCAAAGAGATCTAAGGCCGAGCTTCTCTTCCAATTTGCGTCGTGCTCCTCTTGATTTTCCCTACAAATTGGCCGAACATGTAGGTCCCATGTTTTATGCCGAATCCGAACGGCATCTGCAAGGCAGATGAGTTTTCACTTAGAGCTTTTCATGGCAGAAATACACTCGGAGCGCATGCCAAACACTGCCGAGGGGCGACCCCGCTTATACAAATTTTTTTCTAATTGAAAAACCTTATTTCTAAAATTTTGATGTTGCTTTGCCCGGGGTGTGAACCCAGGGCATACGGTGTGGTGGCGGAGCACGCTACCATCACACCACGGTGGCCGCTATAGTGTTAACTACTTTGTACTCTTTACTTTAATTTTTAAAATAATTTTTATTGAGTTTTCGTGTTAACTTAAAATTTTTGAATAACTTCAAAAAAAGAAAATTCTAATTAGTTGGAAAATATTTAAACTCAAAAGTAAATAAAATAATATTTCTAAAAAATAAATATTTAAATATTTGGTTAACCACCAAATATATTGGCGATTCTACCAACGAACCTAAATTGCAAAACTAACCAATAAAATACCGCAAATAAAAGTGCAACTAAGTGACGTGCTATCAAAGAAAATTTGTTTTAGTTACCTGAACCAACTTCAGAAGATATAATTAAATTGGATGTACATATATATTACGTCTGATAGGTCAAGTAAAAACACCATCATCACAATACATCAGTGCTATGACAAAAACCCTCACCACTAACAAAGCTCTAACAAACAAATATGTGAATTGTAAATTAATATGCTGAAAAATAAATAAAGCAGATTTAATATCTATAAGAATTATTCAATGCAAAACTCAATGAATTTAAATTGAACTTCCGCTTAATTTTAATAAAAGAGACCTAGAAATTGTGTACCTAAACGAAAATCTTGTTTATTAATAACAAAACTAAGAAACATAAAACAATTTTAAAGAACCACTGACCCATTGACATTATATTTTCACGTCCTATCTGATATTTAAATCAACATTGGCATTGAAGAACTGAAAGAATATGCGAAAATGTTTGAATTAGACTAACGCACATCATTTGCTGTCGTATATATTAAACTCAAAATTCATTAAGATAATACCGCTAATTGCTCCCTACAATTAATTCATGTATCGAAGTATTTTAATCCTCAACGAAACATCGTCATTTTGTATACCATTTGTTGGAATCACTCGTAACCTTTAACGTCCTCTTCACTAATTACAAAGCCATTGCATATACAGCAACAACGATGGATTTAATTGTCATCACGTCAAAAAAACGCAATTGATTCGCTTAAAATCTTTACAAGCATCAATCAACTACTTATTAATTTTAATATTTTTTTTATTAAATTTAATTTTATGTAAGTATAATTTTTATTTTAATATTAAATTATTTTAATATAAAAATAAATATTTTATTTAAATTGTTAACTCCCTTTCCAAAAAAAAATCTTAAATATTTTCTAATTTTCAAATTTTTCATACAAATTTTTTTTTTCATATGGTTCTACGTTCACCAATACGAACCCGTAAGTTTACAAATTCGGAAAATCAAAACAACAACTATACAAATAACACAATGACTCACAATACAACTCAAAATTCTAACATTAATACAACACAAAACAACATCTCTAATATAACACAAGATACTTCAACACAAGATAACTTTACAAATATTTCTTCTACTAAATCAATTAAATTACCACAATTTTGGCAAGAATCTCCCGATGCCTGGTTTTTACTTGTTGAAGGACAATTTGAAATTAACAATATCAATGATGGTAATTTAAAATTTCAAAATGTTCTAATTACTCTTCAACGAGATACTATATCTAAAATTTTAGATGTTATTAACCCTCCTCCTCTTTTTAATAAATATGATACAATCAAAAAAATTCTATGTGAAAGATTTTCTCTTAGCGAAGAAAAACGATTAGAACAATTATTTTCAAACGCTGAACTTGGTGATCGTTCACCATCTGAATTATTCAGATTTATGAAATCACTTATAGCTTCTGACTCCATAGTTAGCTAAGAATTACTCTTTAAATTGTGGATTCGTAAATTACCACAAGAAATACAAATTCATTTGACTTCCAGTAATAATCAAAACAGAGATGAAATTATTATTTTAGCTGACAAACTTTTTGATTTAATCAATAAACCTCATTCTTCCAAATCTCCTGTAGTCTCAAGTATAAATAATAATATTTTAGAACAATGCGTTAAAAATTTAACTGAATTAACTACGGCTATTTATAAAAATTTAAATAAAATTTCTAATGATATTAATCAATTACAAATCCGTTCAAGATCTAAAGATAGAAATAGATCTAAATCTCGAAATTTTTCAAGATCAAGAAATTTTTCAAACAATCGTAATTTTAATTCACAAACAACTATTTGTTGGTATCACAAAAAATTTAAGAATAACGCTCTTAAATGTATACCCCCATGCAATTATAATCAACATTATAATTCAAATTATGAACAAAATTTAAACTGAAACGATCCATTATGACGGTGACGGATAATGGAACTATTATTAAACCTACTCGTCACCTATTCATATTTGATAAATTCAATAAACTTATTTTCTTATCGATATCGGCGCAGCTGTATCAGTTATTCCTTTTTCTAAATTTAAAATTTATAAAAGAAATTCGGATCTTACTTTGACTGCAGCAAACGGTTCTTCAATTGAAACTTTCGGTACAAAACTACTTAAAATTGATTTAAGTTTAAGAAGAGATTTTGAATTTCCATTCATTATTGCGAATATTGGTACACCAATTTTAGGAGCAAAATTTTTAGAAAAATTCGGAATTATTGTCAATATTAAAAATAAAGAAATAATGGATTCTACTACAAAAATTAAAGTTGCTGGATCTTCTGGATTTTCTGATATTTTCTCACTCAAAATTCCTATTGTCGAAAATAAGTTTTCAAAATTACTTAATGAATTTCCATCTATTACCTGTGAACCAGATTATACTAAAAAGTTAAACACCATACGGTTCACAGGATAGAAACAAAAGGTATTTTACCATTTTCGAAACCCAGACGTCTTGATCCAATCAAACTTAAAATTGCTAAGGCTGAATTTGAATTTTTAGTTAAAACGGGTATATGCAGACCCTCAAATTCTCCTATTTCATCTCCACTTCATCTCGTTCCTAAAAAATAACCAAATGATTGGAGACCTTGCGGAGACTATCGAAGACTTAATTTTATTACTACACCAGATCGGTATCCTTTACCACATATTCACGATTTAACAATTGATTTAAAAAACAAACAATTTTTTTCCAAAAATTGATCTTGTGCGTGCTTACCACCAAATTCCAATGGCAGAAGAAGACATTCATAAAACTGCAATAACTACTCCTTTTGGAATGTTTGAATTCGTAAGAATGCCTTTCGGTTTACGAAACAGTGCTCAAACTTTCCAACGCTTTATTAATGAAGTATTTTCTGATTTCGATTTTGTATTTACATACATTGATGACATTCTTATTGCCAGTGATAATGAAGATCAACATATAAATCATTTAAAATCAGTTTTCAAAAGACTTGAAGAATATAATTTAAATATCAAACCTTCAAAATGTACTCTCGGTGTAAATAAATTAAATTTTTTAAGTTACGAAATTTCAGGCGAAGGTATTAAACCATCTTTAGATAAAATTGAAATCATAACAAATTTTGAAAAACCAATTTCTATAAATAAATTACAAAAATGTTTAGGTATGATAAATTACTATCACAGATATATTAAAATGTTAGCAACACAACTTAGTCCTCTGCATGAAATGTTAACACATGCACTTAAAAACAAACTCAAACAATTAAATTGGACAAACGAAACCACAACAGCTTTCGAAAATGTTAAAAAACTTTTTGCTAAAAATACTTTACTTACACATTTCGACAAAAATGGTACTTTATCATTAGCAGTAGATGCATCAAATGTTGCTATTGGAGCAGTTCTTCAACAAACTACAAATAATATACTAGAACCCTTAGCTTATTTTTCAAGAAAATTAACTACAACAGAAACTATATATTCAACATTTGATCGTGAACTTTTGGCAATTTATAATTCAATTAAACATTTTAAACATTTTCTTGAAGGTAGAACTTTTACAATTTATACTGATCATAAACCTTTAATTCATGTTCTAAATTCTAAAGTAGATAGATCTCCTCGTCAACTACGTCATCTTGAATATATTGCTCAATTTACAAATGATATTCAATATATACGTGGAAAATACAACATAGTTGCCGACACACTTTCCCGTATTCCAGAAATAAATGCAATTTCAACTCAAGATATAAATTTAGAAACTTTATATAAAGAACAACAAACTGATACATTTTTACAAAAAACCATTTCTGATCAAAATTCTAAAAATAATTTAAAAGAAATTCATATTCCAGTTATTAATTTAAACATATGGTGTGATGTTTCTTACAACCTTTTCGACCTTATGTTCCACATTCTATGAGAAGAATTATATTTGACAAAATTCACTCATTATCTCATCCAAGTATAAGAACAACTAGAAAATTAATTCAAAATAAATATTATTGGCCTAACATGCGCAAAAAAATTAACGATTGGACTTCATCTTGTATCAATTGTCAAAAATCCAAAATTTCAAGACATACTAAATCTCCTATTCAAAAAATTCAAATACAATCAGGTCGTTTTGAACATATTCATATGGATATTGTTGGACCTCTTCCAGTTTCAAATGAAAATTGCTATATTTTAACAATTATTGATAGATTTTCACGTTGGCGTGAAGCTTATCCACTTAAAGATATTTCAACAAATACTATAGTAAAAACTTTTATTCAAAATTATATACCACGATTTGGTATACCATTAAATATTACAGCAGATCAAGGTTCACAATTCACTTCAAAATTTTTTACGGAATTAACTAAACTTTTAGGTTCTCATAAAATTCATACATCTCCTTACCATCCCCAAGCAAATGGCATGGTAGAGAGATTTCATCGAACTTTAAAAGCAGCAATTATAGCATCAAACGACTCGGTTCATTGGTCTGACATTTTACCATTCATTCTTCATGGTTTACGCACTTCTATTAAAGAAGATTTCATCTGCTGAACTTGTTTATGGCTAGACACTTAGAATACCTGGTGAATTAATTATTTCAAATAGTAATAAAGATAATGATTTGTCTAATGACGCTCTTCATAAATTAAGAGAATATTTTTCGCTTGTTCGTTCTAAAGTTTTTCATCATAACAAAGAAAATTTTTTCGTTCCTAAACAATTAGAAAATTGTGAGTATGTTTTTGTTAAAGTTCTTTGTAAATCTAATTTAGAATCACCTTATGAAGGACCTTTTAAAGTTATCTCTAAGAAACATAAAACTTTTACAATTCAATGCAAAAATACTATTAAAAATATTTCAATTGATTTACTTAAACCAGCAAACATACTTATTAACACTAATTTAAATACAAATACATTAAACAACAAAAAACAAAAAAGGTTACATTTAATATTAATTAATAATTCGTTTGTTTCAAATTTTTTTGGAGGGGGAGTAAATATAGTGTTAACTACTTTGTACTCTTTACTTTAATTTTTAAAATAATTTTTATTGAGTTTTCGTGTTAACTTAAAATTTTTGAATAACTTCAAAAAAAGAAAATTCTAATTAGTTGGAAAATACGTAAACTCAAAAGTAAATAAAATAATATTTCTAAAAAATAAATATTTAAATATTTGGTTAACCACCAAAGCCGCCAAAAGGTTCCAAAATATTATTCTTTAATTGTTGTAAAACTCCTCCAGTTGCAACATTTGAAGCATCAACAGATAAAGATAATTTTGAATGCCCATCAAAATGATTTAAGTAATAACGTATTTTGAGCGAAAAGATTTTTCATCTTCTTAGAAAAATAAGCCAAAGGCTCCAAAATATTATTCTTTAATTGTTGTAAAACTCCTCCAGTTGCAACATTTGAAGCATCAACAGATAAAGATAATTTTGAATGTCCATCAAAATGATTTATTAACGTATTTTGAGCGAAAAGATTTTTCACATTATTAAATGCTTTAATTGACTCATTAGTCCAGTTAAGAGTTTTACTTTTATTTTTATTTGCTATAGTTAAAACAGACCTGTTAAATAATGATTACTAATGGTAATGTTTAGCCGTTCCATTCATTATTTTCTTTAAACGACATTTAAAGATTACCTGCCATTATTTTCTATTTTTAATGATTACTTTTCAATTAATTAAAAAATAATAATAAAAAAATCATGATTTTTTCCTATTATTGAAAAAAATCAAAAATAATCAAAAGTAATCAAAAAAGGAATAATTTCTACATACAAGTACATTTTAGGATGCAATATTAAATCGTAACCGCTTATCGAGGCAAATATATACGTGCAACATATAGGGCGAATGGTATATGAGCGTTGATCGAAACATATTATCCGGTAAGTATATATACATGTGCATTATTACACTCATTATATAAAATAATAATGGTTTCATACTTAAGTCAAGCCAATTTTGTTTTGTATCCAAAATTAAGATATCCGCTATTTATTAAGTTATGACTATGCACTGATTGTTTTGTAATCAAAGTTTATCATATTGTTCACTTTATTTTAGTAATTTTGGTTTCATATCATCGCCAGTGTGGGGCAATGTTCTCCAACAAAAGGTGGGCTGAAAAGTTTGGCACAAAATTAGCTGAATAGCTATCTGAGTGATTCATATACTAGCATGGACATTTGGAAAACACGAAGTGCGTTGCAAGAAACTGCAAAACTCTTCAATACGCCTTTAACTTCTTCTGCTTCTGTTGAGCGACTATTTTCCTTTGCAGGACTTATAAATCCTCCAAAGGCGTCAGTCTTTGTCGGACGTTTCATTCGAAAACTTAACTTTATTGAAAGCAAATGCAAATTTGTTATAATGACTAAAACAACTTTTAGATAATGAATATACATAAATACCTCTTATTTTGCTTTCTTTTAAGTTTTGATTTCTATCGAAATATCATTATTCTTGGCAATGTTAATTTAATGAAACAATTTTTAAGCTATTGCATAGATTTTATCGCGGGCTTGGCGACTAAATCAAAAAACAACTAAATCAAAACCGTAACGGATATTTGTCAAAAAAGTTCGAAAAGGCTCGAAAAGGTTCCAAAAGGTTCGGTGTTAGCAACAGGCCAAATATATAAAATTGGATCTCTATCATAAACAGCGGTGGGCACCACTACATTTACACGGTTACCAAATTGAGAATGTGTTAGTAAACACGAACGCGTAGCGAGCACGAAAGCAAAATTAATTATTTATTTAGTTTGATTTCAATGCTTGAGCGGTGAACGCGTGTCACACGCACTCTTTGGTACTCTGTTTTAAGCGCGCGTGCGACACTTCCTCACCGTACGACCATCGAAATCAAACTAAAAGAGCTGTCGTTGATTTTCACGAAGTAGGCATTGTGCTATCGCTTATCGTATACATGTATGGTCGCTTACAAGCCAGCCTAATAAAAACGCACTGCGTTTTTTTAGCGCACGCAAACAACCGGCGTTTTTTGCCCTAACCCAAATAAGCATGCGTTGCGACAATGTAAAGCATGTGTGCAAACGTCAAATCTAAATGTCACGCAGAACAAAAATTGGAAATCGAGTTAGGTTTTCACGCAGCAAATTCAATTTGAGTTGCTTTCATACAAGTTATATGTGCATGAGACATTTTTGACAGAAAATGACTTGCGTGCGTTTATATTAGGTTGGCTTGTTAGCAGGTGCTAAGCTCACGCCCACCACGGATCATAACGTTAAAGTTAAAGTTGAAGTGAATGTTAAAGTTAAAGCGAAAGTTAAAGTTAAAAATAAAGTTAAAGTTAAAGTTAAGGTTAAGGTTAAAGTTAAAGTTAACGTTAAAGTTAAAGTTAAAGTTAAAGTTAAAGTTAAAGTTAAAGTTAAAGTTAAAGCTAAAGTTAAAATTAAAATTAAAGTTAAAGTTGAATTTAAAGTTAAAGTTAAAGTTAAAGTTAAAGTTAAAGTGAATGTTAGAGTTAAAGCGAAAGTTAAAATTAAAGTTAAAAATAAAGTTAAACTTAAAGTTAAAGTTAAAATTAAAGTTAAAGTTGAAGTTAAAGTTAAAGTTAAACTTAAAGTTAAGGTTAAAGGTAAAGTTAAAGTTAAAGTCAAAGTTAAAGTTAAGGTTAAGGTTAAAGTTAAAGTCAAAGTGAATGTTAAAGTTAAAGCGAAAGTTAAAGTTAAAGTAAAAGTTAAAGTTAAAGTTAAGGTTAAAGTCAAAGTTAAAGTTAAATTTAAAGTTAAAGTAAAGTTAAAGTTGAAGTTAAAGTTAAAGTTAAAGTTAGTTAAAGTTAAAGTTAAAGTGAATGTTAGAGTTAAAGCGAAAGTTAAAATTAAAGTTAAAAATAAAGTTAAAGTTAAAGTGAAAGTTAAACATTCGATAACAAAGAAAACTTTAAAAATTAATTAAAAAGTTCCTATGGCTGACCAATTAACGAAACCTGGTGACCAGTTATGACCAATTAGTGACCAATTAATTGGCATAACTTTGTTTGGAAAATTTTTGTATACAGGGTGTCTAGACAGGAAAATTGATTTTCCTAGGAAAATTTTAAATGGTCATAAAAAATTGTCTATGGCTGACCAATTAGTGGGACCCACTGACCAATTATGATCAATTAGTGACCAATTATTTGGCATGCTTTTCGATTTCAAAATCTACCGATGGGGACATGAAAATTGATTTTCCTTGGAAAACGATTTTTACCGGGTTTACGGACTACTGTTATTCGATTGCTCCATGGGCTTTCACTCCCTTCAATAACGCCTAATGCCAACATCTTGTCGATTTCATCGTATACAATGTTTTGCATGGCTGGTGATAATGGATAATGCCGGTCTTTAATAGGAACTGTATTTTCCACTAATTTTATCGAGTGCTTTTCCAGATGAGTTCGTCCTAGCCCGTGCTGCTCGAAGGTTCTGAATTTGCTCGTAACTTCATCCAGACGTTGTCATTGCTCAGCAGCTAGGTCATGTAATACGCGTCGCTCTCTTCTGTCCTCATCCGAGACCATGTCTTTTTCCAATTTGACCAGGTCAATCTCACTCACGGATATGATTTCGGGCGCTAATTTGAATGCGCGCCAGAAGTCCACCCCTAGATACACCTCCTGCTCTAAATAAGGACAGATAAAGAAAGTTATATTTTGCTTCAAATCTCTAAATTTTACGGGCAATGAAACTTTCCCAACACATTGTGTGCGCGGCCTCTTGCTGTTCGCACAGTCGATACATAACGCTCGGTTTTAATATTGTTTTCTTCTAGGAACTCACGGCAACCTCGTCCGAGAATGCTCACTGATGCGCCCGTATCTAATAAACCACGTTTTGGAACATCATTTATTTCGACTTCAGCGAAAACTCGCGGATCCGACCGGCCCACATTCTTCACAGAAGCTGTGACCTGTTGTCTCAAGGATTTGCGCTTAAGAAATCTATCCCGAGCTTTTTGCACTTTCCGAGATATAGTTCGACGTCCCATAAGTGCACTTTCAGCGAAGATACGCCGTCGAGCTTCTAGGTACCTCCTCAAGCGTTCGTCATACGTTGGACTCTTCTCTTTCGTAACTTTATTATGTTTATTGCTCATTACTGTGTAACAATTATTAATATTCTCTATATTTTCAGGTTCATCAGTTTCTAGGGTAGTTTCACCGGCAACAGGGGTGTTTGTTCCTACGTCTACTCGTCCGGGGTTTTCGTGGAGCGCGATTCCCCCGAAAACATCGCGCCCCTCCTTGCGTTTCCCGCTGGGTTGCAAATAGGGCATCTTGGCGTTATAACGTCGGGTTTACCGCACTTGAAACAAAATATTTTTTGTTGAAGCGACATACAATCGGTGAAGAAATGTCCTTCAGCTCCACAGTTCCAACATATAACTGTTTTTTGTTTGCCTCTTCGTTGATGTATTTCCTCCACGGTAACTTGACCATCATCACCGGGAGGCAATACTTCATCATCGTCGATCGCGACCACTTCGTTCACATGATGGCCCTTTGTCGCAAAGCCACTAGCCATTGTGCGCTCTCGTCGCGGAAAGCACCGTTCAACCTCATTGCATTCCAGCCTCAGTTGCTCTAATGAGTACGTTATGATACTATTTTAGCTACCGACTCACGCAGATTTCCTTTTACCAAGCGCATTATTTCGTACTCCGGAATGGGGTTCCTAAGACGGGAGCGCAATGTACCCACTAAGTGAAAATATTCATCTATAGTTTCGCCCGGTCTTTGTTTTCTTTCGGTTAACTCTCTTAAAATTTCAAAATCGGTACGATGAGATTCAAATTGGCGACGAAGTGCAAATTGCAAAGTCGGCCAATCGACATTGCCATTGGTACGGATATATAACCAGTACCATTCACGCGCTTCGCCACTTAGCAATCGATGGAAATCACGTAGTATGTCGGCCCACGAACAACGGTACTGACCCTGTAAATACTCCAACCGGAATAAAAAGTCCTCGATTGCCATGGAGTCGCGATGACCTTGGAAGTTTATCCGTCACTTTTCAATATTTAAGTCCGATCTAATATTATCATTATAAGGCCTTGCAATTTCTGGATGTGAATTCCCTATCCCAGCAGAGGGTCTCTGAAAACTAGCAGTTGGGTTGTGTCGAGTAGCCGGCGGCTCGTGATATGCTAAAGTATAGGAGGTAGCTTGAGCCGTTGGCAATGGGTTGTTAGTAACGGTGGTTCGGTTAATATTACCTACGAGCTGACCTCTTTCATTAGCCCTAGCTTCTATAGAATCTGTACTCGAATCATGCTTTCGTTTTTTATTATTTCTATCTCGCGCCCCATACCCGGGTCCTGAAGCTCCCTGTTCCATAGCTAAATACTGTGTTGCATTCCTAATTTCTGTCAACCCTTCGCGCATCTCTGCCAACAGGGTCTGCTGTGTTTCAGCTACCATCTCCTTTAATATTGGCATAACTTCATTTCGTAGTTGCCATGAATTGACCTGATCAAGCCTTGCGTTCCAATTAGGGTTATTGTTATTGTTAGGTGGTGGGTGTGGAAAGCTCAGTGTAGGTGGCTGTACTAGTACCGACTGTGTGATTTGGGCTCCATTCGTTTGTTTGGGCATCGTACCCGTGTTCTTTGCCGTGTTTTCCGATGTGGCGCTAGCAACATTTTGGTTTGGTTTCCCATGCGACTCCCTATTGGGGTTGTTATTGTTGCCATTGGTTTTAATCCTATCAGATAGGTCGATGAATGTTGTATCCTTGGCACTTTGGTCATCTTGGTTCGGGATGTTAGCGTTCTGCATATTCGCACATTTTAATTGGTAACGCGTGTTGTAATATACTACAGGTAACTCCTTCATGTAGGATTTTCAAAAACAAAATTAAAGATTTCGGATTTCACACAAAAATTTCTTTACGATATCGTGATGTTGGGGGGGTTCAGATGATTTGAGTTGGGACCAGGTAAAACAAATGATCGGAGCACAGCATATCGCTCCTGTGAGAAAACTCATGCAACTTTGTCTTCAAAAATAAAAAGGTTTGTGGTTTTATAGATCATGTTTCATGCTTCGCAGTTCAAACAAAGAATATTTCCTATCGGTCATGATTGATCCTTACGATCGAAGCTACTTAATTAAATTTCAAAAATAAGGTCTTCGAATTCTAAAACAGAAACTACTTAAAAAAAAATTATTCAAAAGCACATAGTTTGTTGGGTTTACGGCGATGCATATAGCCAACTTAAAAAAATATCGTGCTATGCCATCGATGGGTTATTGTAGCCGTCAGGTGATACGGTTACTCTGCTGTACTGGTGCAATTAGATCTTGTGAAGATCACCTCTCCAAGCCACCTAGCCAGCGAGGGGATCGCATCCTCCATGACTTCTTAGGAACGAACCAAAAAAAACATATTTTTAAGACTGAAATTTATTTTTAGTTTCAAAATAAGAGGAGCTGTTATAAAATGAAGTAATTTTCACCGTCATGGTATGAGTCATGGAAACTTCTCATTCGCGGGCGCCATTTTCAATCTTCGGCGCAACACAAAAAGAATTTTGATCAATCGCCATTTTCAAACATGGCGCTTATTTCGTTTTTATAAAACTTAAAATTTCGCGCCATTTTGTCATAAGGCACTATTATCTTGTCGATATATCTATTTGTATATGTAAAGAATAAAAAAAAATTTTTTTTTTTTTTGGTTTCAGTTTGGGCGCCATTTAAATATGTCACGTACACATACGCGAATGCATATGTGTACCCACCCTTGGTTGGTTCTCAAGACGGTTACCCTGGCTAGGTCAGAACTTCGGGTCGCGATTCTTAACCCTGCCGCCTTGAGAAGGGTGCATATTCTGGGTCGTTCTTAACGGTTGTTGGCATGAGTTTCTCCCACAGGATGCCCCGTCTTCCTTGAACCGCTCCTTTTCCGGTTATACTTACATGCAGTTCCCTTCAGCTTCTGCTCCAACTATCCGAATACCTACGTCCCTTTGATCATCTTCCCCTCCCCCGTATTAAAAACTTAGTTCATAATGTGCATTTCGGATTTTCATATTATAAAATAATATAAAAGTTTATTTAGAAACATAAGTTTTGGGTTACACTCATACAAACATATATGTCGTTAAAACGATTTCAATTGCGATGTACCACCGCTAAAAGGGGTAAATAATGGGGTTTTTCTGAGGAAATTCGCCCGAAAAGAATCTGACTCCCTACCTAAAAGAGCTCTCTTAAGAAGGCCTACAGTTTCTGTAAGCTGATAATGTATATATGTATTTTTCAGCTCACCTGTCTTTACTAACCCTCGCTACTAACAAATTTTGGAGGAGTTACACCTCTGTGCAATAATACAAAATGTTTACAATTTCAAAAATTAACTAAAAATTGACACCAGAAATGCTACATTACATGGAATCCAAAACGTTCAATATTTTAAATAATTCGGTCTATATCAGCGCCTGACTGCCAATTATTCCCAATGCGGCCCTTATAAATTTTCCTTTACACATTCGGAGTGTGATAGCCGTGATTGTCGGCATTATAGTGTTCGACTAGGCTGTGGTGAATTGGAAACTCCTAATACGGTGAGCTTTTATAGACGGTACAGGTATACCCCGTTCTCGTGGACGCAAAAAAAAACTGGTATATCACTGACATTAGACGAACATACTTACTTACTTACTTAATTGGCGCTTAACCGTCTAAACGGTTATGGCCGTCCAACAAGGCGCGCCAGTCGCTCCTTCGCTCCGCCAACCGGCGCCAATTGGTCACACCAAGGGAGTTTAAATCGTTTTCCACCTGGTCCTTCCAACGGAGTGGGGGCCGCCCTCTACCTCTGCTTCCATAGGCGGGTTCCGACAGAAACACTTTCTTGGCCGGAGCATCATCTTTCATTCGCATAACATGGCCTAGCCAGCGCAGCCGCTGCGTTTTAATTCGCTGGACTATGTTGATGTCTGCGTATAGCTCGTACAGCTCATCATTAAATCTTCTTCGGTACTCGCCATCGCCAACGCGTAGAGGTCCATAAATCTTTCGAAGAACTTTTCTCTCGAACACTCCCAAAGCCGCTTCATCTGCTGTTGTCATGGTCCATGCTTCTGCCCCATATAGCAGGACGGGTACGATAAGTGACTTGTAGAGTATGATTTTCGTTCGCCGAGAGAGGACTTTACTTTTCAATTGCCTATCTAGTCCAAAGTAGCATTTATTGGCAAGATTGATTCTTCGCTGGATTTCAGTGCTGATGTTGTTGCTAGTGTTGATGCTGGTTCCCAAATAAACGAAGTCTTTTACTATTTCGAAATTATGGCTGCCAACAGTAGCGTGGTTGCCAAGGCGCATATGCGCTGACTCTTTGCTCGATGACAGCAGGTACTTCGTTTTGTCCTCATTCACCATCAAACCCATCTTTACCGCTTCTTTTTCCAGCTTGGAGTAAGCCGAACTAACAGCGCGGGTGTTTAGGCCGATGATATCAATGTCATCAGCATATGCCAGTAATTGCACGCTTTTATAGTATATTGTTCCAGTGCGGTTAAGTTCTGCAGCTAGTATAATTTTCTCCAGCATCAAATTAAAGAAATCGCACGATAGGGGGTCACCCTGTCTGAAACCTCGTTTAGTTTCGAACGGCTCGGAGAGGTCCTTCCCAATTCTGACTGAGCTGATCGTGTTGCTCAACGTCATTTTGCACAGCCGTATAAGTCTTGCGGGGAAACCAAATTCAGACATAGCGGCATATAGGCAGCTCCTTTTCGTGCTTTCGAAGGCGGCTTTAAAGTCGACGAAGAGGTGATGTGTGTCGATTCTCTTTTCACGGGTTTTTTCCAAGATTTGGCGCATTGTGAAAATCTGGTCGATGGTAGATTTACCAGGTCTGAAGTCGCACTGATAAGGTCCAATCAGCCGGTTCACGGTGGGCTTCAATCTTTCGCACAATACACTTGAAAGGACCTTATATGCGATATTAAGAAGGCTGATTCCACGATAGTTGGTGCATTTTGCAGTATCCCCCTTCTTGTGGACTGGGCAAAGAACACTTAGATTCCAACCGTCGGGCATGCTTTCGTCCGCCCATATTTTGCTAAGAAGCTGCTGCATGCGCCTTACCAACTCCTCGCCGCCGAACTTGAATAGCTCCGCAGGCAATCCATCAGCGCCCACGGCCTTGTTGTTATTCAATCTGGTTATTGCTATTCTAACTTCGTCATAATCGGGCGGGGGGGCATATATTCCATCATCATCGATTGAGGGATCGGGTTCTTCATCTCTGCGCGGTGAATTGCTGCCTCCATTTAGGAGAGCAGAGAAGTGTTCCCTCCATAATCTAAGCACTCTCTGGACATCATTGCCCCGGTCTTAAAACCTTCCGTCTGTCGCCGTATTTTTTGGTAGAATTTTCGGGCGTTATTCCTGGTGGCTAGCAGCTCAAGCTCCTCGCACTCACGCCTTTCTGCTTCTGCTTTTTTCTTCCTGAAAAGGCGTCTCGCTTCCCTTTTAAACTCACGATAGCGTTCACACACTCCTCTTGTCGCGCTCGCTTTTAACGTAGCCCTGTAGGCAGCGTCGGCATTCTTCATCATACCAGTTGTTTTTTCGTGGCCGCCGGTAACCAATTTTTTCCTCGGCGGCAGTATGAAGTGCTTTGGAGATATGCTCCCACTGCTCCTGTATTCCTTCAGGATGAGATGTGCCCTCAGAGAGCAGGTGTGAGAGTCGAGTTGCGAAATCATTGGCAGTCTGTTGTGATTGAAGCTTTTCGACGTCTAGCTTTCCTTGTGTTTTTTATTCCTTGTTTTTAGCCGCGTTGAGGCGGGTGCGTATTTTGGCTGCAACGAGATAATGGTCCGAATCGATGTTAGGTCCTCGGATCGTTCGCACATCTAAAACACTGGAGGCATACCGTCCGTCTATCACAACGTGATCGATCTTATTGCGAGTATTTCGATCAGGAGACAGCCATGTAGCTTGATGTATCTTTTTATGCATGAACCTCGTGCTGGATATGACCATGTTTCGAGCACCGGCAAAGTCAATCAGCCTCAGTCCGTTAGGAGAAGTTTCATTGTGTAGGCTGAACTTTCCGACTGTAGGGCCAAAAACACCTTCTTTGCCCAACCTGGCGTTAAAGTCGCCAAGCACGACTTTTATATCATGACGGGGGCAGCGCTCGTATGTGCGTTCTAATTGTTCATAAAAAGTGTCTTTCACCTCATCGTCTTTCTCCTCTGTCGGCGCATGGGCGCAGATGAATGATATATTAAAAAATTTTGCTTTTATTCGAATAGCGGCGAGACGCTCGTCCACACGCGTGAACGCCAGCACTTGGCGACAAAGTCTATCTCCCACCACGAATCCGACGCCGAAACTGCGCTTATTCGCATGGCCACTCTAATATATGTCACAATTTTTGATCTTCTTTCTTCCTTGCTTCGTCCAACGCATTTCTTGGATGGCGGTGATGTCAGATTTTGCTTTGACGAGGACATCAACCAGCCGGGCATCTGCACCAATCCCATTCAGGGAGACGAACTTACGTATACGATTTTTAGGGTGTCCGTGCGGATCCGCTTATGCCAAATACTTTTGGTTGTACTTGCCAGCAATCCTTTGAAATAAACTTTGTTACCGTATATTTTGCACCTTCAGGGTATTCCACTTCCCTTACGCTCGCCTCCTCACTTGTTTGTTGCTGCACCTTTGTTAATACCAGATTCTTACCGGATGATTTAGGATATTCCACTTCCATTACGCGCGCCTCCTCACTTGTTTATTGTTGCTCCTCCGACAGGAGTGATTGCTGATCATTAAGTTACTGTCTTCCACTTTTTTTTTATGGTGGTCGTTTAGCGTGATCGCGTTTCTTTATTACGCGTATTCTTGGTGTTTGAGCATATTTTAATTACATTGATCACTTAAGCGGAAGTTGCAAAATAAAATGATTTTTGTCCGCTTAAGATATAATTAGCGCGCGCACTTTTGGCTATTTCTTAGCCACACACCGTTCGGACTTTCGTCACCATTCACGTCCACCTCTACTGAATCTTAATTCCAATCTCCCGCTATTTTTCTTGTCTGCTCCTTTTGTAGATTTTTTTTTGTCATAGCCGAACGTTTCACCTAACGTTTCCTATTATATTCCTTCCGACCACTCAAATAAGCGCGCATAGCGTGATACATCTGTCACCTTTCTCCCATCGAACTCTCCAAACCCAACCTTTCCATATGGTAACACCCTTTTGGATCGAAAGCTCTATTTGTCATTTTGTTTTATTTGACATTTTAACAAACTGCGTGAAGTTGGCTGCGTTCGGGTAAGTAGAATTTGTTTTGATTTTGCTCTTCAAAACATAATTTAATACATTTCTTTTTCTTTTAGATTCCAGAGCGGGACAAGGAGTCCTGTTTAACAGGAATCTACAAAATTTTGTAGCGCTGCTCAACGTGGGGAACACCCACCCTGACAACCCGTTTACAAATCTTGAAGATGTTGATGAAGTCCTAGTTGATGTAGGTATCGATGGTTTAAGCCTTTTTAAAAGTTCTGACCGAGTTTTATGACCAATCATTGGCAAACTTTCTAATTTTCCCGATGTTGATCATTTTTAATTGCGTGCTTTTCTGGTTTAAAAAACCCCGAAAGTCTTAATGATTTCATGGAAGACTTCTGTTTGGAAGTTCAGTGGTTATGAGAAGCGAGAGTTAAAGTTGGTCCTACTGAAATCCTAAAAAAATTCAATGTGCGATTATTTTGCTGTGACTCCCCTGCAAGGGCATTCGTTACGAGTACTTTGTCTCATAGTGGCAAAAGCGGTTGTCCCAAATGTAGCCAAAGAGGCTGTACAGATATAGGGTGTGTTATTCAAAAGAAGTTGGCCTTCCAAGATTTTGGTTTGCGTTGTGATCCTACCCATCATGTTGGCGAATTCAAAGAAAAGAAGAGTATTTTGGCCCTCCAAGATTTTGGTTTGCGTTGTGATCCTCCCCATCATGTTGGCAAATTCAAAGAAAAGAAGAGTATTTGGAAGAAACAGGATTTGGCATGGTTTCTCAATTTCCTCTTGATTGTATGCATCTGGTTGACCTGGGTGTTACTAATAGATGGTTTAAACTACTTTTAAAATATATAGATGTGCAAACTGTGAATGAACAAATTTACTATGTCGCTCAATTTGTTCCCTCTGATTAATTAGCGTAAAAATTTGAAATCCACTGAGTTTAGGCAATTTTTGTTGTACACGGGGATTTTCCTGCTAAAAGATTGTGTAGAAAGCCACTTATACTAGCATTTCCTATTATTGCATCGTGCTATAAGGCTTTTATCCAGTGAATGGACGTGTAAAATAACGTCGCCCAAAACTTTTTAAATTACTTTGTTAGTTATTATGGTGATTTATTCGGAGATGAGTATGCTTGCTTTAATATCCGGTAAGTGTAAAATAATGTAAACAAGTTTCTGTAGTTTGAATATAATTGCAGGCTTATCTGATCATTTCCTCTTTTCAGCACCACTGCCCATTAAGAAACGAAGATTTCTTGAAAAGAAATCACCACAGGCAGAGCAACAATAAGCGTAACAAGTTGTGCATACTTCATACATTCAACATATGCAATTTGATCAACCACAGCCACAGCACTTAATTCAACCACAAACACATCAACCATTTATACCATGCTATCAACCGCAGCTATGCAAGGGCAACCGTATCCAATAACAGGCACAGCATTCAACTCCGACACCAACAACCAGAATTTAATGAAAATTGCTTGCTGGCAGCACTTAGGATTCAAAAAAATTTTATGCATGTATGCACACCCTAATTAACTTATTACGTGCCAGCTAAAACCTGTAATCACGTATACTTGTTTTTATTTCAGACTTTTACGCACACTAAGAGAAATTGCTGGAAATCAAATTGAACTAAAAACCAAATGCAGGTGTTACAGACCACAGTAAGTTTAAAGTATTTATAATTTAATAGTATGTTATAAGTTTAAAAGTATATTCAATTCGTAAATTAATGTATCGTTTTTTATTGTTTTATGCAGGCATGCTTAACCAACGAACCGATATCATTTCGTTACGATAGTTAACGTTAATAAACGAAACAAAGTCATTTATTAACGTTAATAAACGAAACGAAATGACTTTGTTTCGTTTATTAACGTTGATTATCGTAACGAAATGATATTGGTTCGTTGGTTAAGCATGCCTGGTTTTATGACTGTTGGTTTTATGGTAACCGGCTCGAGGTCAATATATTTATTAATAAAAACACCTGTTTTTATTTTTCATCCCGATATATTTCGGTTACACGTCGGTAACCGTCTTCAAGGGACTATAAAAAACAATGTCAAAACAAATTTTCATACTTGTAATATACCATATTTTATAAACATACATACATTTTGAACTAAACGTCCGTTCCATAGTACAGGTTTACAAGTATTATAAGTATGAGAAGGAAACAATTCCTTTCTCTTTCTAACACACTGCCGTTTGACACTTCGGTCAGCAACCCAGCGGGTCAGGGGGTTAGAATATACCCGCGGTAGGTATGCCTGTCGTAAGAGGCGACTAAAATACCGGATTGGCCTGAAGGTTTAATGTGGCCATATAAATCGTTCCCGAGATGGTCGGGCCAGCACCTTAATGATGCTGTGTTACCGGAGCGTACCGGATCTGTAAACGGCAAAGGACCATCACATCGATCACTCCCTAAACCTTCGGGGAGCAACCGTATCGCTACAACAACAACAACACTTCGGTCAGAGTCAAACTATTGTGGAAGTCAGTGGAACATGCGTGGAACATGCGTTTGACACTGAATGAACCCTGCAAAAACGCTCCACGTCATTTGACCGTCATTGTGCGGTCACGCCCCTTATTAAATTTTGGTCACGTTTGTTCAGGCGTCGGTAACTTTTTTACACTTTTTTCCCATTTCGTACCCATTTATGTGATTGTGCATTCCGCTTCCCCTTATAGGATGTGAGCATAGCACTGCTCTGCTCACACACGTCACAATGCGCGTCAAAAGGCGGTCAAATTTTCGGTTTTTTCCTCTACATTTTCGAGTCATTTGACAATCAATTTTACTGCGGTTTTACCGTTTATATAACCGCCATATAACTTGAATTTTACCTGCCGATTTACTTTACCTGTAGCAGCCACGAGAATAAAATATGAACAAAAAAAATTTAATTTTCAATATTTATTTTTAATTATAATAACCAAACATAACATATAATATAAACATTTATTTAAAACATATCATTAGATTTAGTCAATTTTTGCCAAATAAAGAATATATGAGGCGCCTAGATGCAAAACCAGATATTTAAAAATTTTAAAATAATATTTAAATTGCGACAATATTGCATCGCCTAGCAACATTCTAAAAACCCGTATTGAAAATTCATAACAATTTACAAAATTTCAGCTTTTTTGTGCTTTTCTAACGTTTACATATCATGGATTCATCTGGTTTTACATCTTGGAGCCTCATATATTCATGAAATTGCAACTTAAATTAATACATTTAATATAAAAAGGAAGTAAGTACTTTAATAATAACATAAAAATATATTAATTGCTTTGAGCTATATTGCTGCTGCAGCTAACTTTCCATTTGGACAATTCATAAGTGTGTTATATTCATGTATAATTTGAGTTGTTTACATGGTTTCGAATACAAAATTTGATTATTTGAATCAATTTAAGTCTACAACTTAAAGCTAAGTAGAAATTCAGATTAGATTTACTCTTGTTTTCAAATCAAGAATAATATTCAAAGGTGTCGTGGAATCGGATTGCTGTCGTAATTGAATTTGAAAGTAATAAAGTAAAATATGAATTAAAAAATGTAGGACTAGTAATCGAGTCAGACTTATTATTGTTCTAAATCTAATCATTCAAGCAATAATTCTGAAACCCTAGCAGGAGAGTTGATTGGTTTCAAATGTAATTCCAACAGCAATCGTATCACGACATACCTTATTATATATGTACATGAAATTATAATTTAAATTAATACAGTTGATAAAAAAGAAAAGTAAGAATTTTAATAATAAATAAACTCGCCTTATTGGTTTTTATTTTCCAATTGACATCTTTTCCAAGCGAACAGAAAATAATTTTAAGCTTCAGAAAAAACTCCAATTATTTAAATAATCTACAACTTAAAGCTTAGTAGAAATTCCGATTAGGTTTACTCTTTTTTCAGATCAAGAATATTCAAAGGTGTCGTGGAATCCGATTGCTGTCGTAATTGATGAACTTAAAAATGTACGAATTGTAATTGAGTCAGACTTATTATTGTTCTAAATCTAATCATTCAAGCAATAATTCTGCAACCCTTAGCAGGAGTATTGATTGGTTTTAAATCTAATTCCGATAGCAATCGTATCACATCCCTTATTATATATGTACGTATATTGCAACTTAAATTAATACAATTGATATAAAGAAAAGTAAATACTTTAATAATAAATAAACTCTCTTAATTGGTTTTTGTTTTCCAATTGAAATCTTTTCCTGTGCAAGCACATCGCTAACCTGCGTTGGCAAAAGATATGATTATACTGTCTTCGATAGATAGTCGGACGAGCCGCTACTCGGCGAAGTAGAGATGACCGTTGTGTTGGTGGCAGCTGTTACAACAGCAGTTTCTAACTTTACACCATCCGTACAGTGTGATGAATGCTTCACTGCCTTTTCCAATTGCTTGGCGCCAGCAATTTTTGCTGTTTGTAAAGCTTTAGCTGTAATGCAAATATATAGATGGGTTAAAGTGGTTTTCGTATGTTATTCAACAACTCACCCTATACCATCATCACAGCCTCCTCATCGATTTTGAATATGTGTACTGTTTCAGTATTCAGATCCAGTTCGTTTGGTGCAATATTTTCGATTTGATGAATATGTATACTATCCGTTAGGCAGACAATTAGGTGCAATCGATTCATTCATATACTGTGGGTATTTGAGCCGTAGACGCAATGGCAGATATTTTGATTCTTTTTGAAGTGTAACATTTGTAAACAGTTGGGTTTCTCTGCTGTCACCATCACCACTAGAGAGCTATTGAAGAAACGCTCGACCAAGATAATATGTGAGATTTACACGCATAGATTTCTTCCACCTTTTCACAGTTATTGATTGAGAAAATGCGAAAGCCATATTTACCATCCAATACCGAAATAGAACTGTAGAGGAAGAACCATTTTATAAAATTTAAAAAAACCAAAAATGATAGTTGTGCTAAAATGGGGTAACGTATTGTATGTTAAAGTATAGTGAAGTCTCAGCGGCTTTGTCCTGGTGAAAATTGAGTTTGAATAGGTTTTATTCTTCATTCTTAGAAACATGTACGAAGGTACCTGGTAAGATATTAAAAATCCTCAACGCTTTTTTTTGCTATAACTTAAAAAAACTCATATTCAAACTTCGACCGCGCCAAATGTCGACCATATGGCATTACCCTACCGACTGTCTTACACCCTAAAATTTTGGGTGTGACTTTCGATCACGATCTACATCTTGGAGAGCATGCACTAGCAATTGTAACGAAAACCGTCGTTGGTGTGCGGGATTAGCCGATCTCCATAGCGCCCGACTATGAGGAGGAGCTGTTTAGGACTGGCATCTACCTCATAGGAGGGCGGTGACCATGAACTGCCAACCCCCTAATCCAGGGTGTTATGCGGACCGTGCCTATTGGACGATTTGTAGCCAGGGGATAAATTCGGCGGTATTCGAACGGAGCCTTCCCGATACCGGACCACCTCGGGAAGTATTAATGGCCTTACCACAGTAAGGGGCGCTGCTGTGGCTGACGGTTCTTTCCCCGTATATAATACTGGACCGCTGAGCCCGCCTTGTTGGGCTGGTGGTCGTACGACCAAGATGAACGACTCATTACCTAATTTTCATAAGGACGATGATAAGAAGAGGACTGAGCCACAAGCCAAGGACGACAAATACGCATTAAGCGATGCGTCGGACTCGGGGAGCGAGAGTAGTGCTGATTCAATGAACTCCGTGTTGGAGAAGCACACAAATGAAAAAGGAGTAGAAGAGTGGAGAAGGGTGTGGATCAAAGAGCTCTCTCGAAGTACCGTGCAGTACTAAGAATTGTACAATGCTTGGGAGCATTGGTGGACCCAACAGAAGAGGAGATCGAGCGCTTGGCATGGGCTCATGAGGCGGTAGAAGTAGTTCGAAGGCAGTTCAAAAGGTTTACTGCGAGAAACCCTCGGTTCTGCAACCGGTATGAGGAGGAAGAAGCGTCGAATGGCAGAATGAAAAGGCACGTTCGGCGGAAGGCGACAAGCCTGCTTTCAAGAGGCAGAAAGGGCCCAGTCCCAGAGCCGCGACGCAGGGCAGTCCCATAGACAAGACAAGTAGGCCCAAAGCTGTAAGACAGATGGGCCCCAATAGCGAGGTAGCAACTACCTCGAAGGCTGCGAGTCAGAGGGAAGTTCCAACTATGGAAGTAGGAAATAAGCCAAAGGGAGATAACGCTAAGACTCCGACTTTCCCAGAGGTGCTAAAGGGAGCTAAGACTCCGGCTTTCTCGGAGGTGCCAAAGGGAAATAACACTAAGACGCCGGCTTTTCCCGAGAAGATGAGTGATGTGGCAAAGCAGTCACTGACTGTGGCGCTGGTTGATCGTAGCAGTCCTTTCGAACAGATGACTAGTGAAAGGTGGAGATCTGTAGAAAAGGAGCTTATTAGCTTAATATATTTATATGCTTAATGCCATCGGGGGATGGTATAATGGTATGAAGATGATAGCGTGCGACAACATCGCGAGCTTGCGGTGGCTGGAGGAAGTGGTTCCAAACCTCCAAAGGCAGGGCACGAACGCGCGTTTTGAGATGGTGGATAAAGTGCAAATCCCCAAGGTACCAAAAGTTAAGGTATGGATACCATGCGTGATGAAGTCGGAGGATACACTGCGACTTTTGCAGAATCAGAATCCGAACATACCGACACAGGATTGGAAGGTACTTACTGTATCTCGGCCTACGGAGGAAGGTCAGTTATACATCTTCCAAATAAACAAGCAGGCGGAGGATATATTGTACGCGCAGCTTGGAAAAATGTCCTTTGGTACAGGCAAAATTTATATGCGACTAAGGAAAAGAAGTCACGGGTATTAAAGTCCTAACACGCTGGACGTGGGCGAAGTCGAAAAGGACCTGAAAAGCCTAAGGGAAAAAAGACAGGGGGAGGTAGCCCACGTCACCCCGAATGTGTTAGAAGGGGACCAACAGCCAGATGGTGCTGTGAGTCGCACAGAGGAACACCCGGCACAACAGGTACAAGAGGCTGAAGGGGGCTTCGAACACTCTAAACCAAAAGGGCTAGGGGAGGACGACGACGTCACGATGAAGGTGCTGGAGGGGGACAAGCAGCCCATTGGTGCTGCGAGTCCTACATATAAACCTCCAACACAGAAAAGTGGCGTCGAGCGAACTCCTCCTCCTAACGCGCTGATCCAGGAGCCGTGGCTTCCATCGGGAGGAAAGGTTTCTGGACTTAGCGCGCGCAGATTTTGTGTTTACTATGCGCAAACGGAAGGACGGGTGCGAGCTGTATTAATGGTAAGGAAACAGCTGCATTCATATATGCTGCCTAATTACACTACTGAGGACCTCGTAGTGGTGGTGAAATCGCCGGGCTCAGATGGTACATGTCCAGCCATGCTACAAGTTTCAAATAGGGCGGTCGTGGGATGGCTTAAAATAATATTCGATGGGTGCATAAACTGAATAATGTACCGCACTCTTGGAGAACTGCTCGTTTAGCTTTCCTACCAAAGGCGGGGAAGATCGGTCACGTGTATCCCAAAGATCATAGACCCAATAGCTTAACATCATTTCTGCTGAAAACCTTTGAGAGGCTGATAGATGTGTACATAAAGTCCAACGTGGATGAAAAGCTGCTCTCCACAACACAACAGGCGTACACCAAAGGCAAGTCAGTACACACCGCATTGCATAGGGTGGTAATAAGCATAGAAAAAGCCCTGGAATATAAGGAATATGCTCTAGAAGTCTTCTTAAGCATTACCGGGGCTTTCTAAATGGGCGATTATTGATGGTCTTAATTACGTTAAAGTACATCTAGCCTTACCCAGATGGATCGACTGTATGTTAAACTGCAGTAAGATTACATCGCAATGGGGATTGTACGCGGCCACGAAATTAGTGGACAGGGGCACTCCGCAGGGAGGGGCGCTATCACCTCTGCTGTGGACGCTGGCCATTAACCAACTGCTTAGGGGATTCTACGAGGGACCAGAAAAACTTACGGTTTACGCAGATGACGTTGCATATGGTCTTGTTTACAAAGAGGTACAAGGTCCCTAATTGGACCAGGCCTAAGTTAAGAGGGGCGACCCTACGGGAGAAACCTTGCACAAAATATCTAGGAATGATCCTAGACAGTAAGCTGTCATGGAAGCTCAACGTGGATGAGAGGGTGAGGAAGGCTTCAACGGCACTTTATGCATGTAAAAGAATGCAAAAGAACCGGCATATACGATCAGAAAGAACTCGATGACGATGCCCCAAAACTAACAACCAAAAGCAATAATTATCATTTCACTGACACAAATTTTATAGTTTTTTTCGGGATTTGGACACCATGTTGTTGTTGTTTTTGTAGCGATAAGGTTGCTCCCCGAAGGCTTTGGGGAGTGTTATCGATGTGATGGTCCTTTAGCCGGATACAGATCCGGTACGCTCCGGTAACACAGCACCATTAAAGTGCTAGCCCGACCATCTCGGGAACGATTTATGTGGCCACATTAAACCTTCAGGCCATCCCTCCCTACCCACCCACCCCCGCGATGCGCCGCGGATATGTGAGGTTGACAATTGGGTTTGGAGAAGCTATATATTGCGCTGGCAACCTGAAGGGTTGCGCTACACAGCCCCTTGAATCTGGTATTTTAGTCGCGTCTTACGACAGGCATACCTACCGCGGGTAAATTCTGACCCCCTAACCCGCTGGGGGGTATTTGGACACAATCATCTCATTATATTACTTAACAATCTAAAGGCTTCATTCTGTATTGCGAACGATAGCTCAGACGAACGATTCGCCTCCAAACGATTTCGTCTAGCAATGGTATTCTCTATCATTTTCGTTCGGTCTTTACCTTTCTAACTAACAGGAAGGCAAAAGTAATTGTCAAGTGATAAGTTGCCATTGTTTAACATAGTGCAAATACACTAGCGATTTGTCTCTGATCCGCATCGAAAGTTCGTTTCGTAATAGAGAATGAGGCCCTAAGATTAGACATTTTTTTCAATTTGTATTTTGACTTACCAACAACAACAGAATCATGTTTAATTGTACGCCGCACAAGCATTATAGCATCATGTTTACCAAGCTCAGTTTCTACCAAAAATTGTTCAACACTGCCACGTAAAATCAATGTACTTGTTCTACCATTAACGCAACCTTTAAATAATTATAAACTATAACAAGTAAGGAAGGTTAAGTTCGGGTGTAACCGAACATTACATACTCAGTTGAGAGCTATGGTGACAACATAAGGGAAAATAACCATGTAGGAAAATGAACTGAGGGAAACCCTGGAATGTGTTTGTATGACATGTGTATCAAATGAAGGGCATTAAAGAGTATTTTATGAGGGAGTGGGCCATAGTTCTATAGGTGGACGCCATTTAGGGATATAGCCATAAAGGTGGATCAGGGTTGACTCTAGAATGCGTTTGTACGATATGGGTATCAAATGAAAGGTATTAATGAGTATTTTAAAAGGGCGTGGACCTAAGTTCTATAGATGGACGCCTTTTCGAGATATCGCCGTAAAGATGGACCAGGGGTGACTCTAGAATGCGTTTGTACGATATGGGTATCAAATGAAAGGTGTTAATGAGCATTTTAAAAGGGAGTAATCCTTAGTTCCATAGGTGGACGCCGTTTCGAGATATCGCCATAAAGGTGGACCAGGGGTGACCCTAGAATTTGTTTGCACAATATGGGCATCAAACGAAAGGTGTTAATGAGTATTTTAAAAGGGAGTGGGCCTTAGTTCTATAGGTGGACGCCGTTTCGAGATATCGCCATAAAGGTGGGCCAGGGGTGACTCTAGAATTCGTTTGTGCAATATGGGTATCAAACGAAAGGAGTTAATGAGTATTTTAAGAGGGAGTGGGCCTTAGTTCTATAGGTGGACGCCTTTTCGAGATATCGCCATAAAGATGGACCAGGTGTGACTCTAGAATGCGTTTGTACGATATGGGTATCAAATGAAAGGTGTTAATGAGTATTTTAAAAGGGAGTAATCCTTAGTTCCATAGGTGGACGCAGTTTCGAGATATCGCCATAAAGGTGGAACAGGGGTGACCCTAGAATTCGTTTGTGCAATATGGGTATCAAACGAAAGGAGTTAATGAGTATTTTAAAAGGGAGTGGGCCTTTCTCGACCAGGGGTGACTCTAGACTTTGTTTGTACGATATGGGTATCAAATGAAAGGTGTTAATGAGTATTTTTAAAAGGGAGTGGGCCTTCGTTCTATAGGTGTTCGCCTTTTCGAAATATCGCCATAAAGGTGGACCAGGGGTGACTCTAGAATGAGTTTGTACGATATGGGTATCAAATTAAAGGTATTAATGAGAGTTTTAAAAGGGAGTGGTGGTAGTTGTATATGTGAAGGCGTTTTCCAGATATCGACCAAAATGTGGACCAGGGTGACCCAGAACATCATCTGTTGGATACCGCTAACTTATTTATATATGTAATACCTGCCAAGATTTTAAGGGTATTTTATTTCGCCCAGCAGAACTTTTTCATTTTCTTCTACTTAATATGGTAGGTGTCACAACCATTTTATAAAGTTTTTTCTAAAGTTATATTTCGCGTCAATAAAACAATCCAATTACCTTACCATATTTCATCCCTTTTTTCGTATTTGGTATAGAATTATGGCATTTTTTCATTTTTCGTAATTTTCGATATGGAAAAAGTGGGCGTGGTCATAATCGGATTTCGTTCATTTTCCATACCAAGATAAAGTGAGTTCAGATAAGTACGTGAACTGAGTTTAGTAAAGATATATCGATTTTTGCTCAAGTTATCGTGTTAACGGCCATGCGGAAGGACAGACGGACGACTGTGTATAAAAACTGGGTGTGGCATCAACTGATTTCGCCCATTTTCACAGAAAACAGTTAACGACATAAAATCTATGCCCCTACCAAATTTCAAAAGGATTGGTTAATTTTTGTTCGACTTATGGCGTTAAAAGTATCCTAGACAAATTAAATTAAAAAGGGCGGAGCCACGCCCATTTTTAAATTTTCTTTTATTTTTGTATTTTGTTGCACCATATCATTACTGGAGTTGAATCTTGACATAATTTACTTATATACTGTAAAGATATTAAATTTGTTGTTAAAATTTTACTTTTAAAAAAATTTTTTTTTAAAAGTGGGCGTGGTCCTTCTCCGATTTTGCTAATTTTTATTAAGCGTACATATAGTAATAAGAGTAACTTTCCTGCCAAATTTCATCATGATATCTTCAACGACTGCCAAATTACAGCTTGTAAAAGTTTTAAATTACCTTCTTTTAAAAGTGGGCGGTGCCACGCCCATTGTTCAAAATTTTACCAATTTTCTATTTTGCGTCATAAGTTCAACTCATCTACCAAGCTTCGTCGCTTTATCGGTCTTTTGTAATGAATTATCGCACTTTTTCGGTTTTTCGAAATTTTCGATATCGAAAAAGTGGGCGTGGTTATAGTCCGATATCGTTCATTTTGAATAGCGATCTGAGATGAGTGCTCAGGAACCTACATACCAAATTTTTTTCAAGATACCTCAAAATTTACTCAAGTTATCGTGTTAACGGACGGACGGACGGACGGACATGGCTCAATCAAATTTTTTTTCGATCCTGATTATTTTGATATATGGAAGTCTATATCTATCTCGATTCCTTTATATATGTACAACCAACCGTTATCCAATCAAACTTAATATACTCTGTGAGCTCTGCTCAACTGAGTATAAAAATGAAATTAATGTCAAACCTTGGAAAATGTTGAAACGTTCACCACCAACCTGACGTTCTTCAAAGTAATCACATTGACCCAAAACACTTGAATTAATATCATTAGCTGTAGTCATAACAGCACCACCACAAGCTTTCATTCTACGTTTCCAATCTTCTTCTGGTACATGAACAGCACAGAACATATCACGATCTGAAAAATACTGTGTAGCAACATCACCAATTGATAATTTAGAAAACACAACATTGGCGCCTTACTTAGCTAGTTTATTCTACAGAATACGCCATTCAGCATAAACAATTGTCTGATACTCTTGGACATTGGAGGACATTGCTGTGGCAGATCATTTTTCCAATAATGCACTTTGTTGCTCCTTTGATTGGCGCTTCGACATGTACAGCCATGTCATATTTTAGCATGCATAATTGTAATGCTTTACGTATAGCTTTAATGATGATACGTGCATGCACGCCTTCCTCAACATCTGGCTTACCTTGTTTTAAGATTTCACATGCTTAAAATACTACTGAAGTGGTGCCATCGTCGACCTGATAAGAGAAACATTTTTATTCTACACATTCTAATATAACAAAAAACTTACCTCAGCATTTTGAAATTTGGCGATGTCTACTAGAGTTTTACGGCTGGATTCACAATATCCAATAGTTTCATAATGGTTGCCCCATAATTTGAAATTGTGGCCTTACCACTGGAATCAACATAATGCTTGTCCATACTACGTGAACTCAATGTAGTGCGTACAGGGCCACAATTGAATGCGAGGCATTGATGTTGGATATGAGTTGAGGTTTACCATGAGAGCTATCGGTACCCAAGCATTTTTTACATAAATACTCATGTACCCAATTCAAGTTCAGGACGTTCATATTTATCGACACGCTGCCCGGTATAGCCCAAATGTTGGAAATATGCAGTTGGCACTGTTGAGAAAAAATATGGATCAATGAACACAAGTAAAAGTGAAAGATTTTTTTTACCATCTCTTGTTACTTTACACATTAGACATTGGAAACGACGACCAGCATCTACAAGTTGCTATTGGGCCTTGCAACGATTACATCTAATTGGACCCAATTCACCAAAATTTACAATGGGTGGCTCATATTCAACGTTCGTGCCATTGGTTAGACGGTAAGTGTAATGGACAAAGCTGTTGTTTTTAATAAATCAGCTGTTGCAGGTATGCAATACATAGAGGATCTGCAAAGAAGAAAGATCAATGTAATTGCCAAAACAAAACATTAATTTCGAATAGCGATACCTAACGTAACGTGGCGAGGAGTTACCCTGATCTTCTACCACATATTTTGTGGTCACCAACGGTGGTAATAAACCCTGTTTATTAGTAATAAAAGCACCAACAGCGCTATTTAATTACCGGATTTGGCATCTGATCGGGATCTTAACGGCCTTGGGCTTGATCATACTGTTGCGGCTGTTGATATTTACCAGTAACAGGTGCAGGTGGTTGCTAAAGAAAATAACACAAAAATAATCATCAGCAAATTTGTAAATTATTAGTTGTATTAGCATACATTATAACCAGGACGTCCGGACGTGTCCGGGTATTGAGGGTTGACCCGGCTTGTGTGGTTGACTGAGCATTGGCGTCTGTCCAGGTTGTGTTGGTGGCATCATTTGACCCATCTAACCACGTGGTACACCTGGTTGTTGTAAAGGATAACCTGGATGTTGAGGTTGTGGTGGATAGCCCGGATTTTGTGGCATTGGCAGATAGCCAGCCTGGGAACGTTGTTGCTGCTGCTATCGTGGCATTGCAAAACCCGGTTGCTGTTGTGGTATATACCTTGGTATAACTGGATGTGGTGTCATTGGCTCACCTGGTCCAGTTGATACGGGCGGCATACCTGGAGGACCATGTTTCTCATGGCCACCAAATGGCTGGTGCATAGGGTGTTGAGGTGGCATTTGACCGGGTTGTGGCTGCATTAGACTAGACTGTCGTGGCATTGGACGCGATTGCGGTGGCATTTGCTATTCACCTGTGTGCTGGTATGGAGCTGCAACACCGCCTGCACTTGATGTTGGTGGTGTAGCTGAAACTGGTGGTTGACTGCTTCGATTTCAAACTTGAATTGATTCGATTTCAACCTCACCTAGCCGCGGCGAATCCTGTTTCACTAACAGACGAGGTTCTGGCGACCTCAAGCTCCTCATGGAACTTGAGGTGGCGAGGGAGGGATAGCCTGAAGGTTTAATGTGGCCATATAAATCGTTCCCGAAATGGTCGGGGTAGCACCTTAATGGTGCTGTGTTAACGGAGCTTACTGGATCTGTATCCGGCAAAGGACCATCTCATCGACAACACTCCCCAACGCTTTCGGGGAGTAACCTTATCGCTACAACAACACCAACAACAACAACAAAAACATAATCCAAGTTAGATAATCTAAACTCTACCACTATATGCCTAGGTTTCATTGCTTAGAGAATTTATGTAGTAATTGCATTTACTTACATGCTTGAATTCAGAAGAAATATATGCATTCTTTGGCAAGCTGGATGTTTTTGTTATCGTATTGCCTGTCAAATTTTGGCTGATAAGTTTGCGATTTTGTTCTAGTTCACGAAAAACAGTTGCATTGCGGACATCTGGACTCTCTGAGCGTTGCTTAAGATTTGACATGAGCGGCGTAGTTGCTGTATTTTTCATGTATACACCAACCGGACTTACGATATGCGAAAATTGTTTAGGTCCGGTATTTTCTTTAAGACGTGATGGCATAGCAGTTTGGGGTTTCTTAAATAACTCCAATTTTGGCACTGGTTTCATAGAAATTTCTGTGCACTTCTTAGTGGTGTACGCTTTGGTTATGAGAATGGAGTTTTAGCTACAAAAAAATGAAGAAAAAAAAATAAAATTTTATAAGTGTTATTACATTAAGTAAAAAACTTCTAAATCAACTAATAGTAATTAGTTACAACCCAGATCTAAGCGAGTTAACCAGCTTAAAAGCCACCAATAACAAGTGCCAGAAATATATCCTGCCTACCAAAATGATTCAAGGGGTTGTGATTGCCAACCTCACCTACCCGTGGCGAATCCTGTACCTAACAATTTGGTGTGAACAATTGGTGCCAGTTAACCCTCTGAAATAATCGGCGCAATTGTACGCCATTGTGTTGGCATTAACTTGGCAAAATGCAAAAGCTTTTCATCCTCCTCCCGTGACCATTCTGTCTTCTTTATGCTAGGATCAAGCCATTGTACAGGTCTACAAGTAGGATATGTAGCAGCACGCACATACACAGCCACGTTCACCTGATAAAATGCTTGTTCTTGTTCGTTTTTTTTGTGGATGCTATTTGGCACTATTGTACTTCTTAGGACCAAACAAAGTTTAGTAGCTGCTATCGAAAACTGCTTAAAATTTTTTTTTTTCTTATATTACAAAGAAATATACTTATTTACTTTCAAACGAGCACTTAATTACATCTCTCTTTAATAACCATATATTTTGGACAATTTTAATTAACAAATTGTGATACTTTTTTACGGGGACGATTGCTAAAACACGACCAAAACCGTCGGGGGAGGTATTAATAGACGCGTTTTTGCCTCGCTTCCAATAATTCGAATACTTTTTCTCTTCGGACTATTGACAACAGGACAAAACGCGTCTATTCATTTTTCTTTCCGCTTTTTTGGACGGGTTATTGCAGTCGACCTCGGTTTCAAACTGTTTTTCGCGGAGAACTTTTGAACGGGTAGAAAAACTTAACTCCCGTGTTTGTATTCTTAATACTGAAATAACTACGCGTCCTCAGATACCCCAATTGAAGACTTTTTTATAATTTTCTGAAGGACCCACATGGGTGCACTTAAAATTTCCTACTAAATTCGTTAAAAGAAATTTACCATCACAGCAACCCATATCTGATATTCCGATCCCTTTTTTGCTTCCCTGTGTCGCTTTCGACGAAGCAACCCCGGTAATTTTGACACTTCGTTCAGTGTCAAAACTCATGTTCCACGCAGGTTCCACTGGGTTCCACGCTAGTTTGACACTGACCGAAGTGTCAAACTGCCGTGTGTTAGAAAGGGAAAGAAATTGTTTCCCTCTCATACATATCATACTTGTAAACCTGTACAATGGGATCAAGCCTTTCGTACCAGCGTGCCTTACATTGCTTGGCAGATTTGCGGTGCAGCATTGATGCAATCATAATTCGCGGCATGGTGCTATATAATTGTGAATTCTTTCGATGAGCACAAAAATCAAATCAAAAATGTTTGTCGAAATAAACAGCAAAAATCACTGTATATTAAAGACTTTGGGAAAATTTTAGAATAGCACCCCCCGAGTTCGGGGTAAAACTTGGTATCAAATGAAAGAGGGAGTTCTCCCGATCACAAATATATATATTTTTAAGTGCGCAAACTTATAATTTAAAAGTTATTTGTTGTTAAAATTTGCAAATTTAGAAAATTTCTATTGCACTTTAAATTACAATTTAAACATCTTTCAAAACCTTAATCCACATACATATCTATATAAATTGGCAACGATAAACTTAAATTGCATTTTTGTATATTTCACATTTCAATTTTGCATTGTTTTTACTTATTATAAATGTTTTTATTAAATCAATCGCGCTTTTGTAGCAACATGCACATATATATATATATTTTATTGATGACATTACAAAGCTGTGCTGCCACACATATAAAATTTGTATAGAAATTTGCAAATTTTAACACCAAATAACTTTTAAGTTATAAGTTTGCGCACTTTAAAATATATATATTTATGATCTGGAGAACTCCCTCTTAATTTTAAATCTTTCCGGAGATATTCCATTTAAAACTCAAAATTGAAAAAATTGTCCACCACGAATTGTTTTGCTGTCTCTGCTGAATTAGAAATGGCGGATTTTTTTGCACGCAAAAATGACGTATTTTGCTATCCCTATAAAAATAATAGGTGCGAGAGAGCACGATACATTGTGGGAAAGCAAAATTTGTCAGCATGCTATTTCATTTGCAAAATTTTTCATTCCAAATCGTCACCCCTGTCAAAAATTCATGTGGCTGTGTGCGTTTTTGGTCACGCGATTTTTGCAGGGAAGTGTCCAAATTAGCGGGGTTGCTGTCGTGGAAAGTAACGCAGTGAAACAAAAAAAGGAGCGGAATATCAGATATGAGTTGCTGTGATGGTACAATTTTTTGAACGAATTTAATATGAAAATGTAGTGCACCTATATGGGTCCTAAAGAAAATTATACAAAAGTCTTGAATTGGGATATCTGAAGACGCGTAGTTATTCCAGAATTAAGAATACAAACAAGGGTGCTAAGTTTTTCTACCCTTTCAAAAGTTCTCCGCGAAAAACCGTTTGAAAACGAGGTCGACTGCAATAACCCGTCCAAAAATGTGGAAAGAGAAATAAAAATACGCGTTTTGTCCTGTTATCAATAGTCTAAAGTCGAAAAAGTATTCGAATTATTGGAAGCGAGGCAAAAACGCGTCTATTAATACCTCCCCCGACGGATTTGGTCGTGTTTTAGCAATCGTCCCCGGTAATAAAGTATCACAATTTGTTACTTAAAACTGTCCAAAACATATGGATTTTAAAGGGAGATGTAATTAAGTGCTCGTTTGAAAGTAAATAAGGATATTTCTTTGTATTTGATGATAAAAATTTTCGTTAGCAGCTACTTCCCTTTTCTTGGACTTAAGAAGTACAACAGTGCCAAATGCATCCACAAAAAAACCAACAAGCACAAGCATTTTATCAGGTGAGCGTGACTGTGTGTGCGTGCTGCTACATATCCTACTTGTAGACCTGTATTATGGTCCGTTCGCGTTGGCGTGGAGTTTTGTACTGTCGATTTTGTTGTGAGTAAGTGTCTGTACAAGTGAGCGACGTTGGTCGTGTCTGTTTTGAAGTTTAGTCGTATTTCTGGTGGTGTAGGTATTATGTGTATCATTTCCAGTGTTAATCTCTTTATATAGTGATTTTGTTGTTGTAATACCGAAGCTTTCTCAAAGTTCGGACAGTGGCCACTAGATGCACAGTGGGCCATGAGTGCCGTATTTGAATATTTAAATTATTATAATGTTTCATGTCCGATTTGTGCTGTGTTATTCTCGTTTTTAACTTCGATTTGGTGGTGCCTACGTAAATACTTCTGCATGCTTCGTACTTGTTGCCATTGCACGGAATTTTGTAAATGACGTTGCTTTTTTCCGTTGGAGGTATTATGGACTTGGTTTTATTGAACATGCTTTTGAGTGTGTTGCAGGGTTTATGGGCTATTTTAAATTGTTTATTATTGTAACAGTTGGACTTGTTTAGACGCTCTGATAGTTGAGGTACATAAATTACCGATTTACACGTTTTTGGTTTTGCGGATTTTTCTTGATTACCTGCACACATCGATCTTCTTATTAATGTCCTTATGATATTTTGATGAAAATCATTTAGTTTTAGGAGCGAAAAAATTTCCTGTCTAATTTCTTTATGATAGACATCGTCTGATATCTGTAGCATGCATATATATATATATTTCACAAACGCAACATCTTGGTTGATTGTGGCGATCTTATTGGAATGCAAAAGCTTGTGCTAAACGCATCTATATGAAAAATGTCATTGTGTTGCCACCTTTACTCATAACAAAATCGACAGTACAAAACTCCACGCCAATGCGAACGGACGTTTAGCTCAAAATGTATGTATGTTTATAAAATATGGTATATTACAAGTATGAAAATTTGTTTTTACATTGTTTTGTATAGTCCCTTGAAGACGGTTACCGACGTGTAACCGAAATATATCGGAATTAAAAATAAAAACAGGTGGTTTTATTAATAAATATATTGACCTCGAGCCGGTACACATAAAACCAACAGTCATAAAACAAAAAAAAACGACACATTAATTTACGAATTGAAAATACTTTTAAATTTATAACATACTATTAAATTATAAATTCTTTAAACTTACTGTGGTATGTAACACCCGCATTTGGTTTTTTAGTTCAATTTGATTTCCAGCAATTTCACTTAGTGTGCGTAAAAACTATATGCACAACTTGTTGTACTTGTTGTTGCCCTGCCGGTGGTGATTTCTTTTCAAGAAATCTTCGTTTCTTAATGGGCGGTGGTACTGAAAATAGGAAATGATCAGATAAGCCTGCAATTATATTCAAACTACAGAAACTTATTTACATGATTTTACACTTACCATTTTCAGGTTGGCTGTCTTCCACAATCCAATCATCAAAATTAAAAGAATTTTCTGCACTCATGTAAAATAATATTTTAATTATTTTTAAAGTTTTTTTTGTATTGTTATTTATTATTATTGTTTATATTTGTTTTTTTTTCATATTTTTATTTTTTATTTTTTTATGCAGAATTTGTGGGTTTATACGAAAAATCGTGAAATAAGTGATGCAAAAGTGGAATAAGGAGAAACTTCTGATCAAGGGGAATACAAAAGTATTTGTAATCAATATCCTCATAAGATAATTCGACCTTTTCTGTCATTAAATCACTAGGAACTACTATTCCAAGATTATGAGCAGACTCAATGGGCTCTTCAAAATAGTTTTCAGTCCTTTTAAATACGTTGCAAATAACTTTTTTCGAATTCAATTGTATTAAGAACTTTAGTGGGGCCCACCTTTCGGCTAAAACAACAGCAATCCTTTCTCTTCAGAGGGTTTACAACAAATACTCCCATTTTCGAAAACTTTCCCGCAGTTGCATTAAATCCTTGCCTTTCATCAAGTCTGAGGAATATCTGTTGTAGAATACAGTTAGGCTTCTTTACAAGATGTCTTAAATAATGCATAAAGTTTTCGAATCTATATGCTGAGAATGAGGGGGATCACAACGCAAATCAAAATCTTGGAGGGCCAACTTCTTTTGAATAACACACCCTATCGATGTACGAGCCTTTTTGGCTACATTTGGGACAACCGCTTTTGCCACTATGAGACAAAGTATTCGCAACGAATTGCATGGGAGTCACAGCAAAATAATCGCATATTGAATTTTTTTAGGATTTCAGTAGGACCAACTTTAACTCCCGCTTCTCATAACGACTAAACTTCGAAACAGAAATCTTGCATGAAATCATTAAGCCTTTCGGTTTTTTTTTAAACCAGAAAAGCACGCAATTAAAAAGGGATCAACATCGGGAAAATTAGAAAGTGTGCGAATGATTGGTCATAAAACTCGGTCGGAACTTTTAAAAAGGCTTAAACCATCAATACCTACATCAACTAGGACTTCATCAACATCTTCAAGATTTGTAAAAGGGTAAAAATTAAAATAACTTTGAATACCAATGTATAGATATTCACCATTAGGAATAGTTCGAATATTCAACGTTTCCCTACTGGTTTTCATAAGGGTTTTAGCAGGAAATGGTAAACCTTTTACTTTCATTCTATTCATAGTTTTAAGCAAATCATCAACAGATTTTGGGACTCATTATTCCTAATGGCCCATGCCCTTATTTCCTTGGCATTGTTAACTTCACTTTCTAATGTAATTGCACCATAATTTGAACTACTTGCAATAGTAAGAAGTCACTTTCAGTTGCAGTTGTATCACAAGCTAAAAACGGACTTTCGGATGCAATATGATCATAATTCAGAGACCTTGCACATGGAACGCTTAACTCTGATGAAAGCGCACTTGCAGGTAGATTGCAAGAACTGGCTTCCCCGAATATGGAGGTACTTTCTGGTACAATTGCACCAATGGAGTTTGCGAGAAGAGCGTTTTCCTCATGCGGAAACACATTTAAAAATGGATCACCACTAACCACTATTATTTTTTACGTATCAATTTTTTGAGTGCGCCCCACACATTCCGACAGCTTTTAGTATTTCTTAATATTATCTTCGATTTTTTTTTTCTTTTAGCATGGAGCTTTGAAATGCTCTCTTTTTCATTTTTTAAATCTATTTTTTATATGGTTTTCGTCGGTTGAAAATGGCGGAATTTAAAAAATAACAAAATAACCGTGATAATCATTTGATTGTCATATGACAGTCAGTGACAATATGATTAAATCGGATAAACTGTTCTCGCATACATAAAATTCCGTTGAGAATCATGTATCTGTCTCACATGCATAATGGTATCTGCTGTATGTTCTTTTGTTCTGTACCAGGTGTCCTAAGCTTTCGCAGTTTGAGTCCTTTTTCATGATTATAGGCTGTGGTTGGGTACATGCGGACATGCGTGTGCGAACAAAGGAACATACATAAATTTGAGTATCAATATCTTTCGGTGCAAAATCCTGAGCCAGATAAATAATTTTGCATGTAAATGCACCAACAACGATTTGAGCCAGATAAATCAAGATAGAAGTCTGGTTCAATTTGTGAGCCAGATAATTTGTTAACTACTTATTTTTAGGTTGGCAACGCGGGCTTTAATATACCTACTTTTTCAAAAATAGATGTCGCTGCTATGCCTTTCGCCGTATGAGTTAAATGAAAAACAGCAGCGACATCTGCCTATCACATTTCACGTGTGCGAAAATTTCCAAAAAATCTGCTTCTCAAGTCTCTCAATGATCCAGAGCATTCCCGTGAGAATTGAGCGTGAGCCGGAGCTATAAAACTCACTGAAAGACGGCAAATGCTTACGTTATCGCAGGATCAGCATCCCAGCAAAAATTTACCCGTAGATTGACCAGTAAAATGACTATTAGCTGTTCGATGGAACACGTAAATCGTTAAGTAGCATTTGTACGGGGCGTCGGACCCTTTTGTGACCAGTCCATTCCGTTGTTGTTGTTGTTGTAGCGATAAGCCTTCGGGGAGGGCTTTGGGGAGTGTTATCGATGTGATGGTCCTTTGCCGGATACAGCTCCGGTACGCTGCGGTACCATAGCACCATTAAGGTGCTAGCCCGACCATCTCAGGAACGATTTATGTGGCCACATTAAACCTTCATGCCATTCCCTCCCTCCCCACCCCCAAGTTCCATGAGGAGCTTGGGGTCGCCAGAGCCTCGTGTGTTAGTGAAACAGGATTCGGCGCGGATAGGTGAGGTTGCGAATTTGGTTTGGAGAAACTATATATTGCGCTGGCAACCTGAAGGGCTGCGCTACACAGCCCCTTCAATCTGGTATTTTAGTCGCCTCTTACTACAGGCATACCTACCGCGGGTATATTCTGATCCCCTAACCCGCTGGGGGGAGTCTAAATTGCTTCTAATGAAAGTCCATTCCGTCGTACCTATTTATGTGATTGCCCATACTGCTCACACATATGCGGTATTAGGTTATCGAAATGTAAACATACTATAGTGCTATACTGTTCTTATATTCGCGTTATGGCAGTCATTTTTTAAGTTATATACCGGTAACTTTACGAGTATTTTTACGTTAATATGACCGCCTTTTCACTAGTATTATGACCGTTTTTTTACTGGGATTATACTGCTATATAAATAAAACATTTATTTAATTCAAATCCATTAACATGTCTTTTATTCAACATTTTTATAATATATTAGTTGTAAATTATTAACTATAAGTCTTAAGGAAGGAATAGTTTTTCAGTCTTGTTGGTGAGCCATTAATACAAATTTTATTGTATGCGATTGTATGAATACAAAGTTAAGGGAAACTTAAATAAATTAATTAATGATATAGAAAACAAAAGAGAAGAACTAACAAAACTATTCGTTGCAGTAAACCATCAAATCGCTAGTAGGCAATTCACAATTGAGTAAGTTGACTTGTAATTCGCCAAATTTAATACTATACCTTTTTTATTTTAGTTCAGAAAGCTGTAATTGAAGTTCGAAAGTTACAATTGAAGTTCAGAAAATTTAAATTCAAGCTCAGAATTTCTGTTTGTAGTTCAGAAATTTATAATTGAACTTAAATTGTAATTTTCTGAACTTCAGTTGTAATTTGCTGAATTGCAGTTGAAATTCCTGATTTCAATTATAATTTACTGAACTTCTATTGAAAATTGTGAACTTCAATTGTAATTTTTTTAACTTAAATTGAAATTCCCGAACTCTCAGAACTTCAATTGCAACTTTCAAAATTTGTTTACATAAAATGAACAATTTAACATTTTTTCTGACAGTTAAGGTGGTGAATTGCCTACCAGAGGTTTGAAACCACTTGCATTCGTGTTGGCGCTTCTCTATATCATTAATATAACAATATCTTTTTAATAATTTATTTAATAGACAAATATAAATTTTTTTCCTTTACATTTTAGAACGGTGTAATTTTACATATCGCAACCTAAACCAAAAAGTATTGCAACTCATAATCAGAGAAGGTTTGTGTTGAATGTTGATTTATACCACAAAAATAACAAAATTCTTAACAAAACCAGGCTAAACGATAACGTTAACTACCAAAAAACATAAGTTATTTTACGATGCTTTCATGGATCGATTTACACTTAAATACCGATTTAATTTCTTTTAAGTTTTCACATTTTCTAGTTTAAAATGCGATATATACATTCAGTGGAATAATTTTAGATTGATGGTACTTCATGCAATTTTCTTTCTTCGTGATTTTGCAATAATAAACGTAGGTACTCATAGTAATTTTTTGTTTTGATTTATGTGATTATAATATTTATAAGGACCATTTAGTTGATGGTATTGGTACCGGCAGTTAAATTCATCAGCAATTACTTATATTCAAAATATTTTTTTGTTATACATCTCTTCTATAAATTTTGGTTAAAAATTATTGAGAAATTCGTTGCAATTAAATTGCTTTAAAAATCTTTGCAAACTTTACGAGATTGTTGAATATAATTTTAATTAGAGCATAAAAAGCTTAGAATAGTAACGTAGGAAAACACTTAGAATTATTAGATTCTTAGATACTTTTTAACCAAGATTATTTCAGTGTGTGTTGTTCGTTTGTTGTACAAATTCGTTGCATATTAATTTTCAGATCAAGAATACTCAAAGAGGTGTCGTGGCATCGTCTTGTTGGTCAATCGCGCACCGCTATATCCAGTGATGGGAATTGACATTCATTATAAAGTAGCGAAGGCACGGTCCTGCGCAAACACATCGCCAACCTGTGTTGGCAAAAGATATGCTGAACTGTAGAGGAAGAAACATTTTTAAAATTTAATAAAATCAAAAATGATAGTTGTGCTAAAAAGGGGTAAAGTATTGTATGTTAAAGTATAGCAAAGTCTCAGCGGCATTGTCCTGGTGAAATTGAGTTTGAATAGGTCTCATTCTTCATTCTCAGAAACATTTACAAAGGTACCTCGTAAGATATTAAAAAACCTCAACGCTTTTTGCAATAACTTCAAAAAAACTCACATTCAAATCGGTGTCATATCCCTAATTCTGTTTAAATTGTACATATCAATAGCTATCTTCACCACCAGAAGGAATCACTATTGTTTCCTACGCCATATGGTCGCCAAGCTTAAGGATAACCCACTGGAAGAAGCTACAGGCCTGCCAAAATACTGCCCTCAGAACCGCCACGGGTTGTCTCCTTATGTCCCCAGAACACCACCTACATAATGAGGCGAGAATACTCCCAATAAGTGAAAGAAATGAAATGCTAACCGAACAGTTTCTGTTGAATACCAAGGAACCTGGGCATCCCAACAGACATCTGATTGATGAGCCAACACCGCCCAGGGTCTTAAGGAGTCAACCCCGTAAGCACAATGAGGAAATACGGCACCTGAGAACACAGCCGTATGAAGCCAAAAAACATAAGCAGGTCCTTGGTGAACTCCATAAACAGGCGTCGGACCTCTATGTCAGGAATTGCCCGGTGAATTCAGTACTCAAAGAACAATACCCTAAAATTGTAGAACAGGAACCCACGCTACCTAGGGAAACGCGAGTCACTCTAGTCCAACTTCGATCTGGATACTGTAACAGGTTAAACTCTTACCTATCCAGAATCAACCCCGACATACAAAATGTCCCTGCTTGCAATGTGTCCCCATATGACACCAACCATCTCTTCAATTGTAATGTGGAACCAACTCCTCTAACACCCCTCGCTTTATGGTCCTCCCCTGTTGAAACAGCGAGTTTCCTCGGACTCCCGTTGAAGAACATTGATGACAATTTGTGATTGGTCAGACCTATTGGATGGGGCGAAGCACTGCTACAACAACAACATCAGAAGGCACTCGAAGACGATGCCTCAAAACTAACAACCAAAATCAAAAAATCTTCAACGTAATCACATTGACCCAAAACACTTGAATTAATATCATTAGCTGTAGTCATAACAGCACCACCACAAGCTTTCATCGTACGTTTCAAATATTCTTCTGGTACATAAAAGAACATTTCACGATCTGCAAAATACTGTGTACCAACATCACCAATTGGTAGTTTGTATAACACAAAATTGGCGTCGTACTTGGCTAGTTTATTGTACAGAATACGCCATTCATCAACAATTGATCTGATACTCTTGAACATTATCAATACGTACTTCTGCTTTGTCACGCTCAGCCTGTAATTCCAATTCTATATTTAAAATTGCGATTTTATATTTTTTGTATGACGTTGGATCCACCAAAGAAAAGTACAGCGTCCACAACCATTTTAGAAAAGAAATCTTTTTGTTGATGAATAAGTTTGGAGGACATTGCTGTGGCAGCGCATTTTTCCAATAAAGCACGTTGTTGTTCCTTTGATTGGCGCTTCGATATGTTCAGCCATGTCATATTTTGGTCATGCATAATTGTAATGATTTGCGTATAGCTTTAATGATGATAGGTGCATGCACGCCTTACTCAACATATGGCTTAACTTGTTTTAAGATTTCACATGCTTAAAGTACTACTGAAGTGGTGCCATCGCCGACCTGATAAGAGAAACATTTTTATTCTACACATTCTAATATAACAAAAAACTTACCTCAGCATTTTGAGATTTGGCGATACCGACTAGAGTTTTACGGCTGGATGCACAATATCCAATAGTTTCATAATGGTTGCCTCATCATATGAAATTGTGGCCCTACCACTGGAATCAACAATATGTTTGTCCATACTGTGTGAACCCAATGTAGTGCGTACAGCTTCCACAATTGAATGCGAGGCATTGATGTTGGATATGAGTTGAGGTTCTACCTTGAGAGCTATCGGTACCCAAATATTTTTACACAAAAACTCATGTACCCAGTATAAGTTCAGGACGTTCATATTTATCGACACGCTGTCCGGTGTGGCCCAAATGTTGGAAATATTCAGTTGGCACTGTTGAGAAAAAATATGGATCAATGAACACAAGTAAAAGTGAAAGTTTTTTTTACCATCTGTTGTTACTTTACACATTAGACGTTGGAAATTACGACCAGCATCTACAAGTTGCATATTAGCCTTGCAACGATTACATCTAATTGGACCCATTTCACCAAAATTTACAATGGGTGGCTCATATTCAACCTCAACCGTGCGTGCCATTGTGAGATGATAAGTGTAAAGGACAAAGCTGTTGTTTTTAATAAATCAGCTGTTGCAGGTATGCAATAAAAAAGGCCTGCAAACGAGAAAGATCAATGTAATTGCCAAACAAAAAATTAATTTCGAATATCAATACCTAACGTAACGTGGCGAGGAGTTACCCTGATCTTGTACCACATATTTTGTGGTCAACAATGATGGTAATAAACCCTGTTCATTAGTAATAAAAGCACCACCAGCGCTATTTTGATTTTCAACGATAACGCTTATCGGATTAGGCATCTGATCGGGATCTAAACGGCGTTAGGCTACTGTTGCGGCTGTTGATATATACCAGTACCAGGTGCAGGTGGTTGCTAAAGAAAATAATACAAAACTAATCATTAGTAATATTTAAAATCAGGGATGCATCTTAACGTTAAGCTAATCGTTTATCAAAAAATGTCCACCGTTTCTGTTGAAACACTTCGAAATATTATCGATAAAGAAATTATCAAGATAAATTGCAACTCGTTTTTAACCGAAGCGAAAAGCTTTCGTTAACGTTAAAAACGTTAACAAAAACGTGATACTTTATGTTTGAATTGTGCTGGTAATGCTATAGCCATGGTGAAGCCGTAAGTTGGTAACAGCGAGCGGGCATACACACACAAACTCAACGTAATTTGTTTGTGTAATTCGTTGGTGGTAATGTCAAAAATACTCTGAGAAATGTTCGTAATGTCAAAATTCATGAGAAAAGTTGCAATCAGCATGGCTAATGCTTTCACCCTTAATGACTCCGCCATCAATCAGCTTTTCCAGCATAATTTGAAATTAATAATCAACATAAATTATTTGATTTCGTTTTGATAGGGCAGAAAACGAAACAAAATCATTTCGTTAATTTGACGTTCTTAACGTTAATAAACGAAACGAAATGACTTTGTTTCGTTTACTAACGTTAATAATTGTAACGAAATGATATCGGTTCGTTGGTTATGCATGCCTGCTTGAAATATATTAGTTGTATTAGCATACATTATAACCATGACGTCCGGGTATTGGGGGTTGACCCGGCATGGGTGGCTGACTGGGCATTGGCGCCTGTCCAGGTTGTGTTGGTGGCATCATTTTACCCATGTAACCACCTGGTGCACTTGGTTGTTGTAGAGGATAACCTGGATGTTGAGGTTGTGGAGGGCAACCAGGTGGACCAGGTTGTGGTGGATAGCCCGACTGTTGTGGCATTGGCAGATAGGTTGTTGCTGCTGCTGTCGTGGCATTGCATAAAAAATGGCTTTTCGTTTGACCTCCGGAAATAGCTTTCACATCAGTGGCCTTACCGTGTCCAATCCTGCCAACATTGATTGTTGCCTGACGCGAAATTACCTCTGGCGATTATGGGGAAAAATTTTCGATATCCTGTAAATAATAGTTGTTAATTAATTCAAATTATATATAAGCAAATCCTACAATATAACAGATTCAACGATGCAGATTTTGTAGCACCAGTAATAAAAATAAATGAATCGATGTGTATCGATATGGGAAAATGATGTTAGATTTCCCAGAAAATGGCTTTTCCCTTATCGCATTAAAACTTACTTGATTTTGGTTCCTTTGTTGAAAATATAAATTTATTATTAATATAAAATGCAAATACCGTAGCGCACAAAACACTTAATTTAAATTTAATTTTTATTATATCCGAAATTATTTGTAAATCAATTTTTATTACTCTGCTGTTGCTGCACTTGTGGTTTCAAGCTGAAAACAACAAATGGTGGATTCGCAGAAAATTTTTGTGACGTATTTGAGAGTACATTGCATGTAAGAAAAGGCAAGCATTTATGGATCGGACATTTCAATTAGGCCAACTCATTCTGTCATGCTAACAATTGTGGAACAATGTGGGATATTTTTTTTGTTGGTCGCCATTTTCAGTCATTAGAATTTTGCTGGGAATGTCAATTATAAGTGCGAGTGTTTAGTAAAACTATCAGCGTATTTTGTAGGGTATATACACGTGCATAATTTCCTACACTCATTATATAAAATAATAACGATCCTTTATGGTTCATCCTTAAGTGAAGCTAATTTTGTTTTGTATACAAAATTAATATATCCACTATTTTGGATAACGTTCCCTGGTAGTACCCTACAAAAAACGCTGATAGTTTTACTAAACACTCGCACTTATAATTGACAATCCCAGCAAAAATCTAGTGACTGAAAATGGCGACCAACAAAAAAAATATCCCACATTGTTCCACAATTGTTAGTATGACAGAATGAGATGGCCTAATTGAAATGTCCGATCCATATATGCTTGCATTTTCTTACATGCTATGTACCCTCAAATACGTCACAACAATTTTCTGCGAATCCGCCATTTGTTGTTTTCAGCTTGAAACCACAAGTGCAGCAACAGCAGAGTAATAAAAATTGATTTACAAATAATTTCGGATATAAAAAAATTAAATTTAAATTAAGTGTGTTGTGCGCTACGGTATTTGCATTTTATATTAATAATAAATTTATATTTTCCACAAAGGAACCAAAATCAAGTAAGTTTTAATGCGATATGGGAAACGCCATTTTCTGGGAAATCTAACATTATTTTCCCATATCGCTACACATCCATTCATTTATTTTTATTACTGGTGCTACAAAATCTGCATCGTTCAATCTGTTATATTGTAGGATTTGCTTATATATAATTTGAATTAATTAACAACTATTATTTACAGGATATCGAAAATTTGTCCCCATTATCGCCAGAGGTAATTTCGCGTCAGGCAACAATCAATATTGGCAGGATTGGACACGGTAAGTCCACTGATGTGAAAGCTATTTCCGGAGGTCAAACGAAAAGCCATTTTTTATGCAATGCCACGACAGCAGCACCAAAAACCTATCTGCCAATGCCACAACAGTCGGGCTATCCACCACAATCTGGTCCACCTGGTTGCCCTCCACAACCTCAACATCCAGGCTATCCTCTACAACAACCAAGTGCACCAGGTGGTTACATGGGTAAAATGATGCCACCAACACAACCTGGACAGGCGCCAATGCCCAGTCAGCCACCCATGCCGGGTCAACCCCCAATACCCGGACGTCATGGTTATAATGTATGCTAATACAACTAATATATTTCAAGCAGGCATGCATAACCAACGAACCGATATCATTTCGTTACGATAATTAACGTCAATAAACGAAACAAAGTCATTTCGTTTCGTTTATTAACGTTAAGAACGTCAAATTAACGAAATATTTTGTTTCGTTTTCTGCCCTATAAAAATGAAATCAAATCGTTTATGTTTATTATTAATTTCAAACTATGCTGGCAAAGCTGATTGATGGCGGAGTCATTAAGGGTGAAAGCATTAGCCAAGCTGATTGCAACTTTTCTCATGAATTTTGACATTACGAACATTTCTCAGAGTATTTTTGACATTACCACCAACGAATTACACAAAAAAATTACGTGGAGTTTGTGTGTGCATGCCCGCTCGCTGTTACCAACTTGCGGCTTCACCATGGCTATAGCATTACCGGCACAATTCAAACATAAAGTATCACGTTTTTGTTAACGTTTTTAACGTTAACGAAAGCTTTTCGCTTCGGTTAAAAACGAGATGCAATTTACCTTGATAATTTCTTTATCGATAATATTTCGAAGTGTTTCAACAGAAACGGTGGACATTTTTTGATAAACGATTAGCTTAACGTTAAGATGCATCCCTGATTTCAAATATTACTGATGATTAGTTTTGTATTATTTTCTTTAGCAACCACCTGCACCTGGTACTGGTATATATCAGCAGCCGCAACAGATCCCGATCAGATGCCTAATCCGATAAGCGTTATCGTTGAATATCAAAATAGCGCTGGTGGTGCTTTTATTACTAATCAACAGGGTTTATTACCATCATTGGTGACCACAAAATATGTGGTACAAGATCAGGGTAACTCCTCGCCACGTTACGTTAGGTATTGATATTCGAAATTAATTTTTTGTTTGGCAATTACATTGATCTTTCTCGTTTGCAGGCCTTTTTTATTGCATACCTGTAACAGCTGATTTATTAAAAACAACAGCTTTGTCCTTTACACTTACTGTTGCGCCGCGTGCAGTTGGCAGATATTCCTAGCGTTAAAATCCAAATAAAACACCAACTGATGATAGCGCTGAAATCTTTATTAATATTCTTTAAAGATTGCATATTAGATATTCAATTGTTTAGAACTTACATTTGTGCCTTCTATGTGCTATATAAATTTATGCACACGCTCACTCTTCAAATTCTCAAGACTGAATAATTATGATGAAAGGGTAAAAAATCAATTTAGCTTTCAGTAAAGGAATTTTACCTAGCGGTCAACTAACGGCTGTATATGCCGGTGAATATATTCGTATTGCAGTCTATGTACATGCATTCGTACATTTGTATAGTCATATGTTGGTACATAAGTATGCACGTACAAATGGGAACACAAGTATACAGATACATATGAACATATGTATAAATTCTGTGCACCGAAATTGAGGCGATGGAGAGCGGATAGTAACTAAAAGTGAGAAATATCGAAGGCTGCTGGAAGTACACTATGCGCCACTTAACATTCCCCACCCCGTAATTCACTAGCATCACTGCGCTGTGCATTACCATCTTCCTTTATGTCTAATTTTGCAAGCTTCACTGCTGGGCGGGTAACGAGACCATCAGCTGTACGAACGATAGCACTGCGAACTTGTCCATCTTTCGAGTGGTAAATGTCTACTACTATACCTTTTGGCCACGAGCACCGCTTGCTGTTCTCGTCTCCAATAATAACTATGTCGTTTACGGCAATGGGTGCGAGTGGCGGCTGAAACCACTTCGTGCGCCTTGTTAAAGTTGGTAAATACTCCAGCAGCCACCTTTTCCAAAACACGTCGGATATCTGACCAGCAATGCGAAAATCTTTGGCTAACGAGGCACCTGTTTGGTGCGGTTCACCTCGCTCGCGTAACCCGTTAGAATTGCCAATCAAAAAGTGGTTGGGTGTTAGCGCCTCAGCATCCATCGAATCTAGGGGTACATACGTCAGTGGTCGTGAGTTCAGCATAAACTCGACGTCGGCTAATGTAGCACGCAGAACTTCTTCACGTAATTTTGCTTTTGGTAGAATCTCAGTCAATATTGATTTGGTAGAGCGTACCATTCTTTCCCACGCCCCACCCATATGAGGCGCGCCCGGCGGTTTAAAGCTGAATGACATCTCTGGGTACTGCTTTTCTATATCGTTCGGTGATATGCACTCGATGCTTTCTTTCAACACCCTGCTGGCGCCACGAAAGTTAGTGCCGTTGTCAGAGAGAATTCGTTTAGGCACGCCTCGTGGAGCAGTAAAACTTTTCAAAGCCATCAGAAACGAATCGGTGGATAGCGATGGCACGATGTCTAAATAAACTGTCCGTGTCGTGAGGCAGGTGAACAAAACGCCCCAGCGTTTTTCGCGACGAGGCCCAACTGCTATTTCTATGGGGCCAAAGTAGTCCACGCCAGTGAACGTAAAGGGCCGAGTATGTGGTGATAACCGTGCCATAGGAAGTTCACCCATCTCCGGTGGAGAAGGTTGAGCTTTTCGTATATAACAAGCTGGGCATTGCTTCGAAACTTCTCTTACCAGCGCTCTTAACCCCGAAATCCAATAGCGTTGGCGTGGCTCGTTAACGACAATCTCGTTATGTAGATGGTGGTACTTTCTGTGGTAAAACTCTGCAATCAAGTATGTTATACGGTGACGCCGCGGTAGAATTATAGGGCGTTTTACGTCGATTTCCACTGCTTCTATGGCATCTACGCGACCTCTTATGCGAAGAATTCCATGGTCGTCTAAGTACGGTGAGCATTTAAACAGATGGCTCTTTCTATCACTTATTTGTTTGTTTGATTTGAGACAGCTGATCTCCTCTGAAAATGATTCTTCTTGGCAAATGCGAATAAGCACGATACCCATTTCGACGTCTCGTTTCAGCTCTATGATTTTCTTTAATACTGCTTCGAACGGCTTCTTTGATATGATTCGTAGAAAGTGTAGTACGGATCTCTGTGCTGCTCGAAGGCGCTCCAATTTACTAAAGCGGCTGGGATCGGGTGAAATACAAGCTTATACACATGCACGGGTGTGTATCACTTCGTTATGGCAAACTACGTTCGCCTCAGTGGTCCTACTTGTGGCGTCTATTTGTGGCCACTGCGAGTCATCCATATACACAAAGTTTGGTCCAATAAACCAACGTGTTGACCCATTTATTTCCGGGGTCTTAACCCACTTAGTTCCATCGTCAGCCACATTATGGTGGGATGGAACCCAGTTCCAGCTGGTTACGTCGGACCCTTCCAAAATTTCGCCAATTCGAACAGCCACAAATTGTTGAAATTTACGCGCATCGGACCGTATCCAGCAAAGTACGTCTCTTGAATCTGTCCAGAAGAAACGGCGGTCGATTCGTATTGATGCTTCTGACTCAATACAATTTGATAGTCGCAGCCCTAATATTGCTGCCATTAATTCCATACGAGGAACATACATGGGCTTCAATGGTGCGACTATAGTTTTTGAAGCAACTATGAGACAGCGAACGTCGTCATCCATATTTGCGCGTAGATATGTCACCGCAGCATATGCATCAATGCTAGCATCTACGAACGTATGCAACTGAATTGACTTTGCACAACTACCAAAGGGCATACATCGAGGTATACGTACATCGTTCAGCTTTGACACTAACTTAAGCCATTGCTGCCAGTCTGATTCTTCGTCGTCTTTTGAGATTGTCGTCCCATCCAACTCCTGATCGCATTTGTTCTGAAGAATAATTTTGGCTCGAATGTTGAAGAAGCCGAGGAGTCCGAGTGGATCAAAAATCGACATAACTACGCTTAATACTTGTCGTTTCGATGATGTGGCAAGCGATGCTTTAGCAATTAGCTCGGGCTTTACGAGGAATGTCAGAGAATCTTCAGATGGTAACAACCACATGCCGAGCACCTTCTCTCGAGGCTCGTCAGACAATACAATATTTTTTGCTGATGTCTCCATTTCGTCATCTAAGGCTCGTACAACACGCCTTGAGTTTGATAGCCAATGCCTCATTTCAAATCCACCGTCTGCATGGATGCGTTTCACTATTTCTCCTAACTCAAACATTTGCTCTTCAGAGTCCACGGACTGCAACCAGTCATCCACGAAAGTGTTTTTATGTATCGCCTTGACTGCTTCTGGGTGTTTACTAATGAATCTATCCGCGTTCTTATTTTTAATGAAATTAGTAAGAGCGGGGGAACATGACGCGCCAAATGTCATTACCTGCATAACATATACATCGGGAGAGCGAGTTTTTTCACCGTCTCGCCATAAAAATTGTTGAGCAGCTAAGTCCTCTTGTCGTACCTTTATTGGTGAAACATTTGTCGTATATCACCGGTAATAGCTACTCTCCGCTCTCGGAAGCGCATCAGCACTCCAATTAACGAAGCCATTAAATCGGGCCCTTTCAACAGGACATCATTCAAAGCAACGCCGCATACCTTTGCGGCTGCATCCCAAACCAACCGCGTTTTCATTTTGTTAGGATTGGTTACTGTGAAAATCGGCAAGAACCATGAACGAGAATTTCTCAATATCTCCCCATTTGACAATTTGCGTACGTAGCCATTTTTAATGTAGCTTTCGATAGTACTCATCATAAAAGAATTTAGCTGTGAATCTTTGGCCATCTTCGCCTCGAGGCAGTTAAGTCGTTTGAGAGCCATCTGGTATGAGTCAGGCAAATCGATGTTGTCGAACCTCCATAGAAGACTAGTCTCCCAGCGTTTTTCATTTGCTAGATATTTGCTCGTGTTCTCCATAATTTGCAGTGAACGTTCATCTTCCTTCGATCTCAGGGGTTTGGTTGTGATGCTCACTCCCAATGAATCAAGTGAAAAATACGTTTTCACCGCTTCATCTAGCTTGCGGGCAATACCAGCATCACTGCATTCGCATATGTGCAAAATACGAGGTGTAGTATGGTTTTTGTTGTTGTGTCGCCCGTACACTGGCCAACCCAGTCTGCAGCGGACGGCAATAACGTCATCGTGTTCTGCTTCGCGTATTTCTATGGGAACGCTTACCTTAATATTGTCAAGGCCGATGATAATCTGAGGTTTTACATTCGTGTACGCTTGAATAGGAACTGATTTAAGGTGGCATCGTTGGCGTAACAACTGTTCATCGACGCTTTGCGTGGGCAAATCAAAGGACGTTACCGTACGGACGCCTTTCAACAAGTAACGTTGTTCCTCTTTGCCAATTGCTGATACATTCAAGTACAGTGATTTGGAGTTCTGTTCAGTCTGCGTCTGATCACCGGTCCACTTTAAACACAACTGCTCTGTTGGACCCTCCAACTCAAGTTCATCTGCTAATTTGCTTTCGATTAATGTGCATGCAGAGCCTTCATCTATTAAAGCGTATGTATGTACTTTCTGCACCTTACCATAAAGCGTTACGGGCACATATCGGAACAGAGCCTTGGTAGCGGATCGGCTATGAAATAAAACAGTAGATTCCTTTTGATCCGCTTTCGGTGTAGCTTTGGTATCGATTTGTTGTTGTGGTTGGACGTCGCCCCCCACGGTAGTAGCCGAATGTAGCAAAGTGCTGTGGGTGGAAGTGCACCCGTCCACGCCGCATCGTTTCTTCGCTTTGCAGTATCGTACAAGATGTCGCATGAAGCAAGAGAAGCAGAGCCTTTCACTTTTAACGAACTCCCAGCGACCTTTTACATCAAGCGCTCTAAACGTATCACAATCCGGCAAACGATGCTGTCCCTTACACTTGGGACACGAAACGCCCTCTAATGATTTTGAGTTCTTGCTACCTTTACCTTTATCACGATCCTCTACCACGTGTACCAATACACGCTCTTTGACTTGCTTTCCACCTCCGCTCTTCATGTTGTCAGCAGCTTGACGCTCGTACGAGGTCACCATAGTCGCGCACATGGCTACATTAAACAACCACTGATCAAACGTGGCCAAGTTGATGCCACCAGCAGATAATCTGTGCCTACCCCAGTCGAGTTTCAAGTCGCCAGGCAACTTGCCGACTAATTCATTCAGCAATAGAGGGTCGTTTAGATACTCGCTGAGGCCGACGGCCAACATTGTAGCGCAGTAGTTCTGAACGGCCAGCGCCAATCGTATTACTGAGTCCAAATTGTTGTGTTTCACAGCAGGCTCTTCCCTGAGTTTGCGTTGTAAAGCCGCATGCACTATTTCAGGGCGCCCGAACAGCATTTTTAGAGTTCCTATTGCGTACGGAACAGTGGCGGGAATCACCAACTTACCTCGCACAGCTTCCAAAACTGGACCTTTCAGGCATTTCTCTAGGCGAATAAGGTTCTCTTCATTACTAAATCCGCATCTCTCAGTCGATTGTTCATAATTGCTTATGAACAGGAGCCATTCCTCAGGTTTGCCGGAGAATGGAGGTAACTCTCTAGTGATAACATGACGTGCTGCTATTTGTGACGATGATAAGATACCCTTTGACGTAGTTGCATTTGTGGGTAGCGTACCGTTAAACTCTATATTTGGCAAATGGCTGCCGAATCCCGCTGCTGGCCGAGCAGTAGACGAAGGCGCTACTATGTCGGCGTAACTGTTACCGTATGGCAGAGAATAATTGCAGTTCGCTGCGCTTGGCCGAAAAGATAAACTTGGCCGTGAACCTATTGGGCGGCTTTTCCAGGAATCTCCCATGCGTTACTTTCTTCGATAGTAGTCGCTCGCTGCGTATCGCGACAGACACCTGTGCTTGTGAAAAGCGATCCCTTTAGAACCTGATTCACGAGATCGTCAAACTGTTTATTTTTAGGATCAACGTTTGTGTTCTGCGTTGGCGTGGATGAGTGGGTAGACGATGCGGGCAAACTACCTGTTATGTCCACCCCTATATTGCTTTGTTCCCCTTTGTCAGTTGTAGCGTTGATATTGCCATCACCATTTTCTGGCACCTTTGAATGCGCTTCAGCGCCGGCAGAAGATGTTTCGTTACGCTGGTTGGCACCTGTTGCCCCTCCATCGCTATTAAGAACGTCTTTGTCAGCCATGTCATATAGCAGTTGAATTAATTTTGATCTCAAGTCTATGTCGATTGCAAAAATATTTCAGGATGTTGAGCCGCGTGCAGTTGGCAGATATTCCTAGCGTTAAAATCCCAATAAAACACCAATTGATGATAGCGCTGAAATCTTTATTAATTTTCTTTAAAGATTGCATATTAGATATTCAATTGTTTAGAACTTACATTTGTGCCTTCTATGTGCTATATATATTTATGCACACGCTCACTCTTCAAATTCTCAAGACTGAATAATTATGATGAAAGGGCAAAAAATCAATTTTGCCTTCAGTAAATGAATTTTACCTAGCGGTCAACTAACGGCTGTATATGCCGGTGAATATATTCGTATTGCAGCGTATGTACATGCATTCGTACATTTGTATAGTCATATGTTGGTACATAAGTATGCACGTACATATGGGAATACAAGTATACAGGTACATCTGAACATATGTATAAATTCTGTGCACCGAAATTGAGGCGATGGAGAGCGGATAGTAACTAAAAGTGAGAAATATCAAAGGCTGCTGGAAGTACACTGTGCGCCACTTAACACTTACCATCTCACCAATGGCACGCACGGTTGAGGGTGAATATGAGCCACCCATTGTAAATTTTGGTGAAATGGTCCAATTAGATGTAATCGTTGCAAGGCTAATATGCAACTTGTAGATGCTGGTCGTCGTTTCCAATGTCTAATGTGTAAAGTAACAACAGATGGTAAAAAAAACTCTTTCACTTTTACTTGTGTTCATTGATCCATATTTTTTCTCAACAGTGCCAACTGAATATTTCCAACATTTGGGCCACACCGGACAGCGTGTCGATAAATATGAACGTCCTGAACTTGTACTGGGTACATGAGTTTTTGTGTAAAAATATTTGGGTACCGATAGCTCTCAAGGTAGAACCTCAACTCATATCCAACATCAATGCCTCGCATTCATTTGTGGAAGCTGTACGAACTACACACTACGACGTGTGCCGTACGTACGGACGTTTGTCGTACGAAACACCTTTGATCGAACCCTAAAGCCCCTAGGAATCAATATGTGTCTGTGTACATGTACATAACATATTTGTGTGTGTTTTGTTTACAGATAAGCACTGTTGCCATTGACCAGTTTGCATGCATGCTTATGGAAACATCAACTTTTTCCAATTAAATTTTTGATGTTGTAAAAGGCTGGAATTAATATTAAATAAATATAAATAGATTACATATTTATAATCTGCACTTTTACATAATTATTTCGAATAATTTTCACAATTTTTCAAACTTTAATTAGGTGTTTTTGCATAAAACTGCAAACGGTCAAAAATTAGCGCACAAAAGTTTACTAAAAAAAATTGTTTGATTAAATTAACATTGCCAAAAATAACGATATTTCGATGGAAATGAAAACTTGAAAGAAAGTAAAATAAGAGGTATTTATGCACATTCATTATCTAAAAGTTGTTTTAGTCATTACCTATAACAAATTTGCATTTGCTTTCAATAAAGTTAAGGTTTCGAATAAAACGTCCGACAAAGACTGACGCCTTGGAGGATTTATAATTCCTGCAAAGGAAAATAGTCGCTCAACAGGAGCAGAAGAAGTTAAAGGCGAGTTGAAGAGTTTTGCAGATTCTTTCAACGCACTACGTGTTTTCCAAATGTCCATGCTAGTATATGAATCACCCAGATAGCTATACTTGATTAGACGCTCTGATAGTTGAGGTACATAAATTACCGATTTACACTTTTTTTGGGTTTTTCGGATTTTTCTTGATTACCTGCACACATCGATCTTCTTATTAATGTCCTTATGATATTTTTATGAAGATAATTTAGTTTTAGGAGCGAAAAAATTTCCTGTCTAATTTCTTTATGATATACATCCCTGTAGCATGCCTGAAATACAGAATACCCTGAACGCGCTGAACACTTTTCATAAAAACATAAAGTTCACCATATAACAGGAAGAAGAAGGAAAACTACCTTATTTAGATTCTATGGTTATAAAAAGAGACAGCCAGTTAAAGCTTATATGGTATAAGAAACCAACTACGTCAGGGCGACTAATACATTTTTACTCTAAACACCCGAAGAGTATGATTATGAATACAGCAATGACCTGTATACGACGCATGCTACAGATATCAAACGATGTATATCATAAAGAAATTATACAAGATATTTTTTCGCTCCTAAAACTAAATGATTTTCCTGAAAATATTATAAGGACATTAATAAGAAGATCGATGTGTGCAGGTAATCAAGAAAAATCCGCAACACCAAAAACGTTTAAATCGGTAAGCTATGAGCGTCTAATCAAGTCCAACTGTTACAATAATAAACAATTTAAAATAGCCCATAAACCCTGCAACACACTGAAAAGCATGTTCAATAAAACCAAATCCATAATACCTCCAACGGAAAAAAGCAACGTCATTTACAAAATTCCGTGCAATGGCAACAACTACGAAGCATGTAGAAGTATTTACGTAGGTACCACAGTCGAAGTTAAAAACGAGAATAGCACAGCACAAATCAGACATGAAACATTATAATTTAAATAATCAAAAAACGGCACTCATGGCCCACTGTGCATTTAGTGGCCACTGTCCAAACTTTGAGAAAGCGTCGGTATTACAACAACAAAATCACTATAGAAAGAGATTAACACTGGAAATGTTACACATAATACATACACCACCAGACATATGACTAAACTTCAAAACAGACACGACCAACGTCGCTCACTTGTACAGACACTTACAGGTCCGACACATAAGCAGTTTTTCATATAGATGAGTTTAACACATGTAGCCAACTTCCCAATTTTGTTCCAAGCAAATCATAAGAAGAAGAATTTGACATTTCCTTTGGCACACTTTGCAGGTGAAATTATTTTTCCCACCCTTTGGTAACTTTTCTAACATATTTCACAATTAAAAACTGCAATATAACAATCGAACACGACACAAAATATGTTAGCAAGTATTTTTGTTGTATAGGGAGAATGTTTACAACAGTGTTTCGCGAAATTTTGTATGTGAATGGGCAAGGCGTAATAAACTTCAATTGCCAATTCTGAAGTTCCTTCATATTTACAAACGCAACATCTTGATTGATTGTGGCGATGTTATTGGAATGCATAAGCTTGTGTTAAACGCATATATATGAAAAATGTCATTCTATCACCGCCTTTACTCACAACAAAATCGACAGTACAAAACTCCACGCCAACGCGAACGGACGTTTAGCTTAAAATGTATGTATGTTTATAAAATATGGTATATTATAAGTATGAAAATTTGTTTTTACATTATTTTGTATAGTCCCTTGAAGAAGGTTACCGACGTGTAACCGAAATATATCGGAATGAAAAATAAAAACAGATGTTTTTATTAATAAATATATTGACCTCGAGCCGGTACACATAAAACCAACAGTCATAAAACAAAAAAAAACGACATCCCAATTTACGAATTGAAAATACTTTTAAATTTAAACATACTATTAAATTATAAATACTTTAAACTTACTGTGGTCTGTAACACCTGCATTTGGTTTTTTGGTTCAATTTGATTTCCAGCAATTTCCTTAGTGTGCGTAAAAATTCTGAAATAAAAACAAATATACGTAATTACAGGTTTTAGTTGGCACTTAATAAGTTAATACAGGTTTGCATACATGCATACAATTTTTTTGAATCTTAAGTGCTGCCAGCAAGCAACTTGAAATTACCATCATTGAATTCTGGTTGTTGGTGTGTCGGAGTTGAATGCTGTGCCTGTGGTTGGATACGGTTGCCCTCGGATAGCTGCGGTTGATAGCATGGTATAAATGGTTGATGTGTTTGATCAAATTGCACATGTTAAATGTATGAAGTATGCACAATTTGTTGTGCTTGTTGTTGCTCTGTCTGTGGTGATTCCTTTCCAAGAAATCTTCGTTTCTTAATGGGCGGTGGTGCTGAAAATAGGAAATGATCAGATAAGCCTGCAATTATATTCAAACTACAGAAACTTGTTTACATGATTTTACACTTACCATTTTCAGGTTCGCTGTTTTCCACAATCCAATCATCAAAATTAAAAGAATTTTCCGCACTCATGTAAAATAATATTTTAATTATTTTTAAAGTTTTTTTTTGTATTTTTATTTATTATTATTGTTTATATTTGTTTTTATTTTTTTTATTACTTATTATTATTGTTTATATTTGTTTTTATTATTTTTTCTTTATTTTTTTCATATTTTTTTATTTTTATTATTTTTTTATGCAGAATGTGTGGGTTTATGAGAAAAATCGTGGAATAGGTGATGCAAAAGTGGAATAAGAAGAAACTTTTGATCAAGGGGAATACAAAAGTATTTGTAATCAATATCCTCATAAGATAATTCGACCTTTTCTGTCATTACATCACTAGCAAACTACTATTACAGACAACCTCTTTGCTGCCCTCCCTCTCGCGACTGATGCCCGCCAAGGGGAGCGTGTCTTCCATAAGGTCATTCAATCCGCCTCGGCGTGTTTCATTCCCGCCGGGAGAATTCCCGAAATCCGGCCTCACTTCCAGGCGGAGGCCGCAAACATAGCGAGAGAACGTGACGTTATAAGACAGCTTGATCCAGGCAACCCCCAAAAAAGGAATATAAACCAACGCATCAGATTGCTTGTGGACGAACACAAGCGGGCGAAATGGGAGGAGCACCTAAGGGGCTGTAACCTCTCTACCGGTGTGGGTAAACTTTGGTCCACCGTAAAGTCCCTATCGAATCCGACTAAGCACAAAGACAAAGTTTCCATCGCCTTTGGCGACAAAGTGCTGCTGGATGCGAAAAAATGCGCGAGCGCTTTCTGCCGACAATATATAATGTATTCTACGGTCGACAAAGATAGACGGGGGCCAATAGACACGCACATAAACACAAATCCAGCGCGTCACAAATCACCATCACCGCTAAAGAGGTTGAGGACGCCATAGGTCGCGCTAAACCATCCAAAGCAGTGGGTCCAGACGGCATAGCCATGCCGATGCTTAAAAGCCTAGGGAAAGAGGGTTTCAAATATTTAGCGCATGTCTTCAACCTGTCTCTTTCCACCTTTGTCATACCTGAGAAATGGAAAATGGCCAAGGTGGTCCCGCTACTAAAGCCTGGGAAACCAGCTAACATAGGAGAGTCGTATCATCCGATATCTCTCCTATCGCTAGTAGCAAAGACGCTTGAAGCCATTTTGCTCCCTTATTTCCAAGCAAATTTGCAGCTAGCCTCTCATCAGCATGGCTTCAGAAAACTCCATAGCACTACCACCGCGCTAAATGCCATTAGCACCCAGATAAATTGCGGTTTAAATCAATACCCCCACCATAGAACAGTACTCGTAGCGCTAGACCTATCAAAAGCTTTTGTAACGGTCAACCATGGCTCGTTACTGCAAGACCTGGAAGGGTCTACCCTTCCCCCATGTCTTAAAAGGTGGGCCGCAAATTATCTGGGTGGTCGGCAGGCATCGGTGCAATTTAGAAACGAAACATCAAAACCAAGGAGAATTAAACAAGGGGTGCCACAGGTTGGTGTCCTATCCTCACGTTTGTTTAATTTCTACATATCTAAGCTACCTTCACCACCGGAAGGAGTCACAATCGTTTCCTACGCCGATGACTGCACAATAATGGCCACAGGCCCAGGCCCAAAGATCGATGAGCTTTGCAATAAAATAAACGGCTTATTCCCTGATCTCTCCAGTTTTTTCGCCTCGCGGAACCTGGCATTATCACCGACTAAATCTTCCGCGACCTTATTTACAACATGGACGTCCCAAATGTCGACTATTTTGAACATCCACGTCGATGGCAATACGCTACCGACTGTCCTACACCCCAAAATCTTGGGTGTGACGTTTGATCAGGATCTACATTTTGGTGAGCACGCAGCCGCAATTGTTCCGAGAATTCAGAGCCGTAACAAAATCCTCAAATCCCTCGCTGACAGTACCTGGGGAAAAGATAAAGAAACGCTCATGACTACATACAAAGCAATTAGCCAGCCGATTACGTGCTACGCGTCACCCATATGGTCGCCAAGCCTAAAAATTACCCACTGGAAGAAGCTACAGGCCTGCCAAAATACTGCTCTCAGAATTGCCACGGGCTGTCTTCTTATGTCCCCAGAACACCATCTGCATAATGAGGCGAGAATACTCCCCATCAGGGAGAGAAATGAGATGCTGACCAAACAGTTTCTGTTGAATACCCAGAAACCTGAGCATCCCAACAGACATCTGATTGAAGAACCAGCACCGCCTAGGGGCTTAAGGAGTCATCTCCGTAAGCATTTGGAGGAAATACGGCACCTGAGAACCCAGCCGTATGAAGCGAAAAAATACAAGCAGGTCCTTGGTGAACTCCATAAACAGGCGTCGGACCTTTATGCCGGGAATTGCCCGGTGAATCCAGTACTCAAAGAAAAGTATCCAAAACTCGCGGAAGAGGAACGCATACTCCCCAGGGAAACGCGTGTCACTCTTGCTCAACTTCGTTCTGGATACTGTAACAGGTTAAACTCTTACCTATCCAGAATCAACCCCGACATACAAAATGTATGCCCCGCTTGCAATGTGTCCCCACATGACACCAACCATCTCTTTAATTGTAATGTGGAACCAACGCCTCTAACACCCCTTTCCTTATGGTCCACCCCTGTTGAAACAGCAAGTTTCCTTGGACTCCCGTTAGAGGATATTGATGACAATGTGTGATCGGTCGCGGCTGTTAGGTGGGGCGAAGCATTGCTACAAAAACAACAACAACAACTATTCCAAGATTATGAGCAGACTCAATGGGCTCTTCAAAATAGTTTTCAGTCCTTTTAAATACGTTGCAAATAACTTTTTTCGAATTAGAAGATTCAATTATGTTAAGAACTTTAGTGGGCCCACCTTTCGGCTAAAACAAAAGGAATCCTTTCTCTTCAGAGGGTTTACAACAAATGCTCCCATTTTCGAAGACTTTCCCGTAGTTGCATTAAATCCTTGCTTTTCATCAAGTCTGAGGAATATCTGTTGTAGAATACAGCTAGGCTTGTTTACAAGATGTTTTAAATACTGCATAAAGTTTTCGAATCTATATGCTGAGAATGAATCAAGATGGCCAAACTGCTTGACGCAATCTGGCAAATGAAGAAGACCATGGATGTTAAAGCAAACATACTCATCTCCGAATAAATCACCATAATAACTAACAAAGTAATTTAAAAGGTTTTGGGCGACGTCATGTTTTGTTTTACACGTCCAATTACTCGATAAAAGCCTTATAACACAATGCAATAGGAAATGATAGTATAAGTGGATTTCTACACAATCTTTTAGCAGGTGTACAACAAAAATTGCCTAAACTCAGTGGATTTCCAATTTTTACGCTCGCTTAATTTTCTGGATATGCGTCCAAACTCAGAGGGAACAAACTGAGCGACATAGTAAATTTTTTCATTCACAGTTTGCACATCTATATATTTTATGCCCCTATTACCGTTTACAACTCAACTCTGGTTGGGTTGAAATTTCGCAATTTGGTATTACAGATTACAACTCAACCTGTCAAAAAAATTTCGGTTGAGTTCTCTAGTCTTACAACTTTTTGTGGCATTGCCGTTTACAACCTTGTGGTGGTGTAGTTGTCAAAGATGTCAAAATCTTACAACTGCTTACTAGCAGTTGTCTCATAAAATTTTGCAGTTGTTTTAAAAAAATGTTATGGTTTAGGAGACGGTTCATCACCTAATTTTTAACAAAAGATTTGCAAGGTATAATCGAAACAGCTGTCGCCTTGTCCGTCCTGATGTCACGTTGTTTAAATTTTTCCCAAATTATTAAATAAATTATAAAATTAAAAATTGCTTGAAATAAATGTTTTCATACATTTAAAGCGATACGGACAATCCCCGGTTAACTCATATAAAAAGTTTTCAAAATTGGTATCAAAAGACACGTTTCGACCTCCGATTTAAGAATCCGTAAACAAAAATGGTAATTGTATGATTTAATCGGGGATGGCCCGTATTGCTTTTTTTTTTTTTAATGTATGAAAACATTTATTTGAAGCAGTTTTTAATTTTATAATTTTATTTAATAATTTGAGAAAATTTGTTTAAATTTTTCCCAAATTACTACATAAAAATGGTAATTCTTTACGGCGGCATGACACTGCTAATACGCGTCCGAATCGGGAGAGGTGTCAAAACACGCGTATTAATCTCGAGAACAATAACCCGAAGGCGGAAAAGAAACATTTTATCTCTGTCCGGAGATATTTGCAGTTGAAGTTGGCGACTTTCATGTGGTTGTTGTATTGTTGTTGTCTTTTTTCGGTTTTTGTTTAATATCTTTTGAACGAGTTAAAATTAAAATTATTATTTTCCGCCTTCGGATTATTTTTACTGATGTCAAGACGCGTCGTTTAATACCTCTCCCGATGTTTTTGGACACGTATTAGCAGTGTCATGCTGTCGTAAAAAATTACCACAAACATTAAAAATTGTATTTCTAATAAAATCTAATTTCATGTGGTTGTTGTATTTTGCCAGATTTTTTGTACACAGCAATACAGAAAGGTGTTGGACCCAACTAGGGCTATTTTTACGAACCGCGCCAAAGGCCGCCAACGCAGACAGATGTTCCGTGCAAAAAAAATATGGAACGGGCTTCATATTGCAGACCCTCTCGGGCCATTTTGTGGGTTTTTGGAAATATCTTTCGAAAGAAATAAAATTTTTGATTACCGCTTTCGAATCCTAAAAACGGAGATGGAAACCCGTCTTTTGATAGAGTTAGATGGTGCACGGGCTCATAAAACGTTACCAAAAAGAAAACAAAAAACTTAAAGCAGGTAGCTAAACTTTTTTAATCAAACAATAATCAACAAATTTGTACACATTTATAGAAAAACCAATGTTAAAACGAATTACATTGAATAACTTTTTGACTTTATGCAGCGACATTCCAATGTTGGACGAGCCTGGCCGCAGTTCGGATGCAGCCAAAATAGGTGAAATTATGCGAGTCCCATTGATACTAATCACTATTTCTGGGAATCCTGTTTGAGTAAAATACAGTTTTTTCTGTTTGGGTTTTAATCCACTTCGCACAAATATGCTCCTCAATAATATCTAAAACCAGTCCAACACCAAAATCATTTCCACAGCATATTTGATAGCAGAACTGCCAACTAAGCTGAGTTAAAAACGGTAATAGGGGCATTAAAAGTTGTTTCAACCATCTATTAGTAACACCCAGGTCAACCAGATGCATACAATCCAGAGGTAATTAAGAAACCATGCCAAATCCTGTTTCTTCCAAAATACTCTTCTTTTCTTTGAATTCGCCAACATGATGGGGAGGATCACAACGCAAATCAAAATCTTGGAGGGCCAACTTCTTTTGAATAATACACCCTATCGATGTACGAGCCTCTTTGGCTACATTTGGGACAACCGCTTTTGCTCATTAAGACTTTCGGTTTTTTTAAACCAGAAAAGCACGCAATTAAAAAGGGATCAACATCGGGAAAATTAGAAAGTGCGCCAAGGATTGGCCATAAAATTCAGTCGGAACTTTTAAAAAGGCTTAAACCATCAATACCTACATCAACTAGGACTTCATCAACATCTTCAAGATTTGTAAAAGGGTAAAAACTAAAATAACTTTGAATACCGATGTATAGATATTCACCATTAGGAATAGTTCGAATATTCAACGTTTCCCTACTGGTTTTCATAAGGGTTTTAGCAGAAAATGGTAAACCTTTTACTTTCATTCTGTTCAAAGTTTCAAGCAAATCATCAACAGAATTTGGAACGCATTATTCCTAATGGCCCATGCCCTTATTTCCTTGGCATTGTTAACTTCACTTTCTAATGTAATTGCACCATAATTTAAAGTATTTGCAATAGTAACGCCTGCCTCAATCAAGAAGCCACTTTCTGTTGCAGTTGTATCACAAGCCTAAAACGGACTGTCGGATGCAATATGATCATAATTCACATGGAACGCTTAACTCTGATGAAAGCGCACTTGCAGATGGATTGCAAGAACTGGTTTCCCCGAATATGGAAGTACTCTCTGGTACAATTGCACCAATGGCATTTGCGAGAAGAGCGCTTTCCTCATGCGGAAACACATTTAAAAATGAATCACCACTAACCACTATTATTTTTTACGTATCAATTTTTTGAGTGCGCCCCACACATTCCGACAGCTTTTGGTATTTTTTAATATTATTTTCGAATTTTTTTTTTCTTTTAGCATGGAGCTTTGAAATGCTCTCTTTTTCATTTTTTAAATTAATTTTTTATATGGTTTTCGTCGGTTGAAAATGGCGGAATTTAAAAAATAATAAAATAACCGTGATAATCATTTGATTGTCACATGACAGTCAGTGACAACATGATTAAATCGGATAAACTGTTCTCGCATACATAAAATTCCGTTGAGAATTATTTATCTGTCTCACATGCATAATGGTATTTGCTTTATGTTCTTTTGTTCTTTCTCAGTTTGGGTCCTTTTTCATGATTATGGGCTGTCGTTGGGTACATGCGGACATGCGTGTGCGAAGAAAGGAACATACATAAATTTGAGTATCAATGTTTACGTCATCGGAAGATCAGCATTGTCAATTATAAGCAAGGGTGGGCATGAGCTTAGCACCTGCTAAGCGGCCATATACGTATACAACGAGCGAACGAAAAATGACTACTTCGTCAAAATCAGCGACTAAACACATTTACGGCTGAATTCTGTAATTCAGTCTCATCTCAAGTCTCTAAATTTGAGATTTTCCTTTAGAGACAATTTTTGTGACTTGAGATGATTTCGGTATTCAGTAAACGAAAGTCACAAAAACAATTCACCATATCAACGAAATTCACCAAAATGACAATTTTCTCATACATTGAACAAATAATATAGCATTGCATTTTGTCAACTTAACGTTGGATGGAATTGTGGCTGAGCTTGCTAAGACGCTGTTCAAAATTTTTATAGAAAATCCCAAAGTGTGTAGGTTCGAATCTCAGCGGCGCCATAGGTTCGATGTTTTATTTTAAGTATTTTCTGTTTTTTAATTTTTTCTATGCTTATTTTAATTTGAGGAATAAAAAAATATATTTAAAGCGTTTTTCGCAAATAATTTTCATACTTTTTCTGAAATTTTAACGTTTGTGATCTTCCCCGGCCCAGCTCACAAATTAGTGATTGCTTTTGTGAGGCTGGAGACGCGAGACAGCTTACAGAATGGCAAATTGTCTCAAAAGTGATTTTCACCCCAAACAGTCTCTAATAGAGACTAAAGACGGCTTACTGAATTCAGCTGTAAGTTTCCTTTCGACCATAGATGAATGGATTTGCAACTCTTTGTTTCGAGAGAGCGCTGTCAAAATGCACATTTTTTATAACATTTATCAATGATGCCACTCCAAACAAAAAATAAATAGATCTGAAAATGGGGATTTTTGACATACATTTCGGCGATTATAGTTTCAATCATTTAATAAAATGATAGTCTTAAAATATTTATTTCCTTTAAGTTATTTTACAATAATACGACTAGTTAGAGTTAAATATAAACAAATCTAAGTAAAATTTACATTTCGATTAAATTAATTAGTCAAATATTGTTACGAATTTAACTCGCAGTGAAAACCATATATTCTTTTGAAATTTCAGTAAATCGGACCTATGATATAATATTTAACATTATTTAATGGATAGGGCTTATCCTACATGTCTGGCGTTCCAGGTTCTGTGATCAAAATGGACTGGTTGCATCGGGAGTTCATATTTACAAAACATATTTTTAGTGATAACTTTTGAATGGGAAATAATATTTACCCTCCGCCTTCGAACTAATAATACTTACACTAAAACAAGTATTTTTATCCTTTTTCCCATAATTTTAGAACGTTATTCTACAGTTGTAGGCCAAACTAAAGTTTACCAAAATTTTTGGCACGTTTTTCGTTTTGGCTGGCACATTTTTTGTTCTGGCACCCGCTTCAGCTGGCGTGTGGGATTTATCTGTGATTGTTGCCAGCAACAACTAGAAGATAAATCCCTCGTGAGAGCGAAAATATGAGAGCGTAAGCAAAAGATTCTTATCAATCTAATCTATGCTTTCGACGTCCGTACAATAAAGAGGTGTCGCACGCAATATTACCACAGAGAACGGTCGAAAAATACGTACATATGAATGAAAATTTTTCAATGTTGTCCCCGAAAAAGTGTTTGTAATTTTTTTGCATTTTTCAGAAGTAAAATATGGTAGTTTTAGTATTTTTAAACTGTTTTATTTAGCTTGACTTGACAGGCCGTTGTGAACGAATTTTGTACTTAAATTTTAGTAACTTTCCGATAAGGTACAAGCTTGAAACTTGGAATATAATATATTTCAAAAAATCGTATTTGTGGTCCGATTAGGCTCATATTTCATATAGCCGCTAGGTGGCGCAAGGATCGAAATATTATTTCATCTTCACATTAACCAGTAGGTGAATATCGATGGAATCTTACTGCTCATAACAGTTTAAGTTTGTTATTCATATGGTGATTCCACCATGTAAGTTGTTTTTGTTAAAAATAGCAAACATAGGGAGACAATGCTTTATAAAAAATAATGAATAACAAAAACATAAGAAAGTAAATTAAAGCTCAACTCCATTAAACCATAAAATAGAAAAACTACGAAAAAATATATTTAATTAAATCATCGTAATTTAAAACGAAATTTGAAACTTTAATTCTTAGCAGATCTTCCAAGTGCTCATCAGTGAGCTTGCTTCTGTACGAGTTTTTATTAAAAGCCATAGATGAAAACATTGATTCGCACATATAAGTTGTTCCAAACATCGAGTACATCTTAAAAATTTCAGCTTTCAATAAAGGGTATTTCTGCTCATCTATGACCTTCCAAAATTGAATTCCCCCTCCTAAAGGCAAGACGAAATCATTGTCAAGTAATTTTATCTCTTCTTGCAGCCGAAGTTCCATATCTTCTACTGCACACAGCAGAGGGTTTTCGTATAAATGTATCAAAAGTTTAATTTTATTAAAATCATGAAATCTTTGTTGGTAACATTTTTTGAGATCTTCAAATGACGGCAAATATTGAGAGATCTTGTCTTGCATTTGAAATCGGCCACAGACATCCCTAGTATTTTTAAAATTATCTAAAATTCCTTCACGAAGCTGGTATACTAGAATATCAAGTCGCTTTTCGAATATTTCTAGAGCTGCAATATAGTCAAAAATAAATTTGTTATTTCCTTGAGTACTTATATTGAATGTCATGCTGAATATACATCCAGTAGATATTGCGGGAAAGGCAGCCGCGGCCCGGTCGTTGGTCAGGCTTCGTGATATGGGTTATATGCTTTCTGATTTCGGACACTCTAGCCTTCTTACTAGTTTCGACTTTATCCCGGACAGGACGGACTATTGCATGCCGGTGGCCGCTCCCTATACAACCTTCACCCCAGTCATTCCCCCGAGGGAGGAGTGGAGAAGAGGAATTATCTGGGGCATGGGACCGGTTAACTTGTTCACGGATGGGTCGAAGTTGGACGGAAAGGTTGGCGGGGGGGTCTTTTGTCAAGAGCTAAATGTAAGCCGCAAGTTTAAGTTGGCTGATCACTGCAGTGTATTCCAAGCGGAAGTTGCTGCGATTAAGGATGCGGTGGATGAAATGCTATCCAGCGCTACTACGGTTAGGGAATTTAACATCTACTCTGATAGCCAAGCGGCTATAAAGGCCTTGAGCTCAACTACAGTGCGATCGAGGGTGGTCTGGGAGTGCCTGACCACACTTGCGATTGCATCGAATTATTTTACAATTAAGATTATCTGGGTCCCGGGCCATAGTGATATTCCGGGTAACTGTCAAGCGGATCTCTTAGCCCGAATCGGTACAACTGAACCGGATGAAGATGGCTGTAGGGATTTCGGGATTCCGCTAGCCACCTGTGGATTGCTCTTCCATAGCTGGGCCTCGAGTCAGCTCAGCAAACGTTGGGCGGACACTACGTCTTGTAGGATATCAAGATCTTTCTGGCCGAAAGTGGATGGCAGGAGGTCTGCTGAAATAATTGGGTTCACTAAGGCTCACCTATCAATGGTCATTGGGGTTTTGACAGGGCACTGTCCCATGGGTATCCATGCGGTACGTCTCAATATATTGGAAACTCCATCCTGCTGCAGCTGTATGGAGGATGATGAGGTGGAATCACCAAATCACTTTATGCTTGACTGCCCAGCTTTTGCCAGAACTAGGCGAAAGTATTTTGGTCGTGACTCACTTGGATCTCCCGAGGAGCTATCCAAGGTTGAGATCGGGATCATTCGGAACTTTATCGTTGCTACCCAACGATTCTCTAAGTAGTTATATCTACGTCACCGTTAGTTTAGTTTATTATATGTGGTATCACAACGGACCGTCATGTTGTCCAAGTGAGCTTCCTCTCATCAGGGAAGCTACCACCCAACCTGACCTGACCTATATTTAATTGCGAAAATAAAATTGACACATCACACAAAATGGCAAGGCTTAGCAAAAAATTAGGATCTTTTAATTTGCCTATCAATTCTTGAGTTTCAGTAGACGGATCCTCAGCGAAGAAACATATAACTTCTTCCCTCAAATTTAAAAGGCGCTCTAAACATTTCGCTCGGCTTAGCCATCTTACTTCAGTGTGAAGTAAGACATCACCGTATTCTGCCTCAATTTCTTCCAGAAATGCGCGGAATTTTCGGTGCATAAGTGCATTATGTCCACCACGTATTTTTTTTTATAATTTTGACGGTGATTTCCATAGCCTGCTCCACCTTGAAACTTTTAGCAATTAATTGCTGTTGATGCAAAATGCAATGAAATGTGGGCACGTTTAGGCCATTGCGAATGAACTGTCCTACTAGTCCGTTTTTTGCACCAATCATTACGGGAGCACCATCAGTGCAAACTGACGATAGTTTGCTTTTATCTGCAAATCCAAACAATTCGCGTTCAATACACGCATAAATTGTGCTTCCCGTCACATTCAATTCGAGTCCTCGCAAACAAAACATATTCTCCGAAATGTTAAAGTTACCGTCAACAGTCCTCACACATACCAAAAGTTGACAGGTGTCACTAATGTCGGTACTTTCATCCAATGCAATGGAATAAGACCTGGCGGTTAAAAATTTTGTTTCAATTGTAAATATAAAAATTTTGAAATATCAGTTATCCGTCGCGTGATTGTACGTCGTGATAAGGGAATATCACCAACATGTTTGGCTAACTCCAACCCTTTTTCTCCAAAGCACTCCAGGATGGCTACAGCCAAATCTTTAAAAAAAAGTACCATCTTCTAATGGCTTACCTTTTTTGCTAAAGCAAAACTAACTACGAAAGAAGCTTTCAATTTTGCTTCAGACAAATTTTCTTCCATTTCATTTATTTTTGAACGTTCCAAAAAAGCAAGCTTACATTCGAAGAACTTTATCATTTTTTCCTCAGGGGTAAGAGTATTTACGCTCCTGTGGAGTAAAACCAAATGCCGACTTAAGCTTTGCTTGCAAATGAAGTTTATAATTTTCCCGCAAACTAAGCATTGTGGCTTATTCGCGCTATTTAAAACAATTTTACGCTCCTGTGGAGTAAAACGAAATGCCGACTTAAGCTTTGCTTGCAAATGAAGTTTATAATTTTCCCGCAAACTAAGCATTGTGGCTTATTGGCGCTATTTAAAACAAAAAAAAAACTCTAATTCCCATTCAATCTGAAACATTTTGCATTCATAAGTACGTACAATGCTTTCGTATTGTACGACCAAACAGTGTACCAAGACTGCGTGTGATACGTGCTTATAGTACAAGCGCTGGAATCAAACTAAATAAATATTTGACTTTGCATTCGTGCTAGCCACGCGTTCGTGTATACTAACACATTCTCAATTTGGTAATCCTGTATATGTAGTGGTGCCCACCTATGATTATAAGTGTGAGCAAAGAGGATAAATACAATAAGAGCCGTCACTCGTTATTTTGTGGCGAGTATCTCGCTGGAAATTGAAAAAATTTATGCCGAATATTTTCTGAGAGGGACATTTTTAATTGCCTTGCATTTATCCATGCCGTGTAGGCCCCTTGTGCAACTGAGATTTTTGGAAAGAGAATTAAGTAAACTAATTAAATACAGTCGAAAAATAAACACAAATACCCCACGAAAATGTATAGAAGACATTTATAAACATTCGCCCAAAAAAAAGTAGCGACTACCTCTCAGTATACATCGAGTAAATGCCAAAAAAATAACGAGTGACGGCTCTTATTGTATTTATCCTCTTTGGTGTGAGTGTTTAGTAAAACTATCAGCATTTCTTTTAGGGTATATACACGTGCATAATTTCCTACACTCATTATATAAAATAATAACGATCCTTTATGGTTCATCCTTAAGTCAAGCTAATTTTGTTTTGTATACAAAATTAATATATCCACTATTTAGGATTACGTTATGGCAAAGAGGATAAACACAATAAGAGCCGTCACTCGTTATTTTGTGGCGAGTATCTCGCTGTAAATTGAAAAAATTGATGCCTAATGTTTTCTGAGAGGGACACTTTTAATTGCCTCGCATTTATCCATGCCGTGTAGGCCTCTTGTGCAACTGTGATTTTTGGGAAGAGAATTAAATTAATTAATTAAATACAGTCGAAAAATAAACACAAATACTCCACGAAAATGTATAGAAGACATTTATAAACATCTCGCCCAAAAAAAAAAGTAGCGACTACCTCTCAGTATACATCGAGTAAATGCCAAAAAAATAACGAATGACGCCTCTTATTGTATTTATCCTCTTTGGTTATGGCTATGCACTGATTGTTTTGTACATACAAGTATATTAAGGGCGAATTAATGGTGACTTATAACCATAAAGCCATAACCAGATAAAACAGCTGATCACACCTACCTTATAGAAATCAATGAAATCGAGTTAGCGTTACGGTATGGCACCATTAATCGATTACATTAATTTCCATAAGGTAGGTTCGATCAGCTGTTTTATCTGGTTATGGCTTTATGGTTATAAGTCACCATTAATTCGCCCTTTAGAAGTTGTACCGGTATATCGTGAGCGCTTATGGGTACATATGAGCCGTTTATTTTGAAAGTGGCATAAGTCATTTCATGTCGTTTAGGTTCAGTGATAATTTGTTTGTATCTCTCCTCGTCTCCAGTTTGTTAGAGTCTAATATACAAAAGATGCAATTCTTATTATTATTTTATAATTGTAGAACCATCTATATATGCATTCGTTCAAAAATAACAATGCATTTAAGACCATGAGTTGGAAATGACTTATGCCACTTTCAAAATAAACAGCTCATATGTATGTACATACCCACCTACAAATTATCGTGTCTATATCCAACAAACATTTAGGTTAGAAAACGATTAGAAGACGAATCGAATTCTAATGTATTTCTCTAAGGTAGAAGGTTAGAGGACGATTTGCGAAACTGTCGCGAATTATAGCATTCTCGACAAAAAGGGGACTTCGTTCTCGATATCGAGGAAATGGTTAGAATTCTAACGTCAATTTCTAATGGGTTTCTAATGAGAATTTTGAAGTGATGCGGAATTAAGTTCAGTTATTTAAAATCAGCGAAATTTTCATTGTTTCATTATATCAAATACTTTTATTTGGTTATAAGCTTATGTATTAAGAAGGAACATATTTCAAAGGCTTTTTCTATTATAATAAATTAAAACCGTACTTAAATATTGAGCTCAGTATTTCTAGTGTTATTCGAATCGTTTTACAGTCGAATTCTAACCTAGTTTTCGATTCGAAATGCATTAGAGAACTACATTAGAATTCTAATGTAAAATTACATAATTTCTCTAACGTTAGAAACTGTGTTTGCTGGGTAAGTGTTTCCGATGAATACCTGGTAGTGCGTATTGTTTTATGACAAAGGAATATGCGCCAACAATATGTATGAGTAATACTACTTAGGTTGATGGTTGATAGCTTCACTTCGAAGTGGAGCGATGCTCTAAGTTGTCATTCATCATCATGATTAGTTGTCTAACCAAAGGTTGTTATATCCCATATAGATTTATTAACATATTAACATATGTCCATGTACATTAGATTAAAACTTCTTTTTATTTCCTTATGATTACGTCTAGGATATTTTCTATAAAATCTTAAGTTTTGCATAGTGAGCCATATTTTTAGTATTAACAACGGAAATTACAGAAAAGTGAGGTTTCACGCCAATAATATACATGCTCAATGGTACAGTTAGAAAATGTAAGCCTTAGTAATTTCATGTTATTTTTTATTAATTTTATATATATGTGTTTTTGTAAACATAAAAATTGCACAAGTTAATGTTTTACAAGGAAGTAATGATGTTATGAAATGTGTATCTAATTAATAATTATTTGCATCAATAAAACATTGTTTCATTAAATTAACATTGCCAAAAATAACGATATTTCGATGGAAATCAAAATTTAAAAGAATATAAAATAAGAGGTATTTATGTACATTCATTATCTAAAAGTTGTTTTAGTCATTATAACAAATTTGCATTTGCTTTCAATAAAGTTAAGGTTTCGAATGAAACGTTCGACAAAGACTGACGCATTGGAGGATTTATAATTCCTGCAAAGGAAAATAGTCGCTCAACAGGAGCAGAAGAAGTTAAAGGCGAGTTGAAGAGTTTTGCAGTTTCTTTCAACGCACTTCGTGTTTTCCAAATGTCCATGGTAGTATATAAATCACCAAAATAGCTTGACTTGATTAGACGCTCTGATAGTTAAGGTACATAAATTACCGATTTAAACGTTTTTGGTGTTGCGGATTTTTCTTGATTACCTGCACACATCGATCTTCTTATTAATGCCCTTATAATATTTTCAGGAAAATCATTTAGTTTTAGGGGCGCAAAAATTTCCTGTCTAATTTCTTTATGATAGTCATCGTCTGATACCTGTAGCATGCGTGAAATACAGAATACCCTGAACGCGCTGAACACTTTTCATAAAAACATAAAGTTCACCATATAACAGGAATAAGAAGGAAAACTACCTTATTTAGATTCTATGGTTATAAAAAGAGACAGCCAGTTAAAGCTTATATGGTATAAGAAACCAACTACGTCAGGGCGACTAATACATTTTTACTCTAAACACCCGAAGAGTATGATTATGAATACAGCAATGACCTGTATACGACGCATGCTACAGATATCAGACGATGTCTATCATAAAGAAATTAGACAAGATATTTTTTCGCTCCTAAAACTAAATGATTTTCCTTAAAATATTATAAGGACATTAATCAGAAGATCGATGTGTGCAGGTAATCAAGAAAAATCCGCAACACCAAAAACGTTTAAATCGGTGATTTATGTACCTTAACTATCAGAGCGTCTAATCAAGTCAAGCTATTTTGGTGATTTATATACTAGCATGCATAAGTTATGAGCATCTAATCAAGTCCAACTGTTACACCCTACAAGACAGGTACCCGTTCCCTAATCGATTACTTAATCGTCACCAATAACTTGTTCACCAATTATCGTCTTAATGACTTTTACATTGCTGTCGTGAAAAAGGTAACGCATGCGCTCTCTCAAAATAGTGTACGTGTGACTCGCTTTCTCGCTCTTACCTATTGTGTTTTCGACATTCCTTCTCGCTCGATGTTATTTACATTTTTAAGTTACTTCATCAGTTATGTTTTCGCTATCGCTAACCAAAACATATGCAACAACCACTACACGGGTAACTGGCCTATCGGTTACCCGTATCGGTTACCTTCTGTCAAATCGCTTTTTCTATGAATGAAACGCGTCCTTTATGTTCAGATAATATTTAATTATAAATTATTCACATATACAATGTTTTTTTACAATTTAAATTATTGCCTTATTACTCTAGCGAACTTTACATATGTGAATTTTTATATTTATAAACTATATAAATACATTAACGTCTATTCATAGTCGTGCCCTTTCCGAAACCTTGTTTTGAAGTTCTTATTTTTCCTGCGCTGGTAGTGTTGCTCATCAGTTTGCAGTCATATTAGTTTGGTAGGTATAGTAACATCAGACGTAGGGAAATTAGGAAGCATGTCAGTAGTATCACCAGAATCCAAAGAAGCATGGTGATTCATTTCGTCACCTCCGTTTTCTTCCATATCCGGATTCATTCCACACTAGTCATTATAAATAGCTTGTAGATGCCACATAGGTGTAACCATACCCTCAAGGTATTTCCGTTCAAATCTTGTGGTGTACACGTAAACTTGTATTTGTTCTAAATTATTCACCACATTCTAAACATAGAAAAGATGTATTAAGTGTTTGCGTAAATACCATTGGATTACAATATGGACAAACATTCAATTCTAAACTTTTCGTTGTTACATCAATTGTTTCAGCGTGTTGTACACGTAAATGAAAATTCATACTTGAATGTATTTTCGTCTTCCAATCGCATAATTTACATTTTAAATAATGACTATTAGGCATATGAGAAATCTCATGGTTCAATAATTTGTTGAAGCTTGGTGTAGCTGCTTGAATATCACAAAATTTACATTTTGCACCACGTTCGTTATATTTAAATTGTAAATGTTCTGGTTTCTCTACACGATGCATAAAGTTTAGATGCTTTTTCCCACAATGTGCTGAATTTAATTGAAATACATACATTGGGCATTGTCTCATGATAAATTTTCCATAAATATACTGAGCCTCTTTATGTAGGCTCTTTTCTTAACATCTAATTCTGGTCGTACCGGATATGACAGTTTTGCTTCAGATTATAATCCACACTCATACTATTTTCAGATTCTGTTTCATAATTTTCATCATTTTCAACATTGGACTTTGCATCAACATCATTATCATCATCGTCATTTTTTGATAACTCTGTTTTAAGCTTCATATTTATCAAAGGTTCATCTTCCTTTGTATTAGAATTAGAAACATTGTCATCTTCGGTTAAGTTTTTATCAAGTTTAGCTTTTTTCCTAGGTTTAAATTCTTTACTATCCGTACTAGAATTAATACCATCATCAACATTTTTCGTGGTCTGTTTGAGTTTTTAAATTTGCCAATGGTTCGCCTTTATCAGTATTAGAATCAGAATGGCCTTGGCCATCTTCACCGTGTTGCAAAGTAGGCGACACATGTTGGTGTTGATGTTTGCGCATATTGCGGATATGTTGGTGGTTCACTAGTCATTAATTGTTTAGAAGTTTGAACTTGTTGCGTTTGTTGTTGTTGTTGCTGGATGATGATGTGGTGTTAACGTTTGTTGTACAATTTATTCGGGTGATTGCACAAATTGTTGGTGTGTTATAGTGCTGGAAAACCTTCCGATATTGAAAGTCCTTGATTAGTGTAATCCCCACGTAGTGAACTACTCCTGTGACCGCGTCCGCGGTAACTATTACATCTGAAGGCGCTTAAGTTACAGGCATAGCTGACATCGCTTATATAACAGGTTGACTCTAAAGTAAAAACCAAAACAAAATATTAGAATCAGTGTTTATGAATAACATATTTAAAATAAGCTCTTTCAACAACGTGATCGGTGGCTACATCCCCGTGAAAGTAGTGTGGTGTTCCTCCTTGTATAAACGTAGGTACTGGATGTGCTCAACCGTGCAGTTTTCTTCTAATTTGAGCAAATGTATGTTCTTACAGCCACAGCTGGAATATTTGGGATATTTCTATCCTCACATCGTCAAAATCAAATAACCTAGAATGAAAAAGAAACACATATCAGTAAGAATAGATTAAAAGTTTTTAATATAAGCCGAAAAGTGTTCCATAAATAGGGCTCCACACATAGCTCTTTTCCAAAGGCACAAGAGAAATTTCAGATAACTAGAATCAGGACCTGGTAAAGTAACTTCAAAGGCGATTTAGTCGCCACTACTTCGTATGCGCATTTCTCTACGCTCCCTTTCGGCATGCATCATCAATTTCGTCATTACTATAAAGGCCATCTTGCTCACAGCAATCCAACAATCTATTTGTCCGCAAATTCGTGGAACTAAATTCCTAATGGAAGGTTCCTCTCCAAAAACTCTGTTTACAGACAGTCTTTCGCCGTGAAAAGAGGGCAGTGAAATATTACATGTTCTGCGCTTTCCAATTCGGACGGACAGCTTGGACAGAAAGGATCCTCCTCTATCCCACGCTTATGTAGATATTCCTTCAAGCCACCGTGCCCGCTCAATATCTGTGTGAGATGGTAATTTAGTTTGCCGTGTTTTCGCTCGTACCATTCCGCTATATTCCGGACTAGCATGAAGGTTCAGCGCTCTTTTCTCGAATCTTCCCGCCGTTCTTGCCACCTAACTATTGTTCGTGACCTTGCGCTTTTCTTAGCATCTTCAGATGGTCGGCTGAATCCAATGCCATACAGATCGGCCATTTCACCTGAGAGTAGATCTACTGGGATTTTCCTGGATAAAACATGGATCGCGTCGTCGGAACAGCACATGCTATTCGTATAGCAGTAATGCGGTAGGCTGCTAGTATATCTTTTTGGTGGACCATTTTAGATCTGTGCCATACTGGTGCTGCATATAATATTATAGAGCTGGTTACGTTGGATAATCGCTGACGGGTAGCTTCGCTTGGGCCGCCGATGTTGGGCATTATTCGCGTTAGGGTTCCACTAACTCTAGAAACTTTGTCCCCCACCGCCCTGAAGTGCTCCCTAAAAGATAGTTTTGAGTCAATGATTATTCCTAGATATTTCAAGGAGGGCTTTGAATTTTTGTAGCACCCCGCCATACACCGCATTCCAAAGAGTTGGACCTAGAACAGATCCCTATCTAATCTATCTATCTATCAAATTATTCGGAGCAGGTACGGAACTTGTCTTGGGACACCCAAAGTGCACCCATATATATAAGGGTCTGAAATATTTCAATGAACTTCCTAATCACATAAAAAGTAGTAATAACTTCAATACTTTTAAAAAAAGTTTATTGGAGCATTGTAAAACCCTTCCAATAAGATAACGTTTTTCTCCTCTTATTTTTTACATGATATATCCGATACTGGAGCGCGAAAAGGGAATGGTAATATTGGAAGCAGCAAAATACAATGCATCCGGCCCTAAGGAAAAGAAAATCGGTCGCCACCTGTAACTCCAGACATTTCCAACAACTAATTTCGCTGGAATTCGGTATTTCCAGCTGGTATTTACTGTTGCTGATCGGAATCACTCGCATTCCGACAGCATTAATATAACAATAAAATTATATAATGTGTAACAAAAATAACGAAAATAAGGCCAAATAAAAGTTGGAGCAGGGGGGATTGGAAACATGTCCTTTTCAACCTCCCATTATATGTTGAGCTGTGCTAATCGGAATCTTCATGCATTCCGACAGCATATTTACTAAACAAAGTTGAGGGGTGATTGGATACACGTTATTATCAATTTCCAACATCCAAAGACATGTTTAGCTGTGTTGATCGGAGACTAATACATTCCGACAGCTTAAAATACACATATAATTGAAAAATATAAGTTCCAAATTTTGTTGCCTTAAGCTGGGAGCACTGGAGGATTGGAAACGCGTCCTTTCCAACCTTCCTAAAATGAGTGGCTCCCAGACTCGTCCCTTTGTCACGCTAGTAAATATGCTGATCGGAATCACATGGCATTCCAACAGCATATTCAATAGAAATAAGTGATTATAACAATGAAATGTAGTTAGTAGTTTATGTTTTAGGCCTAAACAACCGTAATAATAAATAAATTAAATTAAGAAAATAAATACTCTTGTCAGTGTTTCACGTGCAAGGGATGGTTGCATCGGACAGGTTGCTCTGGGCTAGATTCCAAAATCCAGCGTCCTCGTAACTTTTATAAATCTTTTGTGGCTCTTGTTGTTTACGGCCTCATTACATTATGAGGAAATATGACACCTGAGAACACAGACGTATGAAGCTTAAAAACACAAGCATGTCTTCAGTGAACTCCACAAACAGGCGTCGGACCTCTATGCCGGTGATTCCTGTACTCAAAGAACAAAACTAGCAGAGGAACGCACTCTTCCTAGGGAAAGGAGAGTAGTCACTCTGGCTCAACTTCGAGCTGGATAACGTAACAGGTTAAACTCTTACCTATCCAGAATCAACCCCGGCATACAAAACAGGACAATCTGCTTGTAATGTGTCCCCACATGACACCAACCATCTCTTTAACTGTATTGTGGAACCAACGCCTCTAACACTGCTCTCATTATGGTCCACCCCTGTTGAAACAGAATGTTTCTTTGGACTCCCGTTAGAGGACATTGATGACAATTTGTGATCGGTCGCACCTATTGGATGGGGCGAAGCACTGCTACAACAACAACAGCAGGCGGACAACACGGAAAGAGAGGCAGCAACTGCATGACCCATCGATCTCGAGCGTTCCTGCCAGTTGGCCCACAGGGGCATTTATTAGCAGAAGGGTGGGAAAAGAGAGAACACTGGCGCAATATGCCAGGCCTGAGTCAATCTAAGTTACTGTTAGGGGGTTACAGCACAACTCGATATAGGGCATTAATAGGCCTCTCAAAAAGATAACCTAAAAACCCCAACGGCTATTCTTACAAGACACTGTAGACTGAACAGTCACATGCAAAAGCTGGGTATAGTATCGAACAACACATACCGATTTTGTGATGGATCAGCAGACGGTGGACCATATCCTTCTAGATTGCGGCGCAATTTCAAGACGTAGGGCTAAGTTTATGGGCTCACCATGGCCAGAGCATTCCCACATTTAATCCCTCAAGCAAAGAACACTGCTGGGGTTCATCAAGGAAGTCGCCTAGGATGAGGTGCTGTGAAGGAGATGTGCAAGTCACTGTGCAATCCTCAATAAATGATCTATCTATCTACGTTCCGGTAACAAGCACCATTGTACTAGCCCCACCATCTCGGGAACTATTGATATGACTACATTAAACCTTCTAGCGATTGAATATTAATAATGCCGGCAATGCGAAAGTCTGCTAAAATGCACCATTCTCCATGGAATGCTCGATATATAACTTTCCACGTTTTGAAACAGTGATGAAAAGAGCAAAATTTACAATAATTTTAACTGGCTGTGGGTAGTAAGGTGTTGATGTCCTCTCTTAACGCAATGTAATGACAACTGCGATGCAGGGAAAATGACAAAAATCTTGCAAATCTACTGATAATAATTAATTTTTCCTCCCCTTCTATGCAATTCTATGCATACATACATATGTATTTTTCTCTCCAAATGCTAATTAAAAAAATTAATTGGTTTTCACATGAACTTCGAACTCTGTCGTATTTGCATTCTTCAGTTGATTATCAACAAAAGCATGACAAATTAACACTAAAAAATGCATTCATGTTGCTTATATATTTAATATGGTAGCCAATTTACTTACCCTTTCTGGTGCGATGATTCCTGGACAATCGGGCCTGACTAGACGCGATTTTTTTTGCCTTAAGAGAGCGTGCTTAACGCGAACCCTATCATGTTATGGCACAACTTTGGTGATGCAAAAAATCAAAGACATTTCTGCTTCTAATGCTTCTAGGATAGCAGCAGCAGCTCCCGGTGGCACCACATAAATAACAGTTGCATGCCGATCAGTTGCCTTTTTTGCTCCGGCTACCTATTCAATTTTAATTCACATTACATTATCTACTATTGCAATTTTTAATCACTACAAATCAATATAAATTACCGAAGCAAATACTGACAAACCAAGATGCGTAGTTCCACCCTTTTTTAGGGAAATACATCCAACCAGTTTGGTACCGTATTCCAAAGCATGTTGCTTGTAAAGTACCTTGTTTTTGTAGATTTCCTTTGATTTTGGCATATTCTGAGCTGAATCGCAACCCGGCGGAGATGCTATCTATTAGAATAATATAACAGTTTTTTTATTATTTAAAAATGCACATACGTATGAATGAAAATCAGAAAGTAAATAATATTGTTGTTGTTGTAGCGATAAGGACACTCCCCGTTATCGACTTTGGTGGTCTTTTGCCGGATGCAGATCGGGTACGTTCCGGGAACCATTAAGGTACTATCCCGACCATATCGTGAGCGATTTAGTTGACATAAAACCTTGTAGGCCATCCCGCCGATTCTATACAACTTAATATGGTAACGATTTAAAAGACGGTGCACCACCGAATTTTTATCAAAAATTATCAAACGTGGAATCAAAAGGCGCGCCTCGAGCTCTGTTTTTATTATTATTTGATATTTTTAAATTAGGTGGTGTACCGTCTTGTAAAACTTTACCCTTAATATTATTTTGGGCGAAGGCCGCCAACGCAAAAAGATGGTCTCTGCAGCAATATTCTTAATTTCCGTCACATGTCACAACTCAAATTAACTTAATGTTATTTTGGGCGAAGGTCGCCAACGCAAAAAGGTGTTCTCTGCAACAAAATTTTTAATTTCCGTCACATGTAACAACTAAAAGCACAAGATATTTTTCGTTGTAAACAATTTATATTTTTTTTTGCGTTTCAATGTTTTCCGGAATAATTAATGAACTGTCATTTCGATGACAGCATGAAACGTCGATGTGTTAGTGGAGAGCGAAAAAAGCTTTGAATGTGTGGGTGAACTGGTTACCTCCGTCCTGTAGGGCAATAATAAACAATTTAAAATAGCCCATAAACCCTGCAACACACTCAAAAACATGTTCAATAAAACCAAGTCCATAATACCTCCGGAAAAAAGCAACGTCAGTTACAAAATTCCGGGCAATGGCAACAACTGCGAAGCATGTAGAAGTATTTACGTAGGTACCACCAAATCGAAGTTAAAAGAGAATAGCACAGCACAAATCGGACATGAAACATAATAATTTAAGTAATCAAAATACGGTACTCATGGCCCACTGTGAGACCTTTGAGAAAGCGTCGGTATTACAACAACAAAATCACTATAGAAAGAGATTAACAATGGAAATGTTACGTACATACACCACCAGACAGATGACTAAACTTCAAAACAGACACGACCAACGTCGCTCACTTGCACAGACACTTACAGGTCCGACACCTAAGCAGTTTTTCATATAGATGAGTTTAACATATGCTTATGCATTATGAGTAGATTGCACGTATTTTTATGGAGAATGGTAGAATGAGCGACACTGGCGCCATCTGATAATAAAAAGTAGCTAACTCCCCAATTTTGTTCCAAGCAAATCATAAGAAGAAGAATTTGGCATTTGCTTTGGCTAAGGGTGTTGGCACACTTTGCAAGTGAAATTATTTTTCCCACCCTTTGGTAACTTTTCTAACATGTTTCACAATTAAAAACTGCAATATAACAATCGAATACGACACAAAATATGTTGGCAAGTATTTTTGCTGTATAGAGAGAATATTTACAACAGTGTTTCGCGAAATTTTGTATGTGAATGGGCAAGGCGTAATAAACTTCAATTGCCAAGTCTGAAGTTCCTTCATATTTACAAAAGCAACATCTTGGTTGATTGTGGCGATGTTATTGGAATGTGCATAAGCTTGTGTTAAACGCATCTATATGCAAATTTCATTGTGTCACCGCCTTTACTCACAACAAAATCGACAGCCCTACAAGACGGAGGGAACTAGTTCACCCACACATTCAAAGCTTTTTTCGCTCTCCACTAACACATCGACGTTTCATGCTGTCATCGAAATGACAGTTCATTAATTATTCCGTAAAACATTGAAACGCAGAAAAAATATAATTGTTGAGATGTTAATAAAACCATGATGGAATTATTATTATTATTACATTATGAATAAAACTCTTACAAGCTCTCGCTTAACCTGGTGTGTAAAAAGTAAAAATTCGTGTGCTTTTAGTTGTGTCATGTGACGGAAATTAAAAATTTTGTTGCAGAGAACACCTTTTTGCGTTGGCCGCCTTCGCCCAAAATAATATTAAGGGAAACGTTTTGCAAGACGGTGCACCACCTAATTTAAAAATTATCAAAATTATGTTTTGACAGAAATAAAAATTTATATTTTTGGATATTTCGGATTCTAAAAACGGAGCTCGAGGCGCGTCTTTTGATTCCACGTTTGATACTTTTTGATAAAAATTAGGTGGTGCACCGTCTTTTAAATCGTTACCATATTAAGTTATATAGAATCGACGGGATGGCCTAGAAGGTTTCATGTCATACTAAATCGCTCCCAAGATGGTTGGGCTAGTACCTTAATGGTTCCCGGAACGTACCCGATCTGCATCCGGCAAAGGACCAACAAAGTCGATAACGGGAAGTGTCCTTATCGCTACAACAACAACAACATTATTTACTTTCTGCTTTTCATTCATACATATGTGCATTTTTAAATAATAAAAAAAATGTTATATTATTCTAATAGATAGCATCTCCGCCGGGGTGCAATTTAGCTAAGAATATGCCAAAACCAGAGGAAACCTACAATTAAATGCAGATTCACGTGTCATTTGCCAAGGATTTACTGCTAAACAAGGTACTTTACACAACCAACATGCTTTGGAATACAAAACCAAACTGGTTGGATGTATATCTCTAAAAAAGGAGGGAACTACGCATCTTGGTTTGCCAGTATTTGCTTCGGTAATTTATATTGATTTGTATTGATTAAAAATTGCAATAGTAGATAATGTAATGTGCATTAAAATTGAATAGTTAGCCGTAAAAAAACAGGCAACTGATCCGCATGCAACTGTTATTTATGTGGCGCCACCGGGAGCTGCTGCTGCTATCCTAGAAGCATTAGAAGCAGAAATTTCATTGATTGTTTGCATCACCAAAGGTGTGTCATAACATGATATGATTCGCGTTAAGCACGCTCTCTTAAGGTAAAAAAATCGCGTCTAGTCAGGCCCGATTGGCCAGGAATCATTGCACCAGAAAGGGTAAGTAAATTGTCTACCATATTAAATATATAAACAACATGTATCAATTTGTTAGTGATAATTTGTCATGCTTTTGTTGATAATCAACTAATGAATGCAAATACGACAGAGTTCGAAGTTTATGTAAATACCAATTGATTTTTTTAATTAGCGTTTGGAGAGCAAAATACATATGTATGTATGCATAGAACTGCATAGAAGGGGAGGAATTAATTAATTATTATCAGTAGATTTTTGTCATTTTCCCTGCGTCGCAGTTCTCATTACATTGCGTTAGGAGAGGACATCAACACCTTATTACCCACAGCCAGTTAAAATTTTAGTAAATTTTGCTCTTTTCATCACTGTTTCAAAACGTGGAAATTTATATATCGAGCATTCCATGGAGAATGGTATATTTTAGCAGACTTTCGCATTGCGGTCATTATTAATATTCAATCCCTAGAAGGTTTAATGTAGTCATATCAGTAGTTCCCGAGATGGTGGGGCTAGTACCTCAATGGTGCTTGTTACCGGAACGTAGATAGATAATTTATTGAAGATTGCACAGTGACTTGCACATCTCCTTCACAGCACCTCATCCTAGCCGACTTCCTTGATGAACCCTAGCAGTGTTCTTGGCTTGAGGGATTAAATGTGGGAATGCTCTGGCCATGGTGAGCCCATTAACTTAGCCCTACGTCTATCTAGAAGGATATGGTCCGCCGTCTGCTGATCCATCACAAAATCGGCATGTGTTGTTCGATATTATACCCAGATTTTGCATGTGACTGTTCAGTCTACAGTGTCCTTTAAGAATAGCCGTTAGGATTCTTAGGTTATCTTTCGAGAGGCCAATTAATGCCCTATATCGAGTTGTGCTGTAACACCCTAACAGTAACTTAGATTGACTCAGGCCTGGCATATTGTGCCAGTGTTCTTCTCTCTTTTCCCTCCCTTCTATTAATAGGGGTATTTATTGAGTGAGCCAACTGCCAGCAACGGCTCGGGATCGATGGGTCATGCAGTTGCTGCCTCTCTTTCCGGGTTGTCCGCCTGCTGTTGTTGTTGTAGCAGTGCTTCGCCCCATCCAATAGGTGCGACCGATCACAATGTCCTCTAACGGGAGTCCAAGGAAACTTTTTTTTCAACAGGGGTGGGCCATAATGAGAGGAGTGTTAGAGGCGTTGGTTCCACAATACAGTTAAAGAGATCGTTGGTGTCATGTGGGGACACATTACGAGCAGGACAATGTTTTGTATGTCGGGGTTGATTCTGGATAGGTAAGAGTTTAACCTGTTACGTTATCCAGCTCGAAGTTGAGATAGAGTGACTACTCGCGTTTCCCTAGGGAGAGTGCGTTCCTCCTGTTGTTGTTGTTGTTGTAGCGATTAGGTTACTCCCCGAAGGCCCCGGGGAGTGTTATCGATTTGATGGTCCTTTGTCGGACACAGATCCGATACGCTCCGGTAACACAGCACCATTAAGGTGCTGGCCTGACCATCTCGGGAACGATTTATATGGCCACATTAAACCTTCAGGCCATCCCCCCTCCCCACCACCAAGTTCCATGAGGAGCTTGGGGTCGCCAGAGCCTCGTCTGTTAGTGAAACGGGATTCGCCGCTCGAAGGTGACGTTGACAATTGGGTTGGAGAAGCTATATATTGCGCTACACAACCCCTTGAATCCCATAGTGCGTTCCTCCTCTGTTAGTTTTGTTCTATGAGTACAGGAATCACCGGCATAGAGGTCCGACGCCTGTTTGTGGAGTTCACTGAAAACTTGCTTGTGTTTTTTAGCTTCATACGGCTGTGTTCTCAGGTGCCGTATTTCCTCATAATGTAATGAGGCCGTGAACAACGAGAGCCACAAAAGATTTATAAAAGTTACGAGGACGCTGGATTTTGGGATCTATCCCAGAGCAACCTGTCCGATGCAACCATCCCTTGCACGTGAAACACTGACAAGAGTATTTATTTTTTTAATTTAATTTATTTATTATTTCGGCTCTTTAGGCCTAAAACTTAAACTACTAAGTACAACTCATTGTTATAATCACTTATTTCTATTTAATATGCTGTTGGAATGCCATGTGATTCCGATCAGCATATTTACTAGCGTGACAAAAGGTGCGAGTCTGGGTGCCATTCATTTAAGGAAGATTGGAAAGGACGCATTTCCAATCCTCCAGTGCTCCCAGCTTAAGGCAAGAAAATTTGGAACTTATATTTTTCAATTATATTTGTATTTTAAACTGTCGGAATGTATTAGTCTCCGATCAACACAGCTAAACATATCTTTGGATGTTGGAAATTGAAAATAACGTGTATCCAATCACCCCTCAACTTTGTTTAGTAAAGACGCTGTCGCAATGCATGAAGATTCCGATCAGCACAGCTCAACATATAATGGGCGGTTGAAAAGGACGTGTTTCCAATCCCCCCTGCTCCAACTTTTGTTTGGCCTTATTTTCGTTATTTTTGTTACACATTATATAATTTTATTGTTATATTAATGCTGTCGGAATGCGAGTGATTCCGATCAGCAACAGTAAATACCGGCTCGAAATACTGAATTCCAGCGAAATTAGTTGTTGGAACTGTTACAGGTGGCGACCGATTTTCTTTTCCTTAGGGCCGGATGCATTGTATTTTGCTGCTTTCAATATTACCATTCCCTTTTCGCGCTGCAGTATCGGATATATTATGTAAAAAATAAGAGGAGAAAAACTTTATCTTATTGGAAGGGTTTTACAATGCTTCATTAAACTTTTTTTAAAAAAGTATTGAAGTTATTACTACTTTTTATGTGATTAGGAAGTTCATTGAAATATTTCAGGCCCTTATATATATGACCGTCCTAAAAAGATTCTTTTCCGGCAAACGCAGCAAACTCATTTCTCAGGACCGGGGTCAGGAGAAGGACCCGGATTCGGGTCGATACCTTCCCGGAAGAGGAGAGTATGGCGCAGACCCGCTGCAAGGATCTGCTGGGAGGATGACAATTTGTGGGAGGGACGCACCAAATTAAACACTGAGTCCGCCTGCTCATTACTCTCCACTCCCCTGTGGCCTAGGACCCAGGGCAACAGTACTACGTTGTGTGCTCCTAATTGATTTAGCTTTTCTACGCACTGAAGGACCAGTGCTGACTTTATTTCGAACGCCGCAAATGCCTTTAGTGGGGCCTGCCTATCTGACTGAATATGGCAATTGTTTCATTGGGGTATCAGCGCTGAAGGTTCAGCTTAGCGCACTAACTTACGGCGAATACTTCCGCTTGAAAAATTCTCGGATTTGCTTTTAGAGGTACTGATATTTTGGCTCTGGGTCCGAAAAATCTAGCTCCAATCCCCTCTGGCGTCTTCGAGCCATCTATGTACCATACGATCTTGAGCAGACTAGTAATACATTACACCCGCCCATACCTAAATAGCCGTACCAAGAGACGGAGCAGCCCATTACATTTTGGCACAACCGGAGCACTGCTGGACATCCAATCTATATGAAAGCTATGCATTTAAGTGTTTGTACCAGTGGCTGGTGCGCACCGAACTGGACCAATGTATACTATATTCATGCCTGCACAAATACCAAGCTATGTTTATGTGAATAATGTTACTGCTAATGTCCATTTGCACAGTTGAGCACATACAGTACCTACGTTTATACAAGGTGGAACACCACACTATCTACATGGCGATGTAGCCACCGATCAGGTTATTGTAAGAGATTAATTAAAATATGTTATTCATAAACACTGATTCTTATATTTTCACTATCATTAAACTGTAGACTGTAGACTCATGACGGGTATTCTTACTGGACACTGCCTTCTGGCGTCACATGACTTTAAATTAGGCTTGGTCAGTGATAGCAGATGTAGGAAGTGCGGGTTGGAGGAGGAAACGATCGATTACGTTCTGTGCTCATGCCCTGCGCTTGCCTGGCTAAGACTCCAGTTGACAGCTGTCAGATCTAGAAGCAGCAAGTGGCTTAAGTTCTAGGAAGCTTCTGGTATTTGTCAAGAGGACGGAGTTATTTTATAACATAGGTCCTGGTTTTTGATAGGGTTTTTAGCTTGGTCGTTAAAAGATACATCTGGTAACACTACGGATTCATTCAGTCTATGTGAGGTCCACATGAACCCGCCAGTTCAACCTAAACTATATTTTGTTTTGGTTTTTACTTTAGAATCAACCGTTTAAGTAAGCGATGTCAGCAAACTAAGCGCCTTCAAATGTAGATCCATAAGGGACATGGGGTCGCCAGAGCCTCGGCTGTTAAAGAAACAGGATTCGCCACGGGTAGGTGAGGTTCACAATTGGGTTGGAGAAGCTATATATTGCGCTGGCAACCCATTGAACGGGTTGCACTACACAACCCCCTGAACCAATTTAGTATTTTAATCGCCTCTTACGCAGGCATGCCTACCCCGGGTATACTCTAAGCCCCCTAACCCGCTGGAGCCATGAGAAGCGTGAGTGCCCTTGGGTGTCCCAAGGCAAGTTCCGTCCAGCCTGGTGTTGTTGGGTGAGCGGCCAGGTAGCAGCGTGCAACAAATGCACCATTCAGGAGGATACCCTTGCTGAGCCCAGAAAATCTGGGCTTATAGAACACTTTTCGAGTTAAATATATTAAAAACTTTAATCTATCCTTACTGATATTAGTTTCTTTCTCATTCTAGGTAATTTGATTTTGACGATGTGCGCATAGAAATATTCCAGCTGTGGCTGAAGGAAGAACATAAATTTGTTCAAATTATAAGAAAACTGCGGCAACTATCCCCCCGCCTTTTTAGTACCACATATAAGGCGCTAACAAGCATACTATGGGAAAGGGTCAAGACCAAAGGCTCAATATCACCTGTAAATCAACTTTGATAGCACGAATTGGGGCTTCAGGTATTATCCCTACAAAACTCATATGACTCTGCAAACTGATGTTGAACAACACCACCAGCACAGGCAAAATTGGGCATCATCACTGAGCTTCCAAAATTTCAGAAACGGAACAGCTATAAATAGGCGTTAATGTACTTAATTAGCTTGTACATATCAATATACACATATGTAAAGTTCACTAGAGTAATAAGGGAATAATTTAAATTGTAAAAAAGCATTGTATATATCAATTATTTATAATTAAATATTATCTGAACATAAAGGACGCGTTTCATTCATGGAAAAAGCGTTTTGTCAGAAGGTAACCGGTAAGGGTAACCGAAAGGCCAGTTACCCGTGTTGTTGTTGTTGCACATGTTTTGGTTAGCGATAAGCAAAACATACCTAATGAAGTAACTTAAAAATGTAAATAACATCGAGCGGGAAGGAATGTCGAAAACACAATAGGTAAGAGCGAGAAAGCAAGTCACATGTACACTATTTTGAGAGAGCGCATGCGTTACCTTTTTCACGACAGCAATGTAAAAGTCATTAAGACGATAACTGGTGACCAAGTTATTGGTGACGATTAAGTAATCGATTAGGTAACGGGTACCTGTCTTGTAGGGAGTACAAAACATGCATAAAATTTTTTTTGAATCCAGCAAGCAACTTGAAATTACCATCATTGAATTCTGGTTGTTGGTGTGTCGGAGTTGAATGCTGTGCCTGTGGTTGGATACGGTTGCCCTCGGATAGCTGCGGTTGATAGCATGGTATAAATGGTTGATATGTTTGTGGTTCATCAAATTGCATATGTTGAATGTATGAAGTATGCACAACTTGTTGTGTTTGTTGCTTCTCTGTCTGTGGTGATTTCTTTTCAAGAAATCTTCGTTTCTTAATGGGCGAGGGTGCTGAACATAGGAAATGATCAGATAAGCCTCAATTATATTCAAACTACAGAAATTTGTTTACATGATTTTACACTTACCATTTTCAGGTTGACTGTCTTCCACATTCCAATCATCAAAAGAATTTTCTGTACTCATGTAAAATAATATTTTAATTATTTTTAAGTTTTTTTTTGTATTTTTATTTATTATTATTGTTTATATTTGTTTTTATTTTTTTTCTTTATTTTTTCATATTTTTTTTATTATATTTTTTTTTATTTTTGATTATTTTTTTATGCAGAATGTGTGGGTTTATGCGAAAAATCGTGGAATAGGTGATGCAAAAGTGGAATAAGGAGAAACTTCTGATCAAGGGGAATACAAAAGTATTTGTAATCAATATCTTCATAATATAATTCGAACTTTTCTGTCATTAAATCACTAGCAACTACTATTCCAAGATTATGAGCAGACTCAATGGGCCCTTCACAAAATAGTTGTCAGTCCTTTTAAATACGTTGCAAATAACTTTTTTCGAATTAGAAGATTCAATTATATTAAGAACTTTAATGGGGCCCACCTTTCGGCTAAAACAAAAGGAATCCTTTCTCTTCAGAGGGTTTACAACAAATGCTCCCATTTTCGAAGAATTTCCCGTAGTTGCATTAAATTCTTGCCTTTCATCAAATCTGAGGAATATCTGTTGTAGAATACAGTTAGGCTTGTTTACAAGATGTTTTAAATACTGCATAAAGTTTTCGAATCTATATGCTGAGAATGAATCAAGAGAGCCAAGCTGCTTGGTGCAATCGGGCAAATGAAGAAGACCATGGATGTTAAAGCAAACATACTCATCTCCGAATAAATCACCATAATAACTAACAAAATAATTTAAAAGGTTTTGGGCGACGTTGTTGTTGTTGTTGTTGTAGCAGTGCTTCGCCCCACCTAACAGACGCGACCGATCACAAACTGTCATCAATATCCTCTAACGGGAGTCCAAGGAAACTTGCTGTTTCAACAGGGGTGGACCATAGGGAAAGGGGTGTTAGAGGCGTTGGTTCCACATTACAATTAAAGAGATGGTTGGTGTCATGTGGGGACACATTGCAAGCGGGGCATACATTTTGTATGTCGGGGTTGATTCTGGATAGGTAAGAGTTTAACCTGTTACAGTATCCAGAACGAAGTTGAGCCAGAGTGACACGCGTTTCCCTGGGGAGTATGCGTTCCTCTTCCGCAAGTTTTGGATACTTTACTTTGAGTACTGGGTTCACCGGGCAATTCCCGGCATAAAGGTCCGACGCCTGTTTGTGGAGTTCACCAAGGACCTGCTTGTGTTTTTTCGCTTCATACGGCTGTGTTCTCAGATGCCGTATTTCCTCAAAATGCTTACGGAGATGACTCCTTAAGCCCCTAGGCGGTGCTGGCTCGTCAATCAGATGTCTGTTGGGATGCCCAGGTTTCTGGGTATTCAACAGGAACTGTTTGGTCAGCATCTCGTTTCTTTCCCTGATGGGGAGTATTCTCGCCTCATTATGTAGATGGTGTTCTGGGGACATAAGAAGACAGCCCGTGGCAATTCTGAGAGCAGTATTTTGGCAGGCCTGTAGCTTCTTCCAGTGGGTAATTTTTAGGCTTGGCGACCATATGGGTGACGCGTAGCACGTAATCGGCTGGCTAATTGCTTTGTATGTAGTCATGAGCGTTTCTTTATCTTTTCCCCAGGTACTGCCAGCAAGGGATTTGAGGATTTTGTTACGGCTCTGAATTCTCGGAACAATTGCGGCTGCGTGCTCACCAAAATGTAGATCCTGATCAAACGTCACACCCAAGATTTTGGGGTGTAGGACAGTCGGTAGCGTAGAGCCATCGACGTGGATGTTCAAAATGGTCGACATTTGGGACGTCCATGTTGTAAATAAGGTCGCGGAAGATTTAGTCGGTGATAATGCCAGGTTTCGTGAGGCGAAAAAACTGGAGAGATCAGGGAGGTAGCCGTTTATTTTATTGCATAGCTCATCGATCTGTGGGCCTGGGCCTGTGGCCATTACTGTGCAGTCATCGGCGTAGGAAACGATTGTGACTCCTTCCGGTGGTGAAGGTAGTTTAGATATGTAGAAATTAAACAAAAGTGGGGATAGGACACCACCCTGTGGCACCCCTTGTTTAATTCTCCTTGGCTTTGATGTTTCGTTTCTAAATAGCACCGATGCCTGCCGACCACCCAGATAATTTGCGGTCCACCTTTTAAGACATGGGGGAAGGGTAGACCCTTCCAGGTCTTGCAGTAACGAGCCGTGGTTGACCGTATCAAAAGCTTTTGATAGGTCTAGCGCTACGAGTACTGTTCTATGGTGGGGGTTTTGATTTAAACCGCAATTTATCTGGGTACTAATGGCATTTAGCGCGGAGGTAGTGCTATGGAGTTTTCTGAAGCCATGCTGATGGGAGGCTAGTTGCAAATTTGCTTGGAAATAAGGGAGCAAAATGGCTTCGAGCGTCTTTGCTACTGGCGATAGGAGAGATATCGGACGATACGACTCTCCTATGTTAGCTGGTTTACCAGGCTTTAGTAGCGGGACCACCTTGGCCATTCTCCATTTCTCGGGTATGACAAAGGTGGAAAGAGACAGGTTGAAGACCTGCGCTAAATATTTGAAACCCTCTTTCCCTAGGCTTTTAAGCATCGGCATGGCTATGCCGTCTGGGCCCACTGCTTTGGATGGTTTAGCGCGACCAATGGCGTCCTCAACCTCTTTAGCGGTGATGGTGATTGGTGACGCGCTGAATTTGTGTTTATGTGCGTGTCTGTTGGCCCTCCGTCTAACTTTGTCGACCGTAGAATGCATTATATATTGTCGGCAGAAAGCGCTCGCGCATTTTTTCGCATCCGACAGCACTTTGTCGCCAAAGGCGATGGAAACTTTGTCTTTGTGCTTAGTCGGATTCGATAGGGACTTTACGGTGGACCAAAGTTTACCCACACCGGTAGAGAGGTTACAACCTCTTAGGTGCTCCTCCCATTTCGCCCGCTTGTGTTCATCCACAAGCAATCTGATGCGTTGGTTTATATCCCTTATTTGGGGGTCGCCTGGATCAAGCTGCCTTATAAGGTCACGTTCTCTCGCTAAGTTTGCGGCCTCCGCCGGGAAGTGGGGCCGGATTTCGGGAATTCTCCCGGCGGGAATGAAACGTGCTGAGGCGGATTCAATGACCTTGCGAAAGGCACGCTCCCCTTGGCGGGCATCAGTCGGGATAGGGAGGGCAGCAAAGAGGTTGTCTGTAAAGGATTTATATTCTCCCCACTTTCCTTTTTTAAAGTTTATGAAAGTGCGTTTTTCGGTGACGATGAAGTCGGCGGTACGCTCGAGCGAAACAAGTATAGGCAGGTGGTCGGATGCCAATGATACCATCGGCTGCCAGTTGACGCAGTTTACGAGTTCTGCGCTCACGATTGAGATATCTGGCGAACTGTGACAGCTTCCTACCATACGTGTGGGGGCGTCTCCGTTTATTGTGCAGAACGTCGTTTCTTCTATTTGATCCGCCAACATCTCGCCCCTACTGTACGCCCGCAAATTTGAATGCCATAGATCATGATGGGCATTGAAGTCGCCTAAAATAATGCGATTGTTTCCAGTGAGTAAGGCTCTAATATTAGGGTGGTATCCACCGGGGCAACAGGTGGCAGGGGGGATGTAGATGTTGATGATTTCTAGGTTTGCATCGCCTGACCGGACAGATAGGCCTTGACGTTCTAAGACGTTGTCCCTGCGGTCGATGCCAGGATCAAATATGTGATATTGCACAGAGTGGTGTATTATAAACGCGAGGCCGCCTCCATTTCCGCTCTCGCGATCTTTTCTGTGGACATTATACCCAGAGCAGGACTGCAATGCAGATCGTGCTGTGAGTTTAGTCTCTTGAATCGCAGCAATGCGGATGTTGTGCCGCTTCATGAAATTGACTATCTCCGTAATCTTCCCAGTTAGTCCATTACAGTTTAACTGCAGAATTCTGAAGTGCATGAGGGGAGACGTCGCCACTCTGGGGGTAAGTGACGGGTGACTACGCCTGGGTTCAGGAAGGCCAGGACGCAATTGCTGTTGTGGCCCTGGGACTGGGCGTCCTTGGGCAAGCATTGGGGTACCCGGATGATTTGGGTTTGCGACCTGGCAACATGGCGCGATGAAACCCGCCGAGGGGTTGCCGTCGCGGAGACCAGAACATCTAGGAAAGTGGCACCATCCGAGGCAGGAGCTGCATTGGGCGGATGTCGCAAACATATATATTCTGTGCTGGCAAACGGTGCAAACGGAGGTAGGGACTAAGAGTCTGTTTCCCTGACCTACACGATTGCTGCCGGAAAAGAGGGGGGGAGAAGACGGGGGCAGGGGCTGTTGCTCAGCATTGCTTCCGACTCTACTACGAAGATTGTAGTTATGAGTGGTAGCAGCTGTTTGAGTTGTTGGCGCCGTAAGGCGCGAGCAGCAGCGGGTACTTGTTGTGGCTTGCTGAGCAGCGGGGCTGCTGGAAGGTAATGGGGGGGGGGGGGGGGGGGCGCTTAGACGTAGACTACGGGACGCCCTTGGGCGTGAACAGCAAGGAGCCACAAAAGATTTATAAAAGTTACGTGGACGTCGGGTTTTGGGATCAAGCCCAGAACAACCTGTCCGATGCAACCATCCCTTACACGAGACACACTGAACAGAGTATGACCGTCCTAAAAAGATTCTTTTCCGGCAGATGCAGCAAAACCATTTCTCAGGACCGAGGTCAGGAGACGGACCCGGATTGGATTCGATACCTTCCCGGAGCAAGAGAATATGGAGCAGTCCTGCTGCAAGGAGCTGCTGGGAGGATGACAATTTGTGGGAGGGACGAAACAAATTAAATGGGGTTACACTGAAATGACAGTCCTTGGTCGGGAAAAATCCCGAGTCGCTCCGGTACATAGAACCGACTGCCTTGGGAAGCGTTTGGGCGACGTCATGTTTTGTTTTACACGTCTGTAGCGTTCCTAATGGACGCCTTCTCCGTGTACCGCCATGCGGCGTTTACCTCTTTCAACGCCGCCTCCAAATTGTTGCCCTTTTGGTTTTGGCAATTTTATCCGTGGTGTATGTATTATGTGTAACATTTCCAAAAGTTCGGACAGTGGCCACTAAATGCACAGTGGGCCATGAGTGCCGATTTGATTATTTAAATTATTATAATGTTTCATGTCCGATTTGTGCTGTGCTATTCTCGTTTTTAACTTCGACTTGGTGGTACCTATGTAAATACTTCTACATGCTTCGTAGTTGTTGCCATTGCACGGAATTTTGTAAATGACGTTGCTTTTCTCCGTTGGAGGTATTATGGATTTGGTTTTATTGAACATGCTTTTAAGTGTGTTGCAGGGTTTATGGGCTATTTTAAATTGTTTATTATTGTAACAGTTGGACTTGATTAGACGCTCATAACTTACCGATTTAAACGTTGTTGGTGTTGCGGATTTTTCTTGATTACCAGCACACATCGATCTTCTTATTAATGCCCTTATAATATTCTCAGGAAAATCATTTAGTTTTAGGAGTGAAAAAATTTCCTGTCTAATTTCTTTATGATAGACATTGTCTGATACCTGTAGCATGCGTGAAATACAGAATACCCTAAACGCGCTGAACACTTTTCATAAAAACATAAAGTTCACCATATAACAGGAAGAAGAAGGAAAACTACCTTATTTAAATTATATGGTTATAAAAAGAGACAGCCAGTTAAAGCTTATATGGTATAAGAAACCAACTGCGTCAGGGCGACTAATACATTTTTACTCTAAACACCCGACGAGTATGATTATGAATACAGCAATGACCTGTATACGATGCATGCTACAGATATCAAACGATGTATATCATAAAGAAATTAGACAAGATATTTTTTCGCTCCTAAAACTAAATGATTTTCCTGAAAATATTTTAAGGACATTAATAAGAAGATCGATGTGTGCAGGTAATCAAGAAAAATCCGCAACACCAAAAACGTTTAAATCGGTAAGTTATGAGCGTCTAATCAAGTCCAACTGTTACAATAATAAACAATTTAAAATAGCCCATAAACCCTGCAACACACTGAAAAGCATGTTCAATAAAACCAAATCCATAATACCTCCAAAGGAAAAAAGCAACGTCATTTACAAAATTCCGTGCAATGGCAACAACTACGAAGCATGTAGAAGTATTTACATAGGTACCACCAAGTCGAAGTTAAAAACGAGAATAGCACAGCACAAATCGGACATGAAACATTATAATAATTTAAATAATCAAATCGGCACTCATGGCCCACTGTGCATTTAGTGGCCACTGTCCGAACTTTTGGAAATGTTACACATAATACATACACCACCAGACATATGACTAAACTTCAAAACGTCGCTCACTTGTACAGACATTTACAGGCCCGACGCCTAAGCAGTTTTTCATATAGATGAGTTTAACACATGCTTATGCATTACGAGTAAATTGCACGTATTTTTATGGAGAATGGTAGAATGAGCGACACTGGCGCCGTCTGATAATGAAAAGTAGACAATTCCCCAATTTTGTTCCAAGCAAATCATGAGAAGAAGAATCTGACATTTGCTTTGGTTAAGGGTGTTGGCACACTTTGCAAGTGAAATAATTTTTCCCATCCTTTGGTAACTTTTCTAACATGTTTTACAATTAAAAACTGCAATATAACAATCAAATACGACACAAAATATGTTATCAAGTATTTTTGTTGTATAGGGAGAATGTTTATAACAGTGTTTCGCGATTTTTGTATGTGAATGGGCAAGGCGTAATAAACCAAGTCTGAAGTTCCTTCATATTTACAAAAGCAAAATCTTGGTTGATTGTGGCGATGTTATTGGAATGCATAAGCTTGTGTTAAACGCATCTATATGAAAAATGTCATTGTGCCACCGCCTTTACTCACAACAAAATCGACAGTACAAAACTCCACGCCAACGCGAACGGACGTTTAGCTCAAAATGTATGTATGTTTATAAAATATGGTATATTAAAAGTATGAAATTTGTTTTTACATTGTTTTGTATAGTTCTTTGAAGACGGTTACCGACGTGTAACAGAAATATATCGGAATGAAAAATAAAAACAGGTGTTTTTATTAATAAATATATTAACCTCGAGCCGGTACACATAAACCAACAGTCATAAAACAATAAAAAACGATACATTAATGTACGAATTGAAAATACTTTTGAATTTGTAACATACTATTAAATTATAAATACTTTAAACTTACTGTGGTCTGTAACACCTGCATGTGGTTTTTTAGTTCAATTTGATTTCCAGCAATTTCCCTTAGTGTGCGGAAAAATTCTGAAATAAAAACAAATATACGTAATTACAGGTTTTAGTTGGCACTTAATAAGTTAATAAGGGTTTGCATACGTGCATAAAATTGTTTTGAATCTTAAGTGCTGCCAGCAAGCAACTTGAAATTACCATCATTGAATTCTGGTTGTTGGTGTGTCGGAGTTGAATGCTGTGCCTGTGGTTGGATACAGTTGCCCTCGGATAGCTGCGGTTGATAGCATGGTATAAATGGTTGATGTGTTTGTGGTTGATCAAATTGCATATGTTGAATGTATGAAGTATGCACAATTTGTTGTGCTTGTTGTTGCTCTGCCTGTGGTGATTTCTTTTCAATAAATCTTCGTTTCTTAATGGGCGGTGCTGCTGAAAATAGGAAATGATAAGATAAGCCTGCAATTATATTGAAAATAAAGAAACTTGTTTACATGATTTTACACTTACCATTTTCAGGTTGGCTGTCTTCCACAATCCAATGATCAAAATTAAAAGAATTTTCTGCACTCATGTAAAATAATATTTTAATTATTTTTAAAGTTTTTTTTTTTATTTTTATTTATTATTATTGTTTATATTTGTTTTTATTTTTTTTCTTTATTTTTTCATATTTTTTTATTATATTTTTTTTTTTTTTTTGATTATTTTTTTATGCAGAATGTGTGGGTTTATGCGAAAAATCGTGGAATAGGAGATGCAAAAGTGGAATAAGGAGAAACTTCTGATCAAGGGGAATACAAAAGTATTTGTAATCATGTCTTCATAAGATAATTCGACCTTTTCTGTCATTAAATCACTAGCAACTACTATTCCAAGATTATGAGCAGACTCAATGGGCCCTTCACAAAATAGTTTTCAGTCCTTTTAAATACGTTGCAAATAACTTTTTTCGAATTAGAAGAATCAATTATATTAAGAACTTTAATGGGGCCCACCCTTCGGCTAAAACAAAAGGAATCCTTTCTCTTCAGAGGGTTTAAAACAAATGCTCCCATTTTCGAAGACTTTCCCGTAGTTGCATTAAATCCTTGCCTTTCATCAAGTCTGAGGAATATCTGTTGTAGAATACAGTTAGACTTGCTTACAAGATGTTTTAAATACTGCATAAAGTTTTCGAACCTATATGCTGAGAATGAATCAAGAGGGCCAAATTGCTTGACGCAATCTGGCAAATGAAGAAGACCATGGATGTTAAAGCAAACATACTCATCTCCGAATAAATCATCATAATAACTAAGAAAGTAATTTAAAAGGTTTTGGGCGACGTCGTGTTTTGTTTTACACGTCCATTCACTCGATAAAAGCCTTATAGCACAATGCAATAATAGGAAATGGTAGTATAAGTGGCTTTCTACACAGTCTTTTAGCAGGAAAATCCCCGTGTACAACAAAAATTGCCTAAACTCAGTGGATTTACAATTTTTACGCGCGCTTAATTTTCTGGATATGCGTCCAAGCTCAGAGGGAACAAACTGAGCGACATAGTAAATTTTGTCATTCACAGTTTGCACCTTCTATATATTTTAAAAGTTGTTTCAACCATCTATTAGTAACACCCAGGCCAACCAGATGCATACACTGCAGAGGAAATTGAGAAACCATCCAAATCCTGTTTCTTCCAAAATACTCTTCTTTTCTTTGAATTCGCCAACATGATGGGGAGGATCACCACGCAAATCAAAATCTTGGAGGGCCAACTTCTTTTCAATAACACACCCTATTGCTGTACGAGCCTCTTTGGCTACATTTGGGACAACCGCTTTTACCACTATGAGACAAAGTACTCGCAACGAATGCCCTTGCATGGGAGTCACAGCAAAATAATCGCCCATTGAGTTTTTTTAGGATTTCAGTAGGACCAACTTTAACTCCCGCTTCTCTTAACCACTGAACTTCCAAACAGAAATCTCGCATTAAATCATTAAGAATTTCGGGTTTTTTTAAACCAGAAAAGCACGCAATTGAAAAGGGATCAACATCGGGAAAATTAGAAAGTGCGCCAAGGATTGGCCATAAAACTCGGTCGGAACTTTTAAAAAGACTTAAACTATCAATACCTACATCAACTAGGACTTCATCAACATCTTCAAAATTCGTAAAAGGGTAAAAATTAAAATAACTTTGAATACCGATGTATAGATATTCACCATTAGGAATAGTTCGAATATTCAACGTTTCCTTACTGGGTTTCAAAAGAGTTTTAGCAGAAATTGGTAAACCTTTTACTTTCATTCTGTTCAAAGTTTTAAGAAAATCATCAACAGATTTTGGGACTCATTGTTCCTAATGGCCCATGCCCCTATTTCCTTGGCATTGTTAACTTCACTTTCTAATGAAATTGCACCATAATTTAAAGTACTTGCCATAATAACGCCTGCCTCAATCTAGAAGCCACTTTCTGTTGCAGTAGTATCACAAGCTAAAAACGGACTTTCGGATGCAATATGATCATAATTCAGAGACCTTGCACATGGAACGCTTAACTGTGATAAAAGCGCACTTGCAGATGGATTGCAAGAACTGGCTTCCCCGAATATGGAAGTACTTTCTAGTACAATTGCACCAATGGCGTTTGCGAGAAGAGCGTTTTCCTCATGCGGAAACACATTTAAAAATGAATCACCACTAACCACTATTATTTTTCACGTATCAATTTTTTGAGTGCGCCCCACACATTCCTACAGCTTTTGGTATTTTTGAATACTATTTTCGATTTTTTTTCTTTTAGCATGGATCTTTGAAATGCTATCTTTTTCATTTTTTAAACTTATTTTTTATATGGTTTTCGTCGGTTGAAAATGGCGGAATTTAAAAAATAACAAAACAACCGTGATAATCATTTGATTGTCAATGACATTCAGTGACAACATGATTAAATCGGATAAACTGTTATCGCATACATAAAATTCCGTTGTGAATTATGTATCTGTCTCACATGCATACCCTTCAAAAAACGAGAGTACTCCATAAATAGTGTAAGGAACACCCCTTTAGGAGTATAGGAGTGTTCCAAAACTAATCTGTATTCATACAAAAAATGTGCTCCAATTAACATTGCGATGTCCTGGGAGAGGAGTAGGTGATCCCACTCTCGCTTTGTTTGTGAGTATTCCATAGAGTACATACGAGAGAGTACTTTCCAAAGTACTCCATGGAGCACCCACAGAGGATCATATGCCAAAGTACTAAAGAGGAATTGTGTCGGAAAGAATTATCGAAGTGAATTTAATTTAAAATGAAAGTAAATGAA